>NC_142826.1:338750-675000 GCF_057945365.1 Rhopilema esculentum | reverse complement strand
TCTTTGCTTGATTATAGCATTTCTGTAGCAATCTTCCTTTGCTTCTTTAGAAGTCAACGATTGCAGAAGTACTCCATGTAAGAACGAAGGCGTTTGCACGATGAATGTAAACGGAAAATATGAATGTAGCTGCAGAGCTGGATTCAATGGCATATATTGCGAAGAAAGTAAGAGCTAGATTCTGAAATTTTGGGTAAATCTGAATAAAGTGTCACTGATGTGTAATAGAGAGATGCTTTTTACTTTGTTAAGTAGTAGCAACAAATGAGAACTTTTCTAATCCATAATGTACAATCAAACGTGTCCAAAGATTTAATTGCAGCCATCAAGGGATCAAGATTTAAAAGCAATGCCTTATTAAAAGAAATAGCTTTGTATAATTAGACAATGCAAGCCTATTTATTGCGTATGCTTTTTATCTCTAAAATATACGCATCATCTGTCTTTGTTACGACACTGGTTAAGAATTGCTTTAACACTTAATGACAGATTGTTACTTTGTTGTATTTTTCAGACATCGATGACTGTGAAGGTAACCAATGCCAGAATGGAGGTACCTGTGTTGATGAAATCAACACTTACTCTTGCCAATGCAATCACAAATTCGTTGGAATCTTTTGTGAAAGGGGTTAGCATTGTGTTTTAATGTTTTCTTTATTCTTATAGTCATTTTTCTTTGCTTTTATTGAAGTCTATTGGCTATTTCTTACTGAGCAAGAAATAGCTGAAGCTATCTTAGAAATATTCTTAAAGGCTGAAACAAGTCACCAACTCCCATAAGTTGCATCGGAAAAACTTGAATCTTTGTCCTGTTTGAAATACAAAAATATATTTAGCTCACTTACTTATTACAAAGAGAGTGTAAAATAAAGGGTCAAAGCGTTTAAGGCAGCCGATATATTGACTTTGCAAAGATGTGACAAAAAATGTGTATCGGAGTTAAGACAAACCAGATTCTTGCTAAGTGTAGAACCTTTTTCCAAACATTGATGCAGAAAATTCGGTACATCAACATAGAGATGTCCAGCCTGACCAATATCATCTGGAATAAAAGCGCGAATTGCTTAAACATTTTTCCTACCTGATCACACAAGATTGCAAGGGTTTCCCCAGAATATGAGGAAAGTCATAGAAAACTTAGCAACACAGTCATGTTAAAAAACTAACATAAAATATTTTCTTCCTTTTTAAACCATTAGAGAAAGTATCTAAACTCCTCCCTATTTAACAGTAAGCTAATGTTTGTAATGTTTGAAATTCCTTGTGACGGCTTTTCTTTTCCTTTAGAATATTGGGGCTTGTAAAGGGCATTTTTATGATCAAGCTTGTTACTATTAAACCCACACCATTTAATCTGATTTTATCTGCACATCTGCAACAAAGCTTTAATTATCACTTCCCATTGCAGAACTACTTCCAGTCGATAGTAGTCTGGGTCAAAAGGACTTGCACGATGGAGAGACACTGATCAAAGAATTAGCCAAAACTTTTGACTGAATATTCTAATTTCAGCTATGTTCAATTATTTAGTTGTTAAGTTAAATAGAGAAAGAAATTTATTTGTGTTATGCTAGTTGTAACAACAGTAACCTTAAGGAGATATTCTTGATCATTTCTGATTCGGTCAGATGAGTACCTTGCTACACAATGCCTTAATGTTTTTGCTTTTTATAGTCAATAGACACTTGATTGATATCATAAAATCGTTCAGATTTAATAAAAAGTTTGTCATCAGTTAATCTAAATATCATTGTTTGATATCATGCAACATTGACAACAGAACTCCAGGAATGTTGAATATAATCTAGTAGCGGAGGCACTAATGTCAAAGAATATGCACAATCGTGCAAGTTTTTGAACAATGGCGGCTTTAGGGTTGTCCTGGGGGGCCATGGTCCCAGGCCCCGCGCTTATAGGAGCCAGAAGGGGATCTACGCTTAATTAAAGGGCCTCGCACATGTTTTAGCCCCAGTTTTTAAAATCTCCGCTATTGTGCCACCAGTATAAAGCTTCGTACATCGCCCAATTTTCTGCACTGAATAATATAAGAACCAGGCCCATATTGAATTCTGTCCCTGAATGTTAGTTTTCGTCTAGGGTTCAGGGGCCTACTCTATTAAAAGGCATCGGCAGTGCTACAAGTAACGAAACGTAATTTGACACATTGAACACGATCCGTCTAAAAACTGTCCGAGAATGCTATTATTAGACTGGGGGTACTTGATCCTAAACTATCGCACAATAACGACACATTTAAGAAATTCAGCCTATGTAGATAGATTGATGCGCGAAAAAATATACACAACAGAACCTAACTCGATATTGAAATTCTTAGGCTGTGTTACAGATAGCCTGGTATTCTTATCTCAAGCCTTTTTATTAAGAATTGCCATCGTACAGAGGCTTTTGCTGCAACAGCGTTTGTGAAATTCTGTCAAGCTGTAGGATTCCTTGAGATATAGAATAAACAGAGGGTTGTAATAAATAAGGAGTTCATGGGCAAGTCCGAATTGTAAAATTATAATAAGCAGGGGCTTCCGAAGAGAAATATTGTTGAATGTGATTGAAATGATTTCCAGTTTTAAATTTTAGTCGAGATTTTTTCTCCACAGGACAAGGAGATCGGAATAAAGAGTGGCATCAAATATATGGTGTATTTGATATCAAATATTAAGAGGCTATTAAAATAAATTGAAAAAAGGGTGGCATCATGATAGTCAGAGTAATTCGCAACCCATCACCCAACAACGGCTTCGCAGCCTTCGCAGCCTTCATTGTTTTGATTTTGATCTCGTTATGATCATGGTGTTGTTGATGTTGCCTTGTTGTTCATTTGCTCTCGTTACATTATGTGCATAGGCTTTTAGTGCTTAAAGTTTTGACTTTTAAATGGCTGAACCTCCAATCGAAAAGCCACAGAAGATTAAAAGAAGAAGTAGAAGCATTCAAGCAAGTCGGAAGACATCTAGAGTCTATGAGCTTGCTGTGGCTGCCTTCAATGCAGCAAAATATGGTAACATAGACGACTTGAAACATGTCCTATCTCGAGAAAGTTGTCAAACAAGGGAAGAGTTTGGTTCATTGATAGAATCAAAAGACAAGGAGGGTAACACTTTGATCTTGAAGTGTATTCATGGTGCAGCTTCACGACAAGGAGAGGCACACAGCAACTTTGTAGAATGTGTACGTTTCCTGGTTTCCAGTGGAGTAGATATAGACGCTCAAGATAGTGTTGGCAGGACGGCTCTGCATTGGTGTGTCCTCTATGGGCGTGCTGACTTTCTTGAAATTTTGCTTAAGGCCGGTGGTGATTTGATGCTTCTGGATGGGACTGGTCTAAGTCCTTTGCATCTCGCCATTGGCATTAGATCAGAGAAACTTAGATACAAATTTATCGATTTTATTTGCCAGTCGGCCCGAAAAGAGGTAAGATTTAAGTAAACAATCATGATTATCCTGTTTTCTAGACCTTCCGTTACCCTATCCTCAGATAATACCCTATATGGGCAACATGGCCTCATACTCACATAATCAATAATCGCACCATTGGGTCCCGTAAATATGGAAACAGTGCCCCAGATATTTCTCGAGTTGACCCTAGGATGGCTAGACTGTTTTGGATATCTTCTTAGGTAGTGAGCAACAACATGGAGAAATTCTGTATCACCAACCATATCAAAATTTTTACTTACTGTATTTTCTCTAAAGAACGCTATCCTCTGATATTCAGAACGCTACACTTACTATTCAAAAGCCATGAAAATTGTTATGTCAAGGAGGGGAGGACTCTGGCAGAGTCAGGTATATTGACAATTCTTGACATTTTGATGACGTGAACACATCTTTTGTGAACTTTAGATAAATTTTTCACACAATCTTTATTACGTGTTTTTGGGAAAAAGAAAACATTGTTTATAGTCTGTTTTGATCTTTTTTCATGGCACTTTTCTTGTTGTCATTTTTCATTTGATAAACTTTTATTTTATATTTAACACCCTACTTTGATAAACACCATCCTCTATTAAACACCACATCCAAAAAGCTGGATTTTGTAATAAACATGACAGCGTTCTTTAGAGGAAACACAGTATCCAAAGAAAAATGCCTTGTACAGCAACAATGAAAGCAGTAAGTGCTCCATTGCAGTCTTCTCCTGCAACTGCAATTCTTCGATGAATGATTTGTGGGCTGTTTGGCTTAATTCTCCTAGATATTTGTTCTGTATGCAAAGTCAATACCTAAGCCAAAACCTGACTCATTTGCCTTGATTTTCCCACCAACGCCAAATGCATCACATCATGCGGCAATGCATCATGTCATATGAAATGTAAAACACCGTATTAAATTTGAAATGCCATATGAAATTTGAAACACTGTACAAAATGAAAAGCCACTTGGAGTATAAAGTCATATGATAAGTAATGCCACATAGAAGGAATAAGCAGTGGGAATATGATGTGTTATTGAGAATTTAAAAAGCCACACAAAATGTTAGACTGTGGATTTAAATGCCATTAGAATAACATAATGTCATTAGAATTTTGTTAAAGACTATGTAAAGTGGGATGAATGGCATGTGAAATCATTTAACACTCTACAAAAAGTACAATTGTAATATAGTAGTTGTGCTTAAATCCTT
The DNA here is from genome assembly GCF_057945365.1 of Rhopilema esculentum. Lineage (NCBI taxonomy): Eukaryota > Metazoa > Cnidaria > Scyphozoa > Rhizostomeae > Rhizostomatidae > Rhopilema > Rhopilema esculentum. Next base: position 670,361 of record NC_142826.1, on the reverse strand, counting down.
TTGCATCTTTTGTTCTTTACTTGATTTCTGCATTCCACTTTAACAGTAAAATCAACTTTTGTAGGAATTGATTCTGACCAAAATTTTTAAAGCATAAAAGAAGCATATTGATCAAATTGCTCTCATTTTCACAGCTAGCTTTTGGCTTTTTTGCCATGCTCATGTCTTGTTGTTTAGTTTCTTTAACATTCCATCTTGATAGCCATTAGTGTGTCAGATTTAACCTTTAGTGTTTGATGTCTTTGTCAAAAAAGTTTTTGCTACTGGTTTACATTTGTTCCTTTTAGGTTATAGATGGTACTGATGGTCACAACAGAACCCCACTGTATCTTGCACTAAGTGTTTCAGCTTTTGAAACCTTTGAGCTGCTGCTAGCTGCTAAATCAGATCCAAATGGTGCTGGCCCTGATATGCGAAGAATCATTGTACATTCTATTGAGAAAGGACTTGGGAAGTTTACAGAATTATTGCTAAAGGCAAGTTGTTTCTTTATAAAAAGATTTTGCTTTTTTTGCATTAAACATACAATTATACTCTTCTGTGTTACTGGTATGGGTGTGAGTCTTGCATCATTATCATCACCATCATTGTCATCATCAGCATTATTTTGTACAGACTACCAAACAAGGATCTGAAGTATGGTTTTGCTCACTTACCTATAAGTGAAGTAAAGAATAAGCAATTTCATTACCTGTCACCAAGAGTCTTTCTATTGCTGGAGACAATTATGCAGTCTAGATTGTTTACTTGTGAAAACTGGTTGGTAGTATTCAATATATTTTGTATCTTTTAGCATGGAGCTTCACTGTCAACAAAAGACCCTGATGGCTTCACTACTATACATCTAGCTGCCTGTCAAGAAAACCCAGAAAGCATTTATATTTTGACGAAGACAGTCAATAAGACTCTGTTGAATGTTAAAGACAAGTTGGGGAGGACTCCACTTATATATGCTTGCTTGATGGGCTTTGATAAGAATGTAGAGCTGTTGCTTGCTCAGAAGGTAACACACCTCTGAATCACCTCTGAATCAAGACTTAAAATCACTGTGGATTAAGAGTCATTGCTTTGTGACTAATTGATCAAAACAGCCCTCCAATGATATAGCAGTGGCAAAGAGAAATGTATACTTAGCATTAGGTTTCCTGCTGTATTTATGCACCAGTTATAAACCATTGTCTTCTTATATTGATTTATGAAGTCATGTTATCAGTGAACTTTATGTGTCAGATCTTTTCATCTTTCAAGCTAAGCAAAGAAATGCTAATGCTAAATATAATAGAATTGAAAACAGTTCTTTTACCTTACAGATTTGGACTTTGGATCAAGACAATGAAGGAAAAACAGCTTTACATCACACTGTAAACAACACACATTGTGGTTGTGTTGACTTATTATGCAAAGAGAATAAGAAAATTATTCACATTGTTGATGAAGAAGGGCATACTGCAGCACATGATGCTGTTATTGCTGGAAATGTGAAAGTTTTAAGTGCTCTGTTGCAAAATGGCTGTGATGTTGCTACTAAGGATCTTACAGGACATTCTCTAATGCATTGGGCCACCGGTAAATTGACTTGGAGTGAAAATTGAATTTTTTCAGGACAAGCTTGAGCTTTTCATTGTTTCTCCTTTGGGGAATTTCAACTTTTGATATGTACTTTGAGCGTTGTTTATGTGCGTAAGTTATGGATGTTACAGACATTATTTCATTTGTTTGCTGTTCATGTACAATTTTCACAAATGTGTTTACTTTGCCATTAATTTTAATGTCAAAACTTCTGTTCAAAACAGCTTATGCCACCTTGGGATGTTTTCAGAAGTTGCTTGAATTCAAAGTGCCACTTGATGAAGTGGATGGTCATGGTGCCACTCCATTGCATTATGGATGTCAAATTGATGAAAGTGACAAATTGAATGATGAAAGATGTGAAATTGTTAGAACCCTCCTTCACAGAGGGGTCAGTATGAACGCAGGTGATTCTGAAGGAAGGAAGCCAATTCACTGGGCAGCATCATCAGGTGATTCGTGATGGGCTTGATGTTTCATTTTCAATTGAACTTTCTGGAACCTGTACCTAAGTGCAATTAATTAGCAGCCAGGGGGCTTTGCGAGGCCTGTCACTACCCTTTTTGCTTCTTGCCCCCCCCCATTACCATGTATACCAACACCCTTTGAATAACACAACACATATCCAAATAACAACACAGGGAAATGCAAAATTTTTAAGTCCAGCCATTTCATTTGGAATCTGGCAATTATGGAAGTTCAAAAAGGAGCAAGAAACAATAGCTGACGAATAGCTTTCTAGAAGATACCCATGCAATTGATAAATACAGTACTGTTCAGGCCCGTCGGAACCGGGGGGGCTGGGGGGGGCTGGAGCCCCCCAATAATTATCAAACTGTAGTATGTTTCCTTTATAACGGTGTACTGAATGAGAAGGAAAACAATAGGCAGCCCCCCCCCCCCCCAATATGAGATTTGTTCCGACGGCACTGCTGCTCAAGAACTTACCGTTACAAACAGTTATAAACTAAAAACTATATATGAACTCAATGAACTCAATAATTATATGAACTCAAAACATCTAAAAAATTCCAATTGCTCTGCAATATTTTGTAACGAAACTTCATTTGCTGTGGTTTGGTAAAATTTTTGTTATTTCTCAATTGCAGGTAATGTGGAGATTTTGAAAATTCTTCTTGAAAATGGAGATGATCCCAACGCAAGAACATCTTCCGAGCTAATGACACCATTGCATTTAGTTGCTCTCCAGGGTCTAGAGAGTGCTGCTGATTTCCTTATAAATCAATATTCAACACGACCTGTTGAAGTGGATCCACACGATCAGCGAAATTGCACCCCCTTGTTTTATGCCTGTTCTGCAGGACACGCAAGGGTTGCTGGGATGTTACTGCAGTCTGGAGCTGATCCGAATTTGGTCAATGATCTAGGAGAAAGGTGAGCTTAGTCTTAGCTTACCCAAACGCAAGAAAATTTCTCGTCTAACGTTATTGTTATCTTAATGCTCTGCACCATTTTGCTCGATAAATAGAATGCTAAAATGCTTGGTTTATGAATAGTTACAGCACAATTTAATGCTGTTGGCTGAGGATTGTTGCACAAAATTCTGCACTGTATCTTTAATATCGAATCTATTTTTTGTGAATCTTACATTTTATATTTTTTTTACTAACTCCTTCGTCTGTAATATCCTAAATGAGCTGGATAGTGGGGAGTAATAAGCTTGTTATCATATATAATCTATTTCCGCCGCCATTGCTGTTGCAACGGAGTCTTGCATTGAGCCAGTGACGCTGTGAAAGTTGGACAAATTGAGCCTTTCCTTTCTAGTTTATATTCCCTTTTTATTTCCTATAGGTTAAATATCCGATTTTGAGATCTCCCTACATCCTTACAATTTCCACCACTGAGCCAGTATTTTTCTTCTTGTTATCCTTGCATTTTCATTTTCTATCCTCTAGTCCAAGCCATAGTGCCTCGCTGACAGGTTCACTTGAGTGTTTGCGCTTGCTTTTCGCTGCTGGTGCGAATATGACAGTGCATAACAACGAAAAGGACACGCCCCTTCATGAGGCTGCAAGTGCTGGAAAAGAAGGTCACTATTCAATTTTTCAAAGCATTGTACTGCAATTTGTTTATTTTACTGTTATTAATTAAAATTTGTCAATCAGTATAGCCGTATTTCTGCAGCAGTTTTACGTTGGTTTTCCAAGTGTGAGCAGTTGTCCTTTTCAGGAAAAAATGAAAAGAGACGAATTGATTTGTTGGCACTATAATGTCACAATGTTCGGTTTCAGTTCACCGTGAATGGCTTGCTTTCTTAACGATTATTATGTATCTTAAGTATCTTCAGAACGCTGCATCAAAATAAATAGTATAATTTTTGTGTGCATGTGAATCAATTTCATACCACGATTCTAAGTGTGTTAGTTTGATTGTATTCTTTTTGATCGGTGCTTTTGTCTTCCGGCCATTCCCTAAAATATCTTTCTAAAAATTACCTAATCTTACACGACGACTGTTTTATAGTATATTCTTTACTGAGTGGATGCTTTTGCATTGTTTCCATTCAAAACTTTGAGTGGATTTTGCTGCCTCTCTTTCGTAGATTGTGTGAATTTTCTGCTGCAGTGTGGCTGCCCAGCAACTGTCAAAAACACAAACGGTGCCACCCCTTTGCATTACTCGGTTGCAGAAGGCTACTTCCAAATCACCAAAGCGCTCCTAGAGAGCGGTGCCAGCCCAAATGCCTTGGTTACAACTAACGAGGTATTAATTTTTATTGCTGTGACCAGCAGCTCTAATAAATAAAGAAAAAACTGTTAAGATTCCGATTTGGTTTGATCTAATTATTAACTTATTCACGTAAACACTCATTTGTCGCGCCGTCCACATCTAGCCTGAGTTCCAGACACCCCCCCCCCCCCCAATTTCCAACTCAGGCTATCCACATCATGTACAAAAAATCATATGCCATGAGATACAAGCTTTATTACGAAGGAAAATAAAATTTGACATTTAATTTGCGCTTACATAGAGAAATAGATATTTCATAGGCAATCAAGTTTCAAGTTTGTTTCAAGACAAATATACACCGGTAAAGCTTTCCCTAGTAACCTTCAGACAAACCTTTGCTTCGAGGTCTGCAAGGCACCACTCAGTTTTGCAGGGCAGAGGGCATTGACCAAGTTACGCCCCTGCACGGAGCTTTGTTTAATGTCAAATAGCTTCCTGTTGACATTTTGGATACTGTACGAATATATTCCCTTCGGATAAAGATAGTTTCCTGCATTTCGTGTTCTGGCCATAAACCTATCAGCTCTTTATCGACACGAATGGGTGTTATTTATTTTTGCTGCAGTTATTTATTGCATTTATTCGCTAGTTTCTTGTTATTAGCAACCTGATAAACTAATTATGAAGTTTTTTACCATTAATAGTTTAGAATCAGTTACTCTCCAGCTTATATTTCTCTGTCCTTTCTTGTACCACTAAGCAAGAAATCCTTTTTTATCTGAAAGTCTCATGACGTGTTACTTTATCAAAATCAAAATTCTTCTTGTTTTTGTAATAGACCGACTTCGTGACACCATTGGACATAGCATTAGGGAATAGCGACCACGAGCAAATTCAGCTTTTGCAGAGTTTTGGCGCAAGGACGGGGCATAGTATTGTAGACAATTCGGCATTGGTGATTCAGCATCGATGGAGGATCTTCAAGCGCAGGTTCAGTAATGTAGACTCCATATATAGATCGAATCTCAGTGATAGTGTCAGTAGTTATGAAAGACGGGAAGGTCCCAAACTAGAGACTAGCGAATTTAGCACCAATCTGAGAATTAAAGACCATTCAGAACTCAGATCCCATGCTTTTGACGGTGAAGAGATGGTTGGGAATAAAGTTTCTGAGCATCTTTCTTCTGTTGACGAAAACGTTACCGCTGAGCGTGATGGTTTGGTCAAGGAGCAACCCGTAAAGCGCCAAAATCATTTAACAACCGTAAAAGAAAATTCGGTGTCTTGTGGAAGTCCGGATTCATCAGAGGCAGATTTCCAGATTGAAGAGGATCCTTTCTGTGATATAGATGCTGTGAATGAAATGAAGAAATTGGTAAAGGAGAGAATCGCTTCAAATGTGAGTAAAGATTTATCATTTACTGCTTTTTTCTTTTGTTTTAGATCCCTTTTGAGATCCAGTCAAGCTATTGAGAAGTTTTCAGACAATATACACAAAGGCCACTTTCTCTATATAACCATGTTGCTATTCATTACAATTTATAAACTGTATTAAGCTCCGGCAAAATGAATGGACATTTGCACTGGTCATGCACCGGTCATTGCCCACTTTGATCAGTGTGTGGACATCCAGAAAGTTTAAGTGGCGGCAAAACGACTGAACAATGTCCAGTGAACTTTTGCCCTGTTGAAGAATGACTATTATTAAAAAATGGTTAGGCATGCTAGGTTCATCATAATCACCGTATTTGTGCTCTCTGCCATCGCTTTCCTCTTTGGAACTAAAACTACTCTTTTCAAAAGACTCATCATTACTGATGAAATGCTTTTTCCTGCTTATCGTCGAATTAAATGGAAAATAAAATCGCGCCAAATCCATTCTATTACATCAATTGCGCATGCGCGAACTGGACAATGACTGGACATTTGATATCAAAAAGGTTTAGTGGCGGCAAAACGACTGGACATTTCTCTACAATATCTATGAACAAAAGAAGTTTAATCCTGTCCACTGAACATTTTTGGTTTCCTTCAAAGTCAACTGAAAAACGCTCAACATCGCTGAACAAGACTGGACAAGGTGGCAAAACGACGCAAAATTTACGCGGAATAGTGTCAGGTTCAGTGGCAGTATCCAGTCGTTTTGGCGTAGCTTTATGCTCCATTAATCATTTGCTTGTCTTTTTCCACTCAAATATTTTTTCTTTATCTTAACTTTTGTATGACAACATATGTTGTCTTCTCTCTCATAAACCATGTTCGTTAATTTCGAGTGGATCTAATGTTCTTATGGTGATGCTACAATATTTCAATATTTTTGGCGATGCGTCAATGTTTTGGGTTTTTTCCACCTTTTTATCCACAGTTAGCAGAATGTTTAAAACAAGACAACATATTTTGTTAAAAATAGACGCAGATTTACAAATCCACAATTCATCTTGTCAAAACACTCTACACTTGGCGTAAACAAATGTGTCTAAATTTACCTGATATAAATATTTCTTCTATGGAACTGCTATTTTGTTTATCTTTGGGGTGATCATTCTCGACATAGACACTAGACGTCTTTGGCAATGAATTATCGATTGTCTTTTTTTTAGCGAACTGAGCTCAGCAGATCGGACCAGTTGCGGGTGAGGCTTCAGCAGCTGAGAAGCAAGTTGAGCAACGTTGTGGAGGTAGTAATGCCAGACTTAACTTAAAGAAGCCATTTACCGATTTAATGACGAAGATTGATTTTATAAGCGCTTAAAACCCTACTGCTCGTTTTCCATTTTTAGTTTTTCATAATCCATTTTAAATCTGCATTTTCTGTTGCAAAACCCCTTCTGTGTCGTCATGGTGCTAAATGATGCTGTTTCCTTTAGGATATTAATAATATAGCGTCAAGTAAAGAATTTCAAATAATAGCCCGTCACAATGAAAGAATCTCAAGGCAACAACAGCAGCAACACATTCCTCCGACGTGCAGACTTCCGAGGGTCTCCCCTTCATCTCAAAAGAGGTATGGAATCTAGTATCTAGTATTTTTGTTCTAACTCAACCCAATATCACTTTATATCATTTTATCGGATTGATCTCCCATAGTTGTTACAGTAATTGAACAACTTCAAGTTGGCGTTCCTTCTCCAATGAAATAACCCAAATGTAATAATTCTGCCACGAGCCTATCTTGTAAAGAGACCAAAGCTTAGAAACCGAGAGATTTTTTCGTATACATTTATTATGTTATTATTCTATTTCACATATAGAAAAAGAATAAGTTTCCAAAATTTCACAGAATGTATTTAATGAAATCAACACATCATATGGTTTTTGTTATCAACTAGCAATATGTTGGGAAGATAAACAAGTCAGTTGTAAAGGCGAAAGAAGCCATTCTAGCCCCAGTGGTTGTTTTAGTTTTTTGTTGCCATGGGAATGAAACGGAAATGTTACTATGCCAACTGCCTCGGGTGGTTCGGTATTCGTCATTGAAGGTATATCGTTTGAAGCCTGAATCACTCATTCAATCTTATACAGTTTTGGAATAATAGAATCGCAGGTAAGCCAGCTGAAACGTCGAGATGTTTTGAAACTTGCAGCTCTAGTTTGAAAAACAATTTTTTAATGCAGCCGCTTTTTCTAGAAATATTTGAAACCAGCAGACTTATTTCATTTCCAATGCTATAATGAAAATGCGAAAATGGTTCCTTTTTGAATGGAAAGATTGAAATGTGTTGAGTGAAATTTGATTTCCATTAATAATTGATATGATAGTAGGGGTACAAATGATGAGGAGTAGATAAGGAGCGCTTGTCGTATGCTGGTATGTGCTCCTCCACTGCTTAAAGACTGAACTCCCACATACTCATGTTTTTGTCCTATCTTGGATAACACGTGCCTCGAACTGTATTCATCAGCTTCTGCAACAGCAACAGCCTAAAGTCGCTGCTTTCTAAGCATTTAACAAATTCGATTAAGAATCCGCCGTTTTATCAGCTGCTGGGCACCCGAGTGAGTATTGTGTCTTTCATTACAATCCAGGAAGAATAACAACCTTACATTTGCTGGTAATAAGTGTTACGTTTTTCGATAAAAGCAGTTTGCTTGATAGTTTCTCTCTTAATTGTCTTCGATTCCCCTATCTTTTCAAGGCTGGCTTACTCGATATCTATTACAAACCTTAGTAGCTATACTCCTTGGATATAATGTTTGAAGACTTCTAAGAAGACTAGATTTGCATTTTTGAGCTACTGATGTTTTATTTGTTTAACTTTTTTGTTTAAAACACCATTGTGTCTACATTTAAGCTAAAAAAGGTGAATAAATAACACTGTTTTCACTTTGTTGTTCTGTTAAGCCAACGTATTTTCCTGTTTTCTTCCTCCTCCCTAGGCGTACTTTCCTGTTAATAACCTTCGTTTGACGTATTGCCCAGTTTCTCGCCCTCTTTTATGGACGTATTTTCCTATTTTTAACCCTCGTTCTTTGACGTATTTCCCTGTTTTTAACCATTTTCTCTTAGTGTATTGACTCCCTTTTCACGACGTATTAATCTGCTCTTAACCCTCTTTTCCGGACATATTACCCTGTTTCCAACTAACACGGACTTTTTGACTCCCACATTAACAGTTGTGAGTTCCATTCAATTATTTATTCTATTTTCATAATCCACTGTCGCGCCAAATAATGTTTCATCTGGTTTTGGTTTCCTGCAAATTTTATGCAAAGCTGTACATTTGTGGGTGATTTATATTTTCAGAATATGTTTAAAAATTCTGGATGCTCAATTGTTTTCTTTAAACTAATTAAGTATTAATTCGATTAAAATTCATGACCTGCCCAGTATTTGATCTGAACAGAAAACACGATTTATATCTAGATGTTTGTGATTCACCATTCTTATTAAAAATCAATTTAACTTTTTGTAGGTAACGCTGGGATGGAAATTTTTAGGCCTAAAACGCCAAGGTCCACCGCTGTGGAGGATACCCTGGAGCGCATCACAAAGCACAGTGGGGTGACCACAGTAATCGTTTTAAGCGAAGATGATCTGCCAATCATGTCTAATGCCGATGGGACAGCAACCATGGCATATGCTAATGTCAGCCGACCCTTGGAACTGATGGCCCGTGCCACAATTAGGGACATTGACCCGACAAATGAATTAGTCGCTATTCGTATGAGAACAAAGAAGAATGAGATTATCTTGGCACCCCAAGACAACAAACTGCTCGTCGTCGCACAGTCTCTGGTTCCTAAAGATGAGCAAGATTGATTCAAGACTCCTAAAGTTGAGCCAGATTAGTTCAAAAGACAAGTGTGAATGCTGGAAACAGCAAAAATATTCGATGATGCACACTTGTATATTAGACCAAAGACCAATGTTGCATTTGAAAATGTGTAAATGGACACAGAAATATAAATAAATATATTTATATATATAGACGTAGATTATTGATAGAGGTAAATTGTTGTACATCGTGAGAATAAGATTCTCGTTTCTTATCTTGTAGTAATTAATTAAAATTGTCTGATGACCAGATTTGTCAAGTTAAAGATCACAGTCTTCCTGGACTTCAATTTTTGCTTTTCCTTTAGCTATCTCCAGTATACGGACGTTATTTAATCGCTTTGCTTCAGTTTTATCTTTTTGTTTTGCATCAGAAACGAGCTGCAATCAAGAATGAAGATATAAGTGAGATGAATATTTTTGAAATAAGTAGCGTGATTTATCCTGGGTAATCTTTTAAATATAGATTAGAAGGGGTGCAAAGGTCGTTTCAGAAATGGTAATAGTGAGCAAATAGTTTGAGCGATAATTTTTTCATTTCATTGTCAGGTGACTCAGTTTTGTTAAAGCTATTAGAGGTACATTTTCCAACTGAAAACCGAAGAGCCCAGCCACCATTTTCTTTCTTCGTTTCATGTCTCATGATCACTTTTGTCATAAACTGTTTGCCGAGCACAACATTTTATCAGGTATATTTATTCCCTTAACGAATTACTGTGAAATCCATGTTTTCGACCAAATCTCTATGTTTTTCTTTAGGAAAAATCTAAAATCTCCAGGTTTTGAAAATTTAAGGTTGACAGGTCTGTAAACCTTGTGCTGCTTTGTCCTTCTGAACCCTGCTCTTCTTTGCCCTTCGATCTGAATCAAGCAGAATTTAGGAAATAATGGCATGAATTAAACAGATGCATGGATATTTTCGGCTCGCACATATTTGATTTATGTATGATCATATTTGATCATTTCGTCATTATAGAATATAACTACCTTGATGTAGAGATTTTTAGGCACAATATGGAGCTCACAACAACAACTCTTATCCACTGTGTTTGTTAACACCTATTTCTGCTTCAAGATTGAGGCACGTGCCCACGCCTCCCCCAGCGACCAGAAATCAGGGGCGCCGGAGGCGATTCAATGTTCAAAGGGCCGCCAAAACCTGTTAAAAAGAAAGTGCACGAAAAGGCAACGATTGTCAAAGGGAAAGGCACTATCATTCAAGAAAGGCAACAAGGTCTCCGACGAAGTAACCATGACCCCACCGTTTTGCAAATTAATAGAGCTTTTATCAAAATCTTTTGTTATGAGTGTTAAGTTTTCCCTTGCCCCCCTCCCCCCACTTTCGAGGGGGCAAGGGAAAATTATTTGTTGTGTTGAAAATTTACCGACGAGGCACTCCTTTGGTTTCACAATTTTGATCAAAGTTACGTTTTGTAGTGCCTCAGCCTCAGCTTATTTTTGAATTCAAGGGGGGCTCTTGCACAAAATGTTGTGAAAAACACTAGACAAAGTAGAAGTTTGTCAATGTTTGTATTAACAAGTATGGTTAAGCCCCCGAGCCCCCTAACACTAGACCCCTGATTTATTCTTGAAATCTGATTAATCTTGAGACCCATGTACTAAAAAAGATGACAACAAATAAATTATTAGTAGCTAATGAGCAGTGGCGTAGATAGTAAAATTCATAGGAGGGACGAGAAATTTAAATTTTCCGACAACAATCTAATGAGCATTTTATTTTTCATACATTCGAGCAAGACATAAAGACATAGGTACTAAAATAAATCAGGAGATAAACTCTCATGATTTTTTCAAAGTCTGGTTTTATAAATTATACTACTTGAAGATTTTTCTGGTCTTCTCCTCTTAAAAAGGAGATTGCCAATCTGTTTCAGAGCAACGACATAAATTTTTATACTCGCCTTAGATACCTTTCTGATGACAACAATATTATATATCCGACAAGATCAGAAATTTTTCCTACAAAGTAATGGTTTAGCTTTACTGGGGGGTTTTTGCCCGCTCTCACCCTCTCTTCTACGCAACTGCTTATTTTTCAGTCCGCTTTACCTGAAGTAGCTTCTGTATCGGTGTCGGTTCGTGCTGTTGAATTGCATTGCGCGATAGAAAGCGCAGTTGAATGCGCGCAATTTTCAAAACATATTTTCAAGGCGGTTAAAAACTAAATTTAAAAAAAAATCCTTCATCATGGAGGTAGACTTTGATACTTGCTTACGATCACTTAGGAACTCGTTCAACCAGTACAGAAATTATCCTTCTGAAGATTCCAGGAAAGACCTTGAGCGCGAAATCAATGTGAGTTTTCTTTCCTTCCTACTTATAGACATCTTATTGGGCCTAGCCTACCGTAGCTTTATATGTTTCTTTAATGTTTTTTTTATTCTTAGTATTAGTTGTAAAATTTATCGCCAATGGCTTATTTTGATATTCATATGGTGTGGACTTTCTTTGTGACTCAAAACAGCTAACTATACATATGTCTGTTTTAGAGTGTCACACGATGTCAACTTTTAATCTCATCTTTTTAGGTAATTGTTGGTATTGCTAGCCACGGAGAACGCAATATATCAAGTCGCTTCAACCCCAGAAACTTACTGCATGCAGATGCGTTGTCTATATTCGTCACTCTTTTGAATGAAGTTAACCTGAAGGAATCGATTTTTGCAGCATCAATTTCATTATTGAATGAATTAGGTAAATTGAATTATTGTGTGTATGAGAGATAGCAATAATTAGCACGGTATTGCTTGTAACAAGCCGCGAAAGTCTTGCCAGAAGACTTCTTTCGCCCTCATTATTATACTTCTCATTTAAAACTCTTTTTTCATACATTTTAGTAGTGTATCATTACCAAGACTTTACAAAAGTATATTGAAAATAAAAATAATCTTATTCATTGATAATGAATGAGGTAGTTTCATTTTAAGTGAATACAGACACACTCAATTTTTTATAAGAAACAAATGTTGGCGTTGTGTACTCGAGTTTCTTAAAGCTTTTTAGGAAGTTTTGATACACTGTTTCTTCAGACGTTATTAGTTGTTCAAGGAAATTTTCCAATAGTACCTTGTTTTGGGAGAGCTTTTCCAGATGCAAACTATGAAATTCATCAATGATTCAAATGCTGATTACATTGCTGTCAACATATTTCATTCTGCTATTAGCTGAGGGACATTATTTGATGTGCTCAAAGTTTAATAAAAAACGCTGGAAAAATTTTTTTCCAAAAAATAGATTAGTTGATTGGTAACATTTGCTTGCAAGAAAACACAAATAAAGGTCAACTTAGTCAATTTGCCTTCATTGAAATTCAGTTACAACTAATTTTCATTTTAGCTGCATCATCTAAAATAAGACTGAGCCTTCAAGAGACATTTAATCTGCCTTCCACATTGTTCAATTTTATCATACAACACCAAACATCAAGTGATCTATCAATAATTTTGCAAGTATGACTTTCAATTATTTCTTGAAACTATTCATTTCATTTGAAGTAAATTAATCTAGCAATTTCCTCTTGCAAGCTATATCTGCAAATAGCAGCATGAATTTTCAGCAAAGTATCTTAACACTGCAAAAAAGTAAAAATTCTACATTTTGATCATATAATAGCTGATCATGACATCCAAAGAAGAATAAATGAAATAAATATGAGATTATTAAATTTTATATCAAGAGAATAAACAAAGCTCGTGCCATTTATCTGCCAGAGATCATCTCTCTCACCTGTATTAATCCATGACTTTGTATGTTTTTTGCTTAGTGTCTTCAGCTTGTTCAACTAGTCACATATGGCATCAAAGTCCAACATTCACTTGGAGATTTGAATGGTTTAATAAAGTATCTCGTTTCAAAAGTGTAAGTTTCTAATTCTTTGTTCCTATGTTGTTATGTACATGCTCATGTAAGGTCTCTTGATTTTTTGTAAGATTAGCTTGCCAAATTTATCAATATCTCAGCTTATTAGTCAAGTTTAACATCTTCTGTTTTTTCCACAGTATGGCACCTGAATCGGTACTGACAACTCATTGTTTGGGATCTTTGACAAATCTCTGTAGGAATAATTTCCTTGTTCAAGACCATTTAAAAAAGCTGGTAAGTTTGTCGACTTTGTATTAAAAGGTACATTGTCAGATGTCTCTCTTTATCTCATCTTGTATATTAGAGATATTTCATCTCATTTTGAGGCTGGAAAAACGTTTATTTTATAGAATGTGTTTTCCATTTTAGGGAAATGTCAAAGGCTTCTTTAGAAGTGTTGCTTCATTCTTGTCTCATTCAAATTGGATGAACATAATCTATGCACTCTCAATTTTGTCAATCTGCACTGATGAGCCTCTTGGTGAAAAGGTATATCATGATTTTACTCTGTTCTATTGCAACAAACCAAATATGATATTAAGAAGCTGAGATTGAATTGTTGCACATTTAATCATTATAATCACATGGTAATACATGCCAGAGCTCCAGGTTTGAACCCCGGCTCCCAGACGACCCTCAGTTCACTTAGCTGAAAATGAGTACCTAGTTGAAACATACTAGGGAGGTAAAAGCAGAGTGAAAAGGAACTGGCCACGCTACCACACAATGCCTGTTACCCAGGACTATGCACCCCCAACAGCACATTCCCAACAGCGCATTCCCAACAGCACATTCCCAATAGCGCATTCCCAACAGCGCATTCCCAACATTGCATTCCCAACATTGCATTCCCAACATTGCATTCCCAACATCGCATTCCCAACAGCGCATTTTCCAGCATTTGATATTGAATACAAGACTAACCCTTACATTTTATGAGCATTTTAGCATCAAATCTAATTCAGTCTTGGTATATATATTCTATATATTTTATATCCAATTTTTAAAGTTTTCTTTTGAAAATTGCAATATAGGTTTAGGAATGTAGTTTAGAATTGTGCACTAGAAATTATGTGAAGAAAAGGTAAAGCCTCTAAAAATGGCACTCTTTTTTATTTTTACTTTTGGTGCAAACCTTATTTTTACTTATAACCCTAAATAATGAAACAGATGCAATACAAGGCTGCCAGACTCCCTGATTTGTTGCAAGAGCAACTGTCAGAAGTTGCTGTTCTGTAATTCCCTAACTTTGCCCTCATGTTGTGCTCATGTTGTCATTCTATCATTCTTTACAAGGTTTTCAACAAGAATAATATTGATCAAACATTTGCATTGACATTCAATGTACTCTTGAAAGGAGAGAGTGTCAACATGCAGAAATATGCCTGTGATCTGCTAAACGACTTGATGCAAAGCACAAGAATGCAGAAGTATTTAGCCAACTATACTGATCTTCAAATTCACATGAAAGAATTAGCACTGAAGCTCAAAGCTGTTGATGAAGAACTAGTTGAGAAGATTCTACAATTGCTCATAAGCATGAAGAGCATTCGTGGCCTCTTAGAAAAGTTGTATTTTGGGCATGATGTGAACGGACAAGGAAAGGCTGGTAATGAAAATTGTAATGATAAGGACGGTACTAACAGCTGTATGTCAGTAGTTTTAGAACTGTGTGGAAGGCTTCTTGCAAAAAGACACCCCCTTGCATCATTGGCGCTAAGGTTCCTCAAGCATCTGTACCAGGTCATTATATCTTCTTCTTCAAATTTATAGTCTTGGTTGTAAACAATTCATGACATTAAATTAAATGTGACTATAAAGCTGTCTTTTGAAGTTTTCTTCAAGATGTTATTAAGGTCTCAGTTTACAGACGATCAATTTGCAAGAGTTCTGGAAACTCAATACTGGGGTGGGGGGCTGGTGGGGGCTGGTGGTTATAAACATCAAGCAGACAGCTAGGGACAACGCTGCAGATTTTGCTGCCAATGAAAGAAGTTTTTTAGGTAGTTTAGCAGCCCGGTGTTGCTTTACAATTTTTGGCATTTATAGATCAATAAAACCCAGCCTTTACAGTCACTTAACCAACTAATCATTCTCCATTTAACCAAGCATTGAGGATAATATGAAATTGTCTCGTTGTTGTGAAGAGATATAAGGCAACACAATGTTTGCGTCCATTCCAGGCCAATAGCCCCTCCATCCAATCTTCGTCGAAAGTAATTAGAATGCTTGCACGACATCTTTATTTACTGGAAGAAGAAGAAAACTACCCGAGCGTGCAAGAAAGATACGAGAACATCCGAAGAAGTATTGAGATTCTGATGATATTTTGCTGCGAAGAGAGGCTTACCGGTGCTGTTACTGAGTCAATCTCGTGCGAATCGATTTGCCGATTTATTGAAATTATTTTTGATCGATTTGCAACAGAGCTGAGCTCACCGAGGAGTATAAGCTGCGAACACAGGTATTAAGAAAATTCTTTCACATACTTTTCACTTTAACAATTTTCGTAATTAACATAGTCGTTTGATTTTTAGATTGTTGCTTACGGTTTCCAAACAAAGCAAATAAATTATCCTCTTAAATACTTTTAGACACGGTACTTTTGTGTTTTTTTCTTGCATCTGTCTGTAATCAATTTATAATATGATAAAAAGTGTACATTTACAAAACAGCAAAATAGCTGGTTAAGTTAAAGCCATGGTGATTTGTTTGCACCATTCTCTTCTTATGATGTCATCTTCTTATGATGTCATCCTACTCTCATTCTTTTGGTATTTTGTTGATTTCTATTTTGGCAACCATGAAGATGTCCATGCCTGGCTTTTATTAAAAAAAGACTTTCGTTGAGATATTTTTTCTACACTCCTTTTGGTCAGCATTGACTCTACCACTTGTTTTATTTGACTCATTTCGCTGTGATATTAATTTTCGTCGCCATGATATTTTTTACGACTGACTTGCAGTTTCTCGGTGATGTTGAATTTCAATCTGACTTATCGTTATGCATTTTTTTCATCATATACAGAGAAGAGGTTTCGTCTGCAGTTATTGCCTTTATCGAGCTCATGTCCCTGGTCATAAAGTACACAAAGCAAGGACAGGTACAGATAATCCTTAACAGGATTAGTTCTAATAGATACTTGCTCTTGTAATTTGCCTTAATGTGCCTAATTTGCCAGTTCTATTGCCTGCAGTTTTGTGACTTCCTCAACCTCACATAATGTAATTTTTTCTATGCTGCAAAATCTTCTACCTTTGACATTTGGTTTATAAAGTACTTTTATAAAGTACTTCTTTATCTATATTTGTCTGATACATTTCTATTTCAAGTATTTATGTATTGAATCAGCCTTTGCTTTTTCAAGCATATTGTGGCATTGATTTGATTTTTATCATCGATTAGCGTTTTTTCTCTTCTCAGGAAGCTTACACTCGAATCCTGCAGTCTTCAAATTTGCCGCCATTCCTGGCATGTTGCCTAGCAAGCACCTCCACCGATTTAGTGAAACGCACCATGAAAATTGTCCAAACGTTGCTGAGCTTGTCAAAATCTTCTCCTGATTTGTACGTTTTCTTATCTTACTGCAGATAATTGATAATGAAATTTCCTGTTCATGTTGGTATCAACTTTAACAGGGTTCAAGAATCTACTCAAGCCTAGACCAATTATTTAACTGCCCGTTGAACCACATGATCCTCAATGTCAAAAGACAATACTTTTTAAAGTTCGATGCAATTCTTCTTTTTTCTCGACTTATGATTTTATGTGTAGTTCAAAAGATCGCTGTGGTTTCCAGGATCAAATCATACGACTTCTTACCCTTATCTCACTTTTCTCTTTAGTTCTTAGAAATAATCAAATCGTATTTGCTGTCTTTAATCTTTCATCCACGGTTATGATCGATGGACATTACAAGACAGCTCTCTCACTGAATACAAATGTAAACCTTTTTTCCTTTTTAGACTGAGTACCCTCTTGGCATCTAACAACAAACAACGCGAAGAAATAACTGCTTTACTGAGAAAGCAGCAATCTATAGAACCTCCTTACCATCCAAATGTGGCATCCTTTTCTGTGAATGAAATAGTAAGCAATTCGAGGCGAGATGGTGGAAAAAGTAAACAAGAGGAACACGTTGATTCTATTTCTGCCCTGGCTGAGCGAGTGTCGTCTGGTCTTGAGGTAGGGTACTTCAGTCCAGTACCTGTTTTTTATTCGTAGCAAATGATTCAGAAAATAAAAAAATAGCACACCTAATATGCTAAAACTTAATCTAGGATTGGCCTAAGTCATTCATCCCAACTTCAAACTTTCATTTCAGTGTTACTTCTATCAAAGTCAGATATAATTCATATACTTGAGGGGATAGAAGTGGTGCCATCCTAGGTTGAAAAAATTGAATCTGATGAAGAAGAGTTGCCCAAAGACGTTTCATGCATTTTGCCACTCAAAAAAGTACCAATAATTCCCAACATCAACCATCAAGACCAACGAGATTAAGATTTTCCAGTACTTCACATCAGACTTAGATATAAGGTTGAAATTTAATCTTAATATCAAATTTAGAATATGTTGTTTTATTTTAGATTAAAGACTCAGCAAAGGTTTCCGAGATAATGGATATATACGAACACAAATTAGCAATAATTCAAGTAAGTCGCAAGTTGAACTTCTACTTTGCCACTCCTTGCAGTTTTAGAAATATTCCTACACGCCCAAGACCCGACGTGGGCATAACACAAAATATGAGAACGAAAGAAAGAAATTCAACTAAAGTTCAATAAACCGAATGTCAGTTCTTCTGATGTTCTTGATGTCAGTTCTTCTGATGTTCTTGATGTCATTTTTGTCTTTTCCCTTTATTGTCCTCCTTCCCATCATTTTCGACTTTGCACATGCATTACTGATTAATTTCCGCCACTCTACCCTATCAGTGGCAATGCCTCTCCACATGTCAAGAATTCCACCTCTTTCCAAAATATCTTTCATTGTATCTTTGAATCTTAGAAATGGACAACCATCTTTTCTGGTACCTTCAGAGAGTTCACCATCTAACGCTTTTGACTGGTCTCTCGTCTGGCATGCGAGCAACGTGACTAGGCCGGCGAAGTCAGTTTTAGCACGTTGTAACACTTCATTTGTGACAAAATAGTTCCATTTGATCTTAAGAATAAATCTAAGATGTCGCTGTTGTAGCGTTCTAAGCTTCTTGATATGATGACGATACAGAGTCCAAGATTCACTGCCATACCTGATGATAGGAATAACACATTGATTGTAGACCTCAAGCTTGGTTTCAGTTGCTAGATCCCTCTAGTTAAAAACTCTGTCCTTCAGCCTTTTTGCTACACATGCGGCAGCTTGAATGCGAGCCATGACTTCATCATCTAACTTGCAATGTTTGGTTACCCAGCTGCCGAAATATTTGAAGCGATCTACTCTTTCCAAAACTTTTCCATCAATGGAGAAATTTTCCTTCTCACCTACACTTATCGTTTTTGTTTTTTCGATGTTTACTCGGAGATCCATTTGTTTGGACAGCATATCATAAGGAGTTGAAAGAAGTTGTAGTCCTATAGCATTGTGACAGAAGATTGCGAAATCATCAGCATACTGAGCCTCACGAATGTAATTGCTAAATGGATTTTGATTTTAGGCGTTGCAGGTCGAAATGGTCACCGCCATATCTAAAACGAATTTCGATGTTATATAATAGATTGACGTTTTTAAAGGCAAGGTGCAATAGTGCTGCAGCGTAAATTCCAAAAGAGTCGGTGCGAGCTTGCACCCTGTTTTACTCCATTGTTGTATGCTATTGGATTAGAAAATTCTCCTTCAATAATAACTCTGGCATTGGCACCAGAATGCAATTTTAGGATTATACGAATAAATTTAGCGGGGCAGCCCAGTTTCTCCAAAATCTTGAAGAGCATATCACGATTCACACTATCATAAGCTTTAGTGAACACGATATGCAGATATGCAATGAACACGATATGCAGAACGGTTTTAGCGATGTGTAAACTTTGCTGTTTTTCTTTCACTCAAATGAATGTGCTTATAATCAAGTAGGGGTAATATTTTGCAATAAGCTATTAGCATGATGTTCTCTCCCTGATAGGAAACTTGCAAAAAGGGAATATTTCATGGAGCGACTTAAGCACGCTTGCATTTTTGTTTATAGGGAAAAGAGAGCCATTTGCAAGACCTTTTGGATGCCAAAACAGCAGCCCTTGCGCAGGCGGATCGTTACATCGCACAGTACCGGTGCAGGAGTGCGCAATCCGAAGCTGAGGTATTACGTGTACTGCTTTTGTGTTTAAGCGGGAAATTCAATCAGACTGTTTTCAAAAGATCTCAAATTAACCTACTTGTAGCATGACCTGTCTTTGATTTGCCTGTTATCATCTTTCTGCGAATCAACATTTAATTTACGCCGCTGTTTTTTCTCAAAACGAGATTGCTACATAAAATGTATTAGTAACGATTCTATAAGAGACTATTTAAACATGGCGCAAAAACTATTAAAATTGTAGCAAATGAATTCCGCATCATTTAATCACAAATTTGTTTTATTCGATAGTGCTTGAAACTCCGCTCCCTGTTGCTTGAGAGTCAAAAGACATCAGAAAGCCAATTTGAACAGGTAAACTACCCTCCTCTCTATTAAACGTATTTTGTTTCTGTTTTGTTTTGGAAATAATAAAGGCAATGGCTAGTTGATTTGTAAATGTCATCGTTTCTCCGCACAAGGTTTGCCCATCTACACAGAACGGCACTTTGGTACCTGCAAATATATGTTCCGTTACGTATTCGGCACCTTTAATTTTATGAAAGGCACAAAAGACACAGGAGACAGCAAATTTATTTTTACCTCCTAGATTATAATTTTGTTGTTCTTGCAGATCGATGTCTTTACCGTGGAAATGAAATCCTTGGAAACAAAGGTATTTAATTCTCAAAAGTTCTCTCTCATCATCCAACCATCATCGATTCTCTAATCACTTCCAGAATTATGTTTTCTATTTAGGCAGTTGATGCATTTTGCTTGATGTTTTGTTTGAAGGCTGTTTATTTGATAAGAAACTCTTTCTTTATTTGCGATGCAGATCGATTCACTTTATGATGAAAACAAAGCTTTAACGGAAATATCCACCGAACACCACCAACTAAAGCTTTCTCACAAAGAAGCCCTTGACAGGTAACATTAGCAGCCATTTTTATTTACAATCCTAACACGATAAAGTTTTGATTTTTGAGTAGACCTTGTTTGAATCCCAGTTTATTTTCAATCTGCTTTAAGCAAAAATTCAATCTGCTTTATTGCTAGACTGAATACAGTACGAAATGGCTTGATAGCTGCAGAGGAAGAACAAAAGAACATGACTGAAGCAAATGACATTTTGAAAAGGCAGTACGAAAACTTGAAGTCTCAACAAGAAAGGTAAGGAAACTTGCACCATATAACAATACCAAAACCATGCTTATCACACCCCAGTCAGGCCATAAAGAAAGTAACTGCATCATGAACTCATCAATTAAAGATCACCTTCTGAATGGAGAAATTAACCCATTTTCAAAATGGTGAACTTTGCAGCTGTACCCTCCACGTCCTTTGCAGCTGCACCCTCCACGTCCTTTGCAGCTCCACCCTCCACGTCCTTTGCAGCTGCATCCTCCAGCTCCTTTGCAGCTGCACCCTCCACATCCTTTGCAGCTGCACCCTCCACGTCCTTTGCAGCTGCACCCTCCACGTCCTTTGCAGCTGCACCCTCCACGTCCTTTGCAGCTGCACCCTCCACGTCCTTTGCAGCTGCACCCTCCACGTCCTTTGCAGCTGCATCCTCCAGCTTTTTGCCGCAACATCCTTAAATTCCTTTGCAGTTTCATGCTCCAAACTTTTGCAGCTGCACCCTCCAGCCCTTTTGTAGCTGCACCCTCCAGCTCTTTTGCCGCAACGTCCTTTAATTTTTTTGCAGTTTCATCCTCCAACCCTTTTGAAGCTGCACCCTCCAGCCCGCTTGCAGCTGCATTCTCCAGCCCTTTTGTAGCTGCATCCTCCAGCCCTTTTGTAGCTGCACCCTACCGCTTCTTTGCAGCTGCGTCTCCCAGCTTTTTGCAGCTACTCTAGTGTTGCTAATAGACGGCCGCCCGTGTGTTAATTTCAGAAGAATTCGCCCTTCCCCCTCGCTTATTAGCAGCCCCCTTCTATTAAATTTTACAAACCTGTCATGACCAGAACACGTAATTTTCACTTGTCAATAATTCCCCTTATTATGTTATGTAGTTATTTTTTAATTGTCATAATTTCCCTGGCTATATTTGTCTATCTTTATCTCTAACCATCTATCTATTATCAAGTAACCAGTGTCACCATCCTACTAATTCCATTGCTTTACAATTAAAAGATTAACCAATATCCACTCCTTCTATTAGCTCCCCTTTGCTATTGAAATTTGTTGACATTTCAATGAAAATCAGCCAACCTGAACCCCCCCTTCTATTAGCAACCCCCTTCTATTGAAAACTGGCCGACATGAACACCCCCTTCTATTAGCACCCCCTTCTATTAGCACCGTCCTTCTATTGAAAACTGGTCGATATGAACACCCCCTTCTATTAGCACCCCCTCCTATTAGCAACCCCCTTCTATTGAAAACTGTCCGACATGAACACCCCCTTCTATTAGCACCCCCTTCTATTAGCACCGCCCTTCAATTGAAAATTGGTCGTAATGAACACCCCCCCTTCTATTACCTCCCCCTTCTATTAGAGACACTAGAGTACATCTTACATTTTTTATTGCTGCTTCATGCAACTCTTTATCTTAAAAAGACTTTGTTAATTTGCTGTTTTATTATCTGTTCCTCTCAAGGCTGCCGAGAGCCATCTCCAGTTTTAGTGGCAGACCCAATGCTTTGCCCCTTGCCCCTTGCCCCTTCTCACCAAAAGCAATAAACTCAAAATGCGTTAATATGAATTTAAATTGTATATATTTTTCCTATTTACTTTTAATTCATATTCGCTTGATCCTTCTATACTTTCACAGTAACAATTTGAAGCTGTGCGTATTTTACGTCCTGTAGGCATCCTTTTTTGAATGCTTTACACACCACTTCCCTGTATTAAGTTTGCTAAAGCTTTTCTCTCTTTTGTAAGCCATTTATATTTTTGGTGAATGCAAACCTCATTGATGGATGATATTTTTGTTTTCTTTCTTTGTCTTTTTTACAAACACTGTTTCAAACTGAAAGAAAGCAATTGTTTACAAGTTGCAAATTTAAATTGAGATTTTAATAATTCCATATGTTTTGCTTTTCTGGTCTGCTTTTAATCTATAATGTCATTTTAATCAATTCCTCTAGTTCCTTGCTGCAGTTACGGAAATGCGAAGAGGAAAAGCAAAGCACAATTAAGATACTTCACGAAAAAGAGTCAAAACTTGATGGTAACCATCCCCATAGTCTTATTTTTATTTTAGAGTTAAACAGAGCGTTTTTGCTAAACCCTTTCTCAAAATTTTTGGATTAAAATTTATTTATTTGTCAAACTTTTGAAATCGCTTTTTCCACTCATTTACATTTGGATTCGTGGTTGATATTTGTTGACTGAATTGCAATTTTTTCCTTTAACAATAGATGCAGTAAAGAAAACTATTCAATTTGAAGAGAGAATAAAATACCAAAATCAGGAATTACAAGAAGGGGAAAAGAAAATGAAACAGGCCGCAGCTAAGTTGAAGGTTTTAGAAGAAGCAAATGGAGGTTTAACTGGGAAGGTATATTGAGGCAATCAACCCCATAGGCCATTCTCCATCTTTTTAGGCCATTCTCCATCTTTTTGGTAAGGTGTCCTGGATGGACCTTTTTGAATGCATTCGTAGATCTCCTACAAAATATGGAATACATAACAACATAATGATTAACGTTTTAACAACTTGAACAACTGCAAATTATGAAAATAATACAGTAATTTGTTTTCTAGCATTATAACAATCTTACTTCTTCTAACGTTCATTAGATCCTAATTAGATAAATGTTAATGCACTCAAATTACGGTGTAGCGTTTTACTTAAATGCACATCTTGAATTTTTGTTCGGATAAATAGATTTGCAGCATTTAAGATTTCAAGCCCACTTCACTGACCAACTGGCAGCCATTAGGCCCGGAACTTTTGTTTTTTAAGTTTTAAGTTGTTATGTCTTGTGTTTCTCTAACCTCGCAGGTTGAAGAATTGGAGACGGAAAAGACCAATTTGCTTGGAATTGTCAAAGAATTAGAAAAACAGAAACTCAACAACCAGGAACACATAAAAAGGTATGTTCAATTCATTTGTTTCAATTAAGGTAAATAACAGTGTTTAATTTGTCTTTATTAACTATTCCTTGATATCTGATTTTAATGTAGTCAGGAGCTATTTGAGCGTTAATGAATTTATTATTTAGGGCTGGCATTTCGCGATAAAATGCTGCTCTTGGTCAAATTTTTGTTTACTTACGATAACTAAGATTTTGACATTGTTTATGCTTCCATTCAGACTCGTTCAACAAGTAAAAGAACTCGAGAAAGAACGACAAATTTTATCGCAGAGGTTATGTGAGCTAGAAAAGAAAAATGAAGGTAATGAAAAAAATTGGATTTGCAGCACAAATTTCTTTGTTTTGTGCTTCCCTCTTATTTTTGTTGAAACTTTGTTTATTATTCGTGGCCTGGATTGCTAAGTATTGATTTACATAAGTTAAAGCAGAAAATTTTCCTCCTATTCTTTTCTGGTCATAGGGTGGATTTTGGGACGATAAAGCTTGATAACACGAACTTCTTGTCTGCGTCTCATCTATCGAATACGTTTTCGCATTTTTAGAATCGCTAAAATCAATATCAGCATTGAAGCGGGAAGTGAAAGAAAGAGATAATGATAACAAAGAAGTGGAGAGAAAAATGAAAGACGTGGAGAAAAAACTGAAGCAGACAGAAAAATCAAAAATGGACTTGAATCACAAGGTATGGATTGCATTGCTGAGGGTTGGCATTTAAGAAGACAAAAGGAAACCCTTGCTTTTTCTTAAAAACTTGCCAAAAACATTTTGTTTACAATTTTCACATAACAGCGATTGTCTTCTCTTAATCGTGCTTTTCATGTGATTGTGAGATATTACAAAACTTTAAACTCTTCTGCTAGTTAACGCGAAATTTTCTGACTACTGAATTCACATTATTTTTTTCTTGCTGTTTTTGTTTTTTCGAATGCTAAACTTTGAGTTTGCAACTTATTTTACATCTATTTTCATTATAGTTCAAATAGAAAAATGTTAAACACAAAATATATTGTTTTCTAGGTATCATCTCTTGGAGTTTTAAATGAAAAGTATGAGAAAGACATATCAAAGAAAGATGAAGTGATAAAAGAGTTGAAGCAGCAGCTCGATAAACATTCGCAAATAGCGGCCATGATTCACAATCTGAGTAGTGGCAAAGTGCCATGCAATGGGTTGAACTTCAGCCCGTGAACATCCGCTAGTATTCCATACTTTTGTGAAGCAGATACCCTTCTATGTGTTTTCATCTACTCGGCTTTTCTTGTGCATATATTTTTTCAGATATCTTAAAGAACGCTCCTTAGTAGATAAGCTCTTTTTGGGTTCCAGACCACCTGAGAATGAAGCCCAGTATTCAGTGTTTCAAATTATGTACCACAACTTTATTCTTTTTGAACGAGCTGATTTTTCTTGGCAAAAGAGAATCGTGCGGCTGCAGGAATCAGACTCGTGTTAAGGCCCAGTTCACACGAAGTCGGATTCATTTTGGAAAGGAGTCCCTGTATAGAGCCATGCTATCCACCACAAACACCCCCTGCCCCCTCTCCCCCATATATCTCTTATGATTTCAAATTGGCTTTACCCTGAATGATATGGGGTTTCGCACGGCCTATTTCCTGTATTTGATTTGTTATTGTACTTTGTGAAATCGGTTATAAGCTCCTGGTCAGCAGCAATATCTAAATGCAGCATGTGATAATGTTGTGGCATGTAGCTTTGATTCCTCGCACCAGTTGCATTGTTTTTTAACATTTTGGTAAAATTTTATCATGTTGTAATATACTATCCAAATGACTGTGGCATTACGTTACTGGGAAATTCATTTAAAATATTTTCTGCTCCATGAGAGGTACCTTGCCTGAAGTGTTAACTATACGCTAATGTCGAGAATTTTGAGGACCTAGTGATCTAAAGCTCAAGGAAACGCACAGAATCAATGGTAATAGTCAGGATCAGTCAAGCTTTGTCCATTTTCTCTGACAGCGCAATGTGATAATGATTTATTTGTTTATGTAATTTCAAGGCTGTTTCACCGTTGCAATGGCTGCAGCACTTGCATAACGGTGTGCATCGCCAGTGTCACTTTACTTGTGCAATAATTCACTCACTTCTTTAGCCATTAGAATAAAACATCATTATTGACAATGGTAACTTGATGGTGCATTTTTTGTTTGCTTTTACTATTTCCATTATTACGAGATATGTATGTCGATCGGAGTGATTCTAAGCAAAAGTTGGAACTGACTAATCGATCAATTTAATAATGATCTTTTGTTTACAAAGTAAGAAAATTTACTACTTAGTTCTGTTGCAACCAAAGTCCTCGTCAAGAATGTATCGAGGAATGCCACTGAAGCACTTCGTCATGCTCGATAAGGAGGTTCAGTGCGTAAGAAGCCTTTTTGGTTGGCTGAAGCCTGCAATCCTGGCCAAAAGGTTAGTGGACTTGAGAAAAACCCAATAAAATGGAAACTTTGCCCCAATAATGTTATCAAAGTAACGGCAATCGAAATGAGTAGAAATAAGCGTATCAACATCGACTGTGGGGGATGGGGAGCGTATTTGTTCAAGAAGACTACCATTTACCAGCCAGTCCAATAACTTTTGGCCAGGATTGTAGTTTAGGTTTTCTATATTTTCGGCAGCCAGTAATCTGAAAAGAATTTAATTTCATTCCAGCTTAGAAAGCGTCTTGAATACGGTCATTTTTATAAGGACCAGATATTTTCTGACTAGGCTCAATGTTCTTATTTTTTGATAATTTGAGGCTTGGATGTATCTAGTGTTAGTTAATAAATTGCCCCCCCCCCCCCCGCGAATAAGCCCCCGCCGTCGAAGAAAAATTGTTAATAAGCCCACACTCTTAAATGACCGAACAAGCCAATTTTTGCGTTTTATTTTAGATACAATAGGAAGGTAAATAATTTTGGTCAATGATTGATAGCACATTCTGCGACGAATAGAAAGAAACCTCAAATTGACGAGACATCGACAAAGGGATCAATATTTTTGACTAAAATATCTTGATTGGCTTCAACACTGTTTCACAATTCAGAAATAGTTATTGAATAAAGATACAAATGAATTAAACTCGAAATCTGGGGAAAACTAAACAGCAGTTCTGTATGAAATTTTAGTATGCCCCCCAATCTATCCTGGATCGATTTTGTATGTCGATGATAAAATTTTGGGGAAAGAGTTCCCGATCTACCCAAGGCAGCAAAGACTTGTCGGTGCCTTTGAAAAAATTGCATCACAGACATTTCCATTTCATCACTGGTCAAATGAAAAATCTGTGACATCGAATTAACAGGCAATTTAAAAGGATTAATTCTTGCTGCTTCGTACAACTTCAAGCAACTTGTAAGGTCGTTTACACGATCACATTCTGTGATTACATAAAATATGTGATGCAAATGTGACAAGAATATGATCGTGTAAACTGGCCTTTAGCAAAATACCCGGGTCAAATATTACAGTAAAGCAATTTTGGCGCCCCCTTACCTTCAATTGCGCCCATATTCAGGGGCGGCCATGCCCCCTGCCCCTCTGGCACCGTGCCACTGCATCGTATGATAAAGAAAGCAAAAAAAGAGACTAGAACAGTCTGGGTTTACCGGTCTTCCTGGAGATCGTGTTTCGGGAAGGATGCTAATTTTGAAGGAAATCCTTCAGTTCCTTTTGAATATGTAGTGATTGTGGGACTTGTTCTAATTTGCAATGGGATGTTATTTCAAGTCTTTACTCCAGAATAAAAAAATCCATGTAAACAGGCCCTTATTGAACTACACTCCAGGGCCTCCGGAACAAGGCCCCCCCTGTTTGCACAAAGTAGAAACAAGTGCCCCTTTTTGAAAAATATATTGCGTGTATTTTTTCATTGCCATATATTCTGCCTTTAGAAGCTAAGTAAAATAACTTGAATCTGGGCGTTCTTGGAGGACCATTCACTGAAATTTCCTTAAACTTTTACTTGGTCTTGATGCAAAAAGTGCAAGCTCCTGTGATAAACAATATTAATTGTGAAGGAGACTGCCAGTTTCGCGAAAAAATGTTTTTAGTATATCTTCAGCAACAAATGCATCACTGAAAGGTCCGCATCAAATCCTCGGCATGCACCGTCAAATGGTCCAATGTATATTGTGTGTATTCCTGAAAGTAGAAACTGGACCCCTATCTCTGATTCTGTGTTGCGTAAAATGTCCCTATTGTTTGACTTTGCCAAAATTGTGTAACTCTTTTCACTGTGAATATTCAAGCTTCAGCAGGAATTTTGATACCAATTCATGTTCGAACCATTCTTTTTCTTAAACTTATATCTAGGTATATCAAAAAGCAGAGTTCACTAAATTTGGTTTTAACAACAATCCCTTATGGTGCAAAACTAAAACTGCATTACATTGCTTACTTTTTATGAAGAAATGCAAAAGTTGTGTCCCTGCAATGAGTACATGCTAGCAAAGACTTAAAAAAAGACTTCAATTTGCCATTAGTTTCCTAAAAAATTATCTGTAACATCATATCTGTAAATCCCTTTTGTGTTTCCTCTGACTGATTAAAAAAGCAACCCTATTTTCAAGATCCTATGTCCTAGAATTCAAGCTTCCAGACCACCCTTTCTCAGAGTTTTTCGGAACTCACATGTAATACGTTTGACCAAAGATTTCCATTATCTTTGGTTTGACCAACTGACTGAGCCCGCCGGGATCAAATCTAAGGAGAATTGAAAATTTGTTTCGTTCATAAGACTGATGAGATAAACCAAAACAATGTTGCAAATTAATTTTGCTATGGTAGCGAAGGATGTGCTCGCACCTTCAGCCGATTGCGTGAAGATGACTTCAAAAAATTATGTTGCTTTCAAAAAAAAAATCCACGAAGGCGAACAAATTTATGTGTTCAAGTGGTGATGGAAAGGCGCGAATGCCAAGGGGGACTTAATTGTTTAAATATAAAAGTAAGAAAATTAAAATCATTATTCGAATGGGCTTTTAATATCTATAGAGACTGAAACTTCGCTTTGAAAGGGAGAGGGACTGGAATTGGTTTTGAACTATATAGAGACTAAGAATTTGAAAATTCTATTCAGTTCATATTTTGGGTTGGATTCGTTGGTATGTTACAATAGATCTGAACTTTTGTTGAGTATATTGTCACAAGTATGAAAGAAGGGTGTGTGCCTGCTTCCTACCCGGGGCCGAATCCACTTACAATGCAAATTATAAGGAAAATAAGTATAGCGTATTAATTATGATCAAGAGTGCGTGGTCCCTAAATGGAGTACATAGCCAGCTTTCTACTTTCAGTGAAGATGGTTCTTACTATGCTCAGCGTGTTTCAATATAAATGTCTAAATTACCATGAAATCTGTACCATTTTTGGCACTTACTAATGTTTCGGATAAAAAATATTCGTGCCCTTTTAATTCGTTTTGGCCCCCCTCCCTGTTCAAACCTGCGTCCGGTGGCCCTGTACTCAAAAGAAACAAAGGTCGATGTTGCGTACTCCAGTTTCTTTATGTTCTGGAAATTTCAACAGGAGTGAAGCCAAAAAATTTGGAGGGGTAAAGAAGTGCTTTATGTCGACAAAAAGGGCGTGTCTCACTTTTGAAGGGTGTGGTCAAAAGATAAATACAGAACTACGGAGAGAAAAGTTAATACTTTACAATTGTTTAAAAAGGTTACAGGGTGAGTACAATAATAGCTTCTTTTGCCCGGCAAAAAAATCCTGGGGGGTACTGCACCCCGCCCCCCATGTTAGTGGATTTTATTACAAAATTTCGTTGTTCTCAGTTTTATCACGATTTAATAGTTTCCTAATTTTTTGCTTCATGTACCGAAGTTTCTTAATATTTTCTGACGGTCCAGTACTCGTTTCTTAGAGCCAGTTTCTTATAAAAAACGAGTTTGGAACACCAACAACAACAAATTTTACCATTCATTGCTCATAAGTTCAAGCGTGAGTGGCGGGGGCATTTTAAAAGAAGAAATGGCGCGAATCATTGATGGAAAAGCAATCGCCAAGTACGTGTTTCTCTTTAATTTCATTTGTTTTATTGTTGAATGTGTACTGAATTTTGACTGCTTTAGATTTATCTGCTGTGAAAAGTTTACCGTGAAACTTGTCACTACCGCTGAGGCCAGGTTTTTACTTGGTGACGACAGAGGCTCGCCACAATTGTTCCTTAGAAATTTTCATTTCCCAGCAGACTTCTTTTAAAACACGGTGAAGCGTTCTAAAGACTTCATTCTCTTCAAAAATCATCGTATTGGATCTTAAAAGCGCGAAAAATAGTGTTCAACGGTGCTTTTTTGAGATTTAACCTACTTTCTTCTCCATGTGCGAGAAGGTCCCGTCTTGGCACCAGTGTGTCATCGCTTTCTGGTCGTACGAGCTCGTGGCAGTTTTGATTTTGGGGAAGAAAATCCAACACAGAGTTCAATTTCATTGTAATTCTATCTATAAAATATACTTACAAGTTACATAATAATTTAACTTGTGATAGGTTACATAATTATTATAAAATAATGTAATTTTTTATTTTTTATTTTATTTTAATATTTTTTATTTTTTTCCATAAAATTTAAAGGAATAGTTTTACTTTGTTCATTAACGCATATGTACCTCTATGATTATGATGTATACTATTATTATGTATCATTGTGTAACCAAATCATTAAGGGTATATGGCCCGACAGCCCTTCTTGGAGCTATTTCTATCCATTCTTTTTTATGAGAACGATTTTGTAAGAATGCAAGTCTCAAAGTTAGTCAATAATTAGAAAAAGTTAGGAACAAGTTGAGGCTGACCAATGAGGTACTGTAAAATGTTATTTTGAAAAAAGGTTTGTTGATATACATTTGCAATGTTTGCATACCTTGTCGAAAACCCCACCCCCAACCCCACCCAACAAAAAATATGAGAATCATGGAATCCAATGATCTCTGGGCAATATAAATAAAGACAGGCATAATTTACTTTTTTCAATGAAATCAAATTTCTGTTGAGGCCTGGGGAAATGGACAGCTTTGTCCCTTTTTGTGTTGTTTTCATTAATGTCATGACAAAAAAACATGGTTATGCAGGGGAATGCAGGAAAGATCTCATCCAACATGACTTTTGGCTATGTGTTTATTGGCCTTCAATCAATCAAACCACCAACTGTGCTAAATGTTTTTATTTCCAACCTGGACTTTCAGCATGAGATGAAATGTAACAAGAAACTATGTTAACAAAAAACAGAAAACAATTTCTCAAATGAAAATGTTCAAAAGAAGCATTACTCACCAAGGAAACTGATTTCAGTGATGAGCCTTCTATCAATGGGAACAAGGCAAAATGTTGAAGACCTTGATGGAGTAGGAACATCATAAGTGATTAGATGATGTTCAGGGATGCCCAAAGTATTATGGGGCAAAGGTGGGCAGACCTTTACCAAAGGCATGAAGATGTAGCTGAGGGAAGAGAGACAAGAAAAAGGAAGGGGGTTTAGGGGTACTCCTCTGGAATTTTTTTACCACACCCTACAGTTTGGTGGCTTAAAACAACATCAAATTATTTCTTGTTGCAATTAAATTAGAAAATTATAAGATATGTATTAAACTTTTAAATGAGTTTAATGTAGCTTTCTTATATGGTACAGAGGGCTACATTTCTATAAAAGGTAATGATGATGTAGAAGTGCAACTGATATAAGCCTTTTGAAGCTGATTTAAGATTAAAAGTTTTTTTCAAGAGTAAGAACTTTTTTGCATTCTAAGGGTGATTGTTAGAAAATAAAGTGTGGCCCACTAACTTTGGCAAAGGGGCCTGAACACCCCCCTTGAGCACAATAATTTAAACTGCTAATACTCTAGTCATTTATGAACAAATTAAGAACAATCCAGCCTCAAGGTTTTCGAAAAATTAGGAGCAGTCAGTCTGAACTTCAATTTATTAATTCTTTTAAAAAATGTATGTCAATTTCAGCAAATTTGACATTAAAAAATTTTCCATGCCCATTTACTGTAACTCAGTTTGACCCAGGCCTCTTCAGGAAAAAAACAATGTGGGCTATAAAAGGCCCTTTATCTGCAAAAAGAACTGTTTAGCAAATAATACAATAGTTTGTTAAACTTGTGCTATAAAAGGAAACGAAAAAGGAATTCTATTTATAACGCCATTTGATAAACACATAGATGTGTAAGACCTCTTTCTCTTTATTTACTAACACTCTGATATTTAGCAGTAAGTAGTATAAACATTTGGAAGCTAAACTGATAAAATGAGAACGTTGATTTGAAAAAACTGCATGGGCATTGAAAAGCCTTCGCAAATTTATTTTGCGCTGGGTTTGGGTGGGTGTGAGCTATAGCCCACGTCTCCGGGAAACCTATTTACGCA
Source organism: Rhopilema esculentum (assembly GCF_057945365.1). Lineage (NCBI taxonomy): Eukaryota > Metazoa > Cnidaria > Scyphozoa > Rhizostomeae > Rhizostomatidae > Rhopilema > Rhopilema esculentum. The sequence continues at coordinate 638,238 of NC_142826.1, read as the reverse complement.
GTTTGCATTATTTGCTAGCCTTTATAATAATTGTAATGCTGAGATTATATTTGAAATTACTGAAAATAAAAGACAAAATATGATTTTCTATTAACATTTTTAATCGAATGTGTTGCACTGGGATAGATCAAAACACTTTTTAGCCTAGCTCTATAGATCATTGACATTATTTCCCAAAATGAAACTGATGTTTATCATTTTGAATTTTGCAGGTTTTGAAGAAAATTACATTTATGAAAATTTAGCGAAAAGACAAAATTATGAAAATTATGAAAAGACAAAATGAGCCATACAAATAGGACAAAGATGAATATAAACAAAATTAAAAGAAATCAAGGGGAGAGAGAAAAGAGAGGGGATGATATGGAAACATCCTGATTAGCCTCTTCCCAAGGAAAAATTTCTTTGGACCTCAAATCAGACATTGTTAGCACTAATAATGGTAGAAAAGTATCTATATGTTTTATATTATGTTTATTTGACAAGGGCATTTCTTTGAATTGTATGTTTATATCATGTATTAAACATGGCACAATTGTCAGCAATTTTCGTAAATTTTATGATCCAAAAAATTCTTTGAATTTTAGTGAAGTTAAAGATTATTTGAAACTTGATATTGAGCAAGTCAGAGAATCCTATCCTAATTTCAAACCTGGTTTGGCAATTGTACAGGTAATGAATTGTTCTGCTCTCTGTTAAGTTGACATTTGCTTTCCAAATGGAAGTGTGTGTTTTTCCTATTTTGTTAGGCCAATCCTAAAAGTATATTTCCAAGCTATTCCCTTCCATGATTACAACTTTCTTCTAGAGAAGTTCTTAGAAATAAGGTCAGCTTGACCTTTTAATGCTATCCCTGCCATTGAAATAGAGGTGTTTATCTTTGTTTTTAATTTTTATAATTGTATTCTAATCTTTTTAACTTTTATAACTTGTAATTACAATTATTGCGATGAATTATACGTACATAAATACACACATACATTCATTTATGATTTTACCATGGTTGGTAAACCAAAAGAAGATTCCCAAGAGGAATTACGTCAGAGAATGGATTTTTAGGATTTCTACCTTTAGTTACTGAAATTAAAATTACAATTGATGGATGTGTCATAAGCAAAAAAGGAATAATTGAACATGATTTTGCAATAGACTGTCTTTGTAAATGTCTTTCCTATTTCAGGTTGGAGATAGAGCAGACTCCAATGTTTATGTCAATACAAAATGTAAAACTGCAAGAGAGGTTCGTCTCACAATATCATTTTTATTTCTTTTTTGACAGATTTTTAACAGTCATTCTTAAGCAAGAATATGCTTGATAGAAAATGGCCCTTTTGTGAGTTCTTTTTCCCCCTTCTAATTCAGCAAATTAATTTTAAGATTGGAATGGAGGCAAGACATGTCAAGTTACCAAAAACTGTAACCCAAGCAGAGGTAAGCTTTATTACAAAATTCAATCATATCCTAAAGTCATTTTGCGTTAATGTTTTATCTTATAACAGGTGGATAGCAAAAAGCAACCTAGAACCATCATTTTCTATACATGAACATATGTAAAGCTGTGTCTATACATCATCAAGCGCTCTATGGCAGACTGATAAACAATAGTTTTCATTATTTTTATCTTCCTTACCTTATAAAGTCATTTTTAAACAATAATGTGCTATTCTGATTGAAGCTATAACAAAGTATTTCTTTGCAGGTGATTGAAGCTATAACAAATTTGAATAACGACCCAAAAATACATGGTATTATTGTTCAGCTGCCACTTGACTGTGTTGAAAAAATTGATGCAGACTTGTGTACGAATACAGTTTTGCCAGAAAAAGATGTTGATGGGTAAATTTTTATTAGATTTGATTTTTATAGTTGATCTGCTTCTTCATCACATTATACCATGCCTACTTCAAAATTAAAACCAGCTATGCAAAATTCATTTCATTTTGTTCTTAAACATGATTCTTATTCTAGTCTCCATGACATCAATGCTGGTAGGCTTGCTAGAGGACAACTTAATAACTGCTTCATACCATGCACTCCAAGAGGATGTTTGAAACTGATTGAAAAAACTGGTGTCAATGTCAAAGGAAAAAATGCTGTTGTGATTGGACGGAGCAAAATTGTGGTTTGTATTTACAACTCTTTTTAAGCAAGCCTGCTAATGTGTGTCTGCTAAGTCCACTCAGAGTAAATTTAACTGAGTCTGATCATGATGACATGAAAATACTTTTGATATCAACTGAAATTACATGCCAGGCCCCCAATATAGTGATTTGAGGTCATATTTCTTAGGCAAGTATTTAGGCAAGTTTTGAACATTCTTCAAGTTCTGATAGAACATTCTTCATGTTAACTTTATTCTTCGTATCCTTACACTTTGGGGTCCCTGTCAGAAGAGGGCTTGAAAGAATCTGACTCCTTTCTCAACTCTTGATAGGATACTGCCTAAGTATTTGGATAATTTAGTAAGCTACTTTAAGATTTACTCTTTTTACTAAAGATTCTAATTTACAATTATTTAATTGAAGGGTTCTCCAATGTCAAATCTTCTCACATGGAACCATGCAACTGTTACAATTTGTCACTCAAAAACACAAGATCTTCCTAGTATTGTGAGTATTTAAGAATGGATTGTGTGTAAAAAGCAGCTTTTAGTGATATGGCAATTTCCCACAACAATGTTTGAATGAATTCTTTTATATTGCTAAGAGTTTATGACAATCAAAATACCTCAAGAATCTTTACAAATATATATTTGATAATTTACCAAAGAAAATGCCATATTACAGCTTCAATCGAAATGAATTAAGTTAAACTATATATTAAGAGACTAATAAATTTACCTGCAACGAGGAAAACTAGTTAGAAAGAGCACACTAGGAAACAAATACACTGAGTCCTGCAGAAGTAAGAAATGTTTCAAATAATGACCCAATAATAAAAGTTGTAGCAGATGCTTAATACAAAACCTGTAGGTTATTATACACTGTTTGATAGGATTGATACAAAATGGTTGCAAATCAGCTTTGATCTTAAAAATTGATAATTCAGAATTAGAAAAGTTAAACTTGCCTCAAGCAAAGTTTAGTTAAGATATTTACAGGTTGGTAAGCAAGCAAGGTTGATAAGATATTCACAATTGAAAACTTTCCCCAGGCACGACAAGCTGACATTTTGGTAGTTGCCTGTGGCCAGCAAGAACTTGTCCAGGTGAGGGGAATGTCTCAAAATATAATAAATATTATTAACATTGATAAAGGGTAATTTGCAGTGAAGGCGTATTAGTTGTACTGAAGAGACATAATTGAAATAAAAGTTGAAAACCTTATCATAGAATATGATAGTTTTCTAATTACTTTAATTACTTCATGTCAAAGGGGGAAGGGTACTAAAAATTTTCTGGATAAAGGAGCTTACTAATTTGACAACTAGGCAGCTGAAAAGATCTTCCTTTGACAGACAATCAAGTAAGCTTGTTTGATATTCAAGTGTAGGGGCCATGCTGCTATATGACCTTTATATTGGCCAAACAATTGACTGTACCTAGTATTTGCAAATCTTTGTAGGGAGACTGGATCAAAGAGGGAGCAGTTGTTATAGATTGTGGTATCAATGTCATACCAGGTGAGTTAATGTTGGCAAGTCCACTAATCAACAAAACAAAATATGTTTATTTGTCAATTTAATATCTCGTGCATGTTTATTTGCACAATCAAACATAAAACAGAAGGACTTTTTTATCCTAAGATGAAACAAAGAAAAGTGGAAAGCGCTTGGTGGGTGATGTTAATTTTTGGGAAGCAAATAAGAAGGCTGCATGGATAACTCCAGTGCCTGGAGGTAAGATTTCTAGGTATTTGCAATAAAATTTGTTTTCACTGTGTCCATCATGTATTCAGGTATTGTCACTAAAGACCTCCTAATAAATGATTTAATTTAATCATTACTTAATATCTTTTTAGGCTTTTGAAACATTTTCAAAAATAGAACCTTGTCATTACATTTGCAAGCACATATTTATATACATTGTTTTAGCACTACCTTAGTTACTTTGTTATTCTATGAGTGTATTTATGTGGACATTTTTCATTTCCTGAAAGGTGTTGGTCCAATGACTGTCACTATGTTGCTACAGAACACCATAGAAAGTGCAAAGAACAGGCTGGGTTCTCCACAAACTGAACAATGATGCCATTCATTCTGAGATAACTTCAAGCCAAACATTTAGTTCATTAGAACATCTTACTGTTTAAACAAACTTGTGGTTAGTTTTACATTGTAAGATGCAAGGTTTTACATAGCTAAAAAAAAATTCAACGTTGATGAGCGATATGCACATGGCCAAAAGCTTATTACCACTCATTCAAGTTCACATTTTAGCATATACAACTTTACTAGGTACATAAACACTTTTATACATTATGTTAGTATTATGCATCTTACATATTTCAGTCAAATGAAGTTAGCTTCATGTACAGTTATTCATGTAAGGGGTCCTTATTTATACTTATTTATAGATAAAAAGTTTGATTATTCTACATATATGAGCAAAATTTTATTTACTTCGACTATTGGTACTTCTTATACTTCTGCAAATTAATGTAAATCGTTGCAGAGGCCAAACCTTGAACTTGAAAGTGGAGGGCCATGGAGTAGCAAGAGTTTCTAATAAATCATTATTGGTTACTTCATTAGAAACAAATCATCCTCCACATGATGGAGATATTCCCTTAAAATGGAACCTACTTCATGCTTGCACATGATCTTGAACAAGTAGTACAAGATTTTAATTTATTTCTTGCATACTCGAGTAGAAATCCATTATCAACTTTGGTTGCTATATAACTTGGATGGTTTTGAATTGCTTCCCACCATGTATGAAATCCAGTGTACTTCTCAGTTTTTGGAATTTTGAAATTAAAAAAACATTCTGCAATGACCATCCTATTTATGAATGGTGCAAATGCTACATCAACCATGCTTAGTTCTGGACCTGCAAAATATGGTCCTTTTGACTTAGACATTTCTTGGCTTATCTTAGCAAATCCATTTAATAACTTTTGCATTGCATTTTCCCGTTCTTCCTCCTTTCGCATGCAAAAGAACGGTGTTATTATTTTCTTTTCAATAAAATCACACCATATTCTTTGTTTTGCTCTTCCTGCCGGGTCCTGTGGCATTAAATCCAAACCAGAGGGTGACTCCCATGTCTCATCTATATATTCAACACAAATATTGGATTCATAAAGAGGGTTGCCTTGGTCCATCATTGCAGGAACTTGGCCATCTGGATTTATATCTAATAATTCTGCAGGCTTGTTTTTCATGTCTACTTCAATTGAATCGTAGTCAACTCCTTTAAAATGCAGGGCGAACGTAGCCCTCTGGGCGTATGGGCACATTCTAGCAGTCCATAACTTTGGTTTCGAGTCATCATTGGAGATGTGGCGACGTCGACCTTTTGCTTTGGGCCTGAGCAGAGTAAAGAACACGCGATTTAAAAATTTTCAGGCAATATATAGATAACGATATATGGAATTATCAACTTTATCAGTTAAAAATATGGTCAAGAGAAAATAAGACATCTGGTTATAACAAATAGTAACAGAAGGAGATATAGCAAATTTGACTGTTTGTGTCCACTCGTCAGTGGCCTAGGCCATACTCTTGAAAACAAATATTCTAACAATATTTAAAAAAATTCCATGAGAAAAGCATCGATACAACGGAAAATAAATACTTTAAAAACTCAACCTTACATTTTGGTTTACTGGAATTGATCTTGTGCCAGTCAGTTATGAAACACCGAGTAACTTGGCAGTAGCGTCGGCCATGCTTGTCCTCTCACTGGTAAACGCCGGTGATTATGGTCATGGCGTTGCGGAGTCTTCCCTTTGTGTTGCTGAATTCCATTTGCTTAGTCATCATTACTTGGCAAATATTTGTAAACATTCGTACCGCCCAGTTCAAATTCATTATATTCACAAGAATAAAAACAATCTATGACAGCCATGGGGTAGCGCAGAGACGGACAACCTTTTATGTTCATGGCCAAATTTACGACGTTTCATGCCCAGGAAGGGCTGAGCAAAGGTATCACCCACCGCATTTAAACTCCGAATATCCCTCTTGGTATTAATTCCCTGAATTTGGGTCAACTGTTTGCTCAAAAATTTCCAATGACCTGTCAACCTTAAATTTTCAAAACCTGGAGATTTTAGATTTTTCCTAAAGAAAAACAGGGAGATTCGGTCAAAAACAGGGAGATCACAGAAATTGTTAAGGGAATAAATATACCTGATAAAATGTTGTGCTCGGCAAACAGTTTATGACAAAAGTGATCAAGAGAAGTATCTTCATAATAACATTTAGTGCTTTTTTGTTAATCAGTAAGCACTAACAAAAAACTGTTTTCATGTGGAATTCAATGTAAAAAGGAAAACATACACAATGGACCTGTCTTTGAAACATAAGATGCGCAGTTCAATCGGATATTTGGTGAAGAACCTCCCAGACCCTCTGCTAGACATCGTTGAAGCCGGGAGAAAAATTTTAAAAACCGGGAGACCGGGAGAAAGCAGTCAAAACCGGGAGTCTCCCGGCTGAACCGGGAGGGTTGACAGGTCTGTTTCCATATGTCAAATTTTAAAAGAATATAAATTCCCCGCGTGTGTTGCAAAGAAGTAGAATTTTAAAAGAATGCCGCAAACTCAATCTGTCCTGTGATGATTGCCGTGACCGTGAATATTCTATTAGGCCTATTTCTCATATTACTTTCATATCCACTACATTACATGGGTAACTGTTTTTAAGCAACAAATACCCTAAAAATTATATTAATAAAGCTGTTAGCTATTTGCCGTGCATCTTGCTAGTACGCATGTCAAAATAAATTTTAATTGAACCGATTTGTACTCCATTTATGACGAGCCTCATTAACGTAAGTTCTTCTGTGGGTTTCGTCAAGAACTGGGATTGAACACGCATCGAATATATTTTTAAGTACGTTATCGTTCTTAACGTAAAAGTTGAAGGTAGCTATGCAGAAGCTGAAGAAACAGAAGATTAAAAAAAAAGTAAAAATGGAAGAAAATGAAGAGACAGAAGATGAAGAAGCAGAAGACGAAAAAAGAAGATGAAGAAACAGAAAATGAAGAAGCAGAAGACGGAAAGAAAGAAGATGAAGAAATAGAAGATGAAGAGACAGAAAATGCAGAGACAGATGATGAAGAGACAGGAGATTAAAAAACAAAAGTAAAAATGGAAGAAAATGAAGAGACAGAAGATGAAGAGACAAAAGATGAAGAAATAGAAGATGAAGAAATAGAAGATGAAGATTTTCACTCATTCATTTCACCTGTGAAAAATTCTTTCACGTTGCAATGCAAAAGAAGACAGACTACGCTACGACGATGACGTGTAACGAAAAGTTATCCTCTAATTTCATTGAGGGATCAGCGCTTATTTGTAATCAACAGCTCAGCTTGCTATTAGTGCCAACATACATATGTTATGTAAACAAGGATTCTTCTAAGTCCTTTGTGGCACAAAAACGTCTGTACGGTAGCCCCAATTTGCTAGGTGGTCCCCCCTCAAAGACATTGACAGAGGGAGTTCAGCAACCCTGCATTTGCTGCATTTGTTGTTATGGATGTTAGGGGTGGTCATGAACAACTATGAAAGATATACAGGAACAAAGCAATACGACGACGAGAATCCAATGTCACGAAATAAAATTTTCAAAATAAATTAAATTTAAAGAATATACTAATATTTCGCCCCGGCATACAGGGCTTCATCAGAGTAAAAAAGAATGAACAACTATGTTGTTGTTGCTGCACGGCAACCTGATATGTTTCTTTTTCAGTGTAGATGCCATCAGGTGTGCTGTGCAAAATGGAAAGTGCAGAGGTAATTCATTACGAGTTTCATTGATTTATTAGACTGATGTGCATTTCATGATTGCGAACAAAGTTTTATAAAGGGTGTAATTATGGTCAAGAAACAGTTGTTATTAATGTGCAGAACAAATCCCCAAGCCTGTTGTCTGTTAAGGCAGGCCCTGTGTGGGTATCGGTATCAATACCATATCATGACGATGCACGTGAGAAGAACATCTGTATCAGGTGGGCTGGGTGCACAATTACATGGCATGACGAAGCCTCAATGGGCATTTTTCAATGATTTAAATAAACGCCAAAAATTATCTTTTCCCCATTTCTTGCATGCAGCATGGTAATGTATTTCTTGCATGCAGCAGCTTGCTACAGAATTTAATAAAACAGAATGGCCGACAAAATTTTGCAAATGCAGCTTAGTTTATTCATATGAAATGTCCTCCTTTTAACCAGTTTTTAGCTGTTGCAATACAGTAAAAGAAGTAGAAAGCTCTCCCATTAAAGCAAATCTTGTCAGTATCTTTCTTATGTGCATGATTTAAATAGTGATGTTGATAAGGGGCAAAATTGTTCAGCTTTTGCAGTCATTGTTTTGGAGGTATGCTTCTATTTCCCTGGTGAAGAGCAAGCTTGTCAAGTATGGTCAATTTTAGCAAAATCTTGGCCAAGCACAACAGGTATGGGTGTGCCAAACTGAAATACAGATGTACCAGCACTATAAACTTTGCAAGAAAGATCTAGTTTTTAGGTGTGCCATCAGCACTGTCTGTGGGGGTCTGCAGGTTTGGAGAATTTTAAGAAAATGTGCTGTGTATTACAGAGAACTGGCAATTTCATGACAGATCAACATAATTAGCCTCACTTGCTGTGCACTGATTTTCCCTATAATGATACAAAGATTATGGAATGTTAGCACACTGACTGAACTGAATTTTGACAGAAAATCAAAACTGCAGAAGAAAATCATAACTGGTGTGGGGAGGGGGCTGATCTAAACATCATCTCTAACTGCAGCTGTTCGATTTTGGAATTTTTAGCTTCTGGTACCAGGGGTGAAGTGGCTGTAGGGGGCAGGGAGCTACATCCTCCCCTAAAATGCCAAATTTGTCAGAAATTTTTGAAGATTTCACTATTTGTTGTAATTTTGTGAGAAACATTGCCTATAACAAGGAAAAAAGCAAGCATTTTGAGTCATACTAAAGCTTTTCGTCTGATACTCTTCAAAGTCATAGATAGAAAACTCTTCAACTCTTCACCAATTTGTGGATCGAAGTAGGGATTTTCATCTATCATATTTGATAAATTTATACCAAATTGTCATCTATCTTATTTGAAAAATTGGCCAAAGGAGCATGAAACTTCATGACTAGTCATAGGAAATCTTTTATAAGTGCCTTCAAGGTAGCCTTTAAAATGTGAACAATTTTTTGGCAGTACAGAACTTGAAAATGGTTTTTAAAAAAGCAAACATTTCTGAACATAATACAAAAAGATTTTTCGTTTAACACTCCTCAGAGTATAAAATGTCAGAATGAGGGTTTGAAAGAATACAATGGAAAATATATACCCAGTTGTGGATCGAGGTAGGCCAATCAGTTAAAACGCAGGCACATGACCGGCAGAGTTGTCCAATCAGTGCTGTTTGCCTATAGGAAAATACCACTGGAGTCCAATAGAGAAAATAAACTCTTTTTTCTACACAATGACAGTTTTTTGTTTGTATGTAGATCAATATCAAAACTGCTAGATAAAAAGACAACAGGGCTCTGCGAATTATCTGAAACATGTCATCATCATAGAGTTTTGCACAATCTGGGTTGTCTAAAGGGTGTTGTCCAATGGCAGAGTCACTGGTTTTTACTTTGTTTTTAGACCTACATGATAGAGGAGGCTGTTATTTTGCGGGCAGTTTTGGTTTTTTATGTTGGAAGGAACATGTTGTTTTATCCTGTCCCCCAATCTTTGGGTTGTGTGTCCTACATAGCGAGAATCACACTGGCACGTAGATAAGAAAACTCTTTTGGGTGGTAGGAACGCAATCCTTTTGAATGGATGAAGGGGCTCTCCTACTACTGTATACAATAGGAGGATTGACAGCAAAGAAACATTTTTTGATGGCCTGTTTAATCTGACTTTCAAATTGCAAGGAAGTGTTATCAATCCAAGATATTTTGTGGACTGAACTTTTGGACAGCTGAAAAACCTAAGGTAAAACAAAATGACATCTCCCAGAGAGCCATTTTCCAGAAAGATTGTTTCAAGTTTGTCTAGCTCTGCGTGGAATTTAGTTTTAGAGCAGATCATAAGTGCCATGTGCACTGAAGTTTAGATGAGTTTGACTTTGTGTTGTTTCTGGGCAAAAAGAATTCCAGCTTATGTACTGACCAGTAAAAGTGGGCTGGGGAGATACAGTAAGAAATCTAGTGTTAGACTTTTTGACCAAAACGTCCAGAAATGGCAAGGAATCATTATTTCCTTTTCAAACGTAAACTGGAGGGCTGGGTGTAGGATATTAAGGTGTTTTAGAGAAATATCACACTCAGCCTCTCTTTTGAAAATGGTATATGTGTTGTCTACATATAAAAAGTAGACACCTGGCTTTTGGTCATAGTAGAACAAACACTCTTCATAAAACCTCAATTTTATCATTGCAAACTTTAAATCTTGACAACTTGAATAAAACCTTTACCTGAAATCTATCTTTGAGCTTTCCTTGTCTTGTGATACAATGTTGTGATTTTTCACAATTTTTTCTAAAATTAGTTGTAAATTTTCTTGAGCTTTTTATCAGTATACCTGTTTTTAGTAAAGGTGTAATTGTTTTTTGTTACATAGGACTGGGATTTGAAAACCCTCCATTTGGAACTACAGAGGCCTGTCCCTAGGTAATATTTTATGAAACTTTGTTTTAAATTATTTCTAAACTTGTCGGTGTGAAGAAAATCTGCTTATAAAGTATATTTTCTGGTAGCAAGGTAAGTTTTTTATAAGCTAGAATCGTTTTATTTTGAAACCCCAGCTATGAACATAGATAGTGGTAAAGAGCGATTTTAGGCTGAAATTAATTTGTTTGCAATGGTAAAAGAAATTCCTTTGTTTTGTTTCTCATTTTTGTTCATAATAAAGCCACCTTGCACTTTCTAAATTAATTTTTTATTTGTTGGAAACTGAATAATCAAATTGCCAGCAATTCTCTGAAACAGTGACATAAAGATTTCAAGATCTCAAAAGCCAAAACATGTCAGTCAACTTGCTGAAGAGTTGCGACTGTTACCAGAAGAAGTAAGTAAATTATCAATTTATGCAATGCTTCAGTTTCTAAATGATTTTTTACTTCGATTCTCCTCTTGATTTGTTTGTATCTTGTTAGGGTTTGGTGATGTTCATGTTTGATACCATTTATTCTTAGATTGATTTCTATGGTAAAACAAAAGCCAAGGTGTCACTCAGCGTTTTGGAAAGGCTGAAAGAAAGGCCTGATGGGAAATATGTTGTTGTTGCAGGGTATGCCACATTAAAACTTGTTTTTGACATTGTCTTATTTGCATCGTATTGATAGAATTAACAATAGGGGCATGAGTACATCAAGTAATCTCCTGAAAAAGTTCTTACATACACTAAAAGAGCATAAATCATGTGCCAATGATACTGAACTTTTCAATTTCAAACCAAACAAACTGGCCATTGCATTCCTGATTATTAAAGAATACAGACTTCTTTTGCTGCAATGTTAATTGAGTTCGTCTGAAAATGTATCCGACAACTTCATAAACCTTCCTTCGAAAACACTTCCTTCAAAAATTCCGTTTTGGACTTAAACATTTTATGATGAATATTTTGATTGGATTGTTCATCTCTTTTAAGTGAAAGGAGATGTTCAAAGTTGGTCACAAAGTTGGAAATGATTGTCCATTTTAAGGCATTTGTTGATTTGAATGAAGTAATGAGCATAGTCTTGTTTTAAACAAAGCAAATTTTAGAGTTTATTCAGGTAAATTCAAGGGTTCTTATTATTTCAGTGACTGAAAGAAACAGCTAATGTTTAAATGTTGAATTATCTAAGAAGGAAAGGAGACTTGGATCCAATTGCCCATGATAATAAGCTAGATAAGGTTCTGCTTAACTGCATTAGTGACTTTAAAATTATATCGATGTAAAATGCATATTACAGCATAACTCCCACACCTCTTGGCGAAGGTAAAAGTACAACAACTGTTGGGTTATCACAGGCTTTTGGTGCTAACCTCAAGAAAAACATCTTTGCTTGCCTAAGGCAGCCGTCTCAAGGACCAACGTTTGGAATCAAAGGTGATCCCTCCTCTGATTCTTATTCAACGGGAACTAAATGATAGAAGCAAACTATTTAGTGCATTCTCTAATGTGGCTTTAAAATGCTAGGAAGACACTGACATTTGCCAATTGTTTATGTCATTTTCTTTATTTGTAACTTATTCTTCTTTCTGCTTACAATTGAAATAACTACTGAATGAACCAGGGAAGAGCCACAATGCCTGCCATACGTCTTGGAACACTGAAGTCAATTGTCTAGGTCTTATTCAGCCATTCCCACCTCCCCAAGGAAACATTTTTTGTTTGCTATAGAACGGCGCAGGAGATTTGGAAATATCTTCTATTACCTTTCTTTTATCATAATTATGAATGTAATTGAAATCTACCGGGAATATATGTTATTCATTAATCTGTCATTTATTCCTGGTACATTTTACTTACATTCGTACCGCACGTACCGTACGCAATTTATTATATTAATGGTTTCTTTTATGATAGTTGTCTTATGATAGTAATCAACATAGTTTTAGGGGGAAGTGAGTTGGAAGCAGTGATTTTTTCGAAAAAAAAATGAAAGATGCGAAATAAAAAGCAAATTGCTTGGTGTTCCAAGTATTATTGGCAGGCATTGTACTCCTCTTCCCCATAGCGGATTCTGCATGTCCGGTAGTGTTTTCTACGTGCACCTCAACTCATCATCTGATCTGGGCTCTATAATAGTGCACATAAACATATCGTAAACTTTTTATTTTTTTCCACTATTTTATTCAATTTCACCTTTTCTATTTTGAAATGACATTTTCCACTTTTATGATAAGCTAAGTTTGTTGAACATGTTTCAACACCAATGCCCATTTTCTCTAAATAAGTAAGTTCGATGTTTTTTTGAAGGTGGAGCCGCTGGGGGTGGCTATTCGCAAGTTATTCCAATGGAAGAGGTATTGAAAAATTTCTACTTGCTCGAAAAATTCAATGCCATCTATGCGTAGCAAAACTTTTAAACACAATGTACGCATCCTGCATCACAATGTTCAATCTTTGACAAAGGTGTAAACGAATTTGACTTGTTGATCACCGAAAGTTAGTTAATAACTAGAGGTCACACCAATCATTCTAAACTTTCAGAGTTCTTTTGATTAAATTTCCTTGTTTTGACTCTCTCGTGACTTTCTAGCTCATGGTTTTTTACAGGAACTTTCCTTATTTCTAGATTTGATAGTTAATTAGGTATGCACAATTAATGATAATAAAGTGTCAGAAACAAAATTTTCCACACATTCTTTTTAGCTGAGGATAATAGGAGATCTTATCAAAATGTTCTTCTTCAGATGAAACCGTTTGTGCCGATGTGTCTTGAACTGAAATGTTGAAGCAATAGCTCGAACCGTGATTTCTTCCCCGTAACACAACAGTTAACGTCGCTACTTGGTCTTCGTATTGGAACGCAAATCGAATCGGTGTCATATCAATAACTATCATGAAATGAGCTGGCTCTGTCTTTTTCTAAAATGACTGTCGTATTTATCCTTATCACCAAGTTTCAAATCAAACTTCGCTTCCCATCTGGAGTTTCAGTATCTACAGTGTTTGATTTGCGAGTGCAGTATTGAAATGTTAATTTCTAGCTTGATTGGTCTCTTGATGAAGGGTGCAAAAGAGACTTGAAGCAATATGACACCAAACTTTCAATTTTGTTTTGAAATGCTAAATCTAGGAAGCGGTTTGCATAGCAGGTTCATATTTTTCAAGCTTTACGTCTTGTATATAAAACAGGAATGTTCTGAATTGCAGCTTTGAGTTTCACGCTTAATGCGGTCATCAGGCAAATGTTAGCCTGTACGCCATCAAGCACTATATGGCAGCCCGATATAATCATGTTATTTTTTCAAAAGTTTCCTTAAAATTGCTTCTAGTTCAATCTGCACTTAACGGGAGATATCCACGCCATTACTGCAGCAAATAACCTACTGGGTATGTTTTTTTGCTTCTTGATTTTTGATCATTCTTTCTAATCATTCCGGCTCGTGATTTCTATGTAGTTTGAAAATGTTTTTCATGGAAAAGTTACCTAAGAAGCCCCCTAATAATGATTTTATGATTCATAATCTTTGTGCGATTTTCATTTGGAATTTTATTTTACTGTTACTCTGCTCTCTACAGCTGCTGCTATCGATGCGAGGATCTTTCACGAATCGACTCAGTCTGACCAGGTATTACGACATGCATTCAAAATACAATCTAAAACTTACATATTTGTTCTCAATGATATATACATTGAATACAATTCATTAATTTAACTTTTATTAAAGGCGTTGTGGAATCGACTGGTCCCTGAAAAGAACGGAAAGCGAAGTTTTGCTCCCGTCATGCATCAGAGACTCAAGGTTCGTCATTCAAAGTTGCCATTACTTTCCAGGAGACTCGTATTTTCAAATTTTCCGATTTTATTGCGATCTTTGAACTTAGTCTTCACATCCTCTTTTCTTTCTCATAATTCATTAGTTTTGAAAAACGTCTCACGCATATCAAGATGTTTTTGTTTTAAACTTGTACACATGTTCAGTCTTTTCTGAAAAGGTAACCTTCCACACTGTACCTATTTTGGTTCTTTTAATGCCAAGGTTGCTTTCTCATGCTTGACCGTGGTATTTTGTTTTTTTTTTCATAGAAACTTGGAATAGATAAAACGGATCCAAATGAATTGACGAAAGAGGAAATTTCAAAGTTCGTACGGCTTGATTTTGATCAAAGCACGATCACATGGCAAAGAGGTTTGTTTGGGGGAAATTTGATATAATTTGCTTTGTTCTGCGTGGTTTCATTTGGCGAGTGTCTTTTTGCTGTGGTCAACATAAGGGTGTATTTTTAAATCATGGTACCTCTTATGGGGAGAATCCTTTTGTGACCATCCACATTTGTCGTTTATGTTTGGTTTTCAGGATTTGTTTAGGGGCTACATTGTTTTCAATATTAACAAGATCTAAAGATTTGTTTTTGATAACCTCAGATGCCTAGAAATCCGCCGGTGATACCAAATGCTGCCTAAAGATGCCTCTCTGCATTAAGCTCTAAAGAGGAAAAGAAGCTTTTTGTCAAATTCACCTTACAAGGTTTCTTCCCAAGTGTATTTGGTCAAACAAGAATATGGGGGCCACGAGTAGATACTTCTGCCTGTAATTACTGGTTTGTACATTCTATGAATAACATCAATATCAACTTAAACTAAACTGTTTGACCGTTTTCAGTGATTGATACGAATGATCGGTTTCTCAGGAAGATTACCATAGGACAATCTCCAACCGAAAAAGGAAAAACAAGAGAGGTGGCTTTCTGTTTATTTACGCTATGGAATTTTTAACATTACTCTTTTAAATTGATTTTTGTTGATGTTACATAGGTAAAAGTGATTCAAATTAGAAATATTATTTTAATTTTGGGCGATGGCATTACCATGCTTTTGGTTCCTTTTTTCATACTTTTTACTTGTTAAAGAATTCGTTTGTGTCATATCCATCGATCATTCGTTTGTAATCCCCGCGCATCAAATACGGAGAAACTTTATTCTTTGGTGCTTTTCATCAAATGACTAAAGAGATATGGACTTGACTAAATAATAATTTTTTAGTTTTCCACATTTCTCAATTACACAAAGTCATGCAGTTATGCTTTTTGAGATGCTCTTTAAATTTGTTTCCTGTTTTTATGTTTTTTTTGCTTTTATCAGTGTCAATTCGACATTACTGTTGCGAGTGAAATAATGGCCATTCTTGCGCTGACAACCGATCTTAAAGACATGAGACAAAGGTAAAAGTCGTACATATTTGCATAACACAATTGAGTTTATTTTTGGCCATTATATTAGTCATTACATATTGATCATAACATTAGTCAAATGTACTATACTATGTTATTTGGCAGTGACGTATTACTAGCTGAACTACTTACAAAAGCACGGTTCTGTATACTAAAATGTTACCACAGACAAAAAGGATGTGTCTTCTCTGCAGCTATTGCATAAAACTTATGTAGTTCGTCAAAAATGACATGGCACGTGAAAAAGCCAAGATATTATATAGTGGGAGAGTTTTGTCATAACTTTAATCGATTTCAATTACATATTAATCATGCCTATGTTCATATTTAATTGGTCGTGAAAGATTGTCAATATGATTTTTGTAGACTGGGTCATATTGTTGTCGCTAGTAGCAAGGATGGCTCTCCCATCACAGCAGATGATCTTGTGAGTAGAGCTGAGAGAAACCTTGAGTTTATTAAATTTGATCATTTAATTCATTTACAGTAAGAGAAGTATTGTTAACTCATTTTGTAATCTCTGAGCAAACCCTTTTTATTTTCTGCAAGGGTATTGGGGGTGCATTGACTGTGCTCATGAAGGATGCAATTCGACCGAATCTAATGCAGACGCTGGAGGTAAATATCTAGTTGTAATTTTACTTTAGTTTGATAGTTTTATAGATACGAACATAATTGAATCTGAAAGGAAGGCCAGAATTAAGAAAGATCAAGCAAAAATAAGAAGCTGATGAAGCAATGTTATTTGAAGAACAGGTGTTATTGATTATCCCTCAATTTTTCGTCATCAACTTTATCCTTGCATTTTGAAAGAGCATAAATGCTTATCATTTTAGGGTACTCCAGTTTTTGTGCATGCTGGTCCGTTTGCAAATATTGCTCACGGAAATTCTTCAATTCTCGCGGACAAAATTGCCCTCAAGTTAGTAGGAGAAGATGGATTTGTAGGTGAGATGTTCTCTGTTTGCTTAATTTTTTTTGTTACAAAGATTCCAATTTGTTTTAAGTTTTACTACATCTGACCGTTCTTAAACATGCTGAATTTTTTTCAGTGACTGAATGTGGATTTGGTGCAGATATTGGGATGGAAAAGTTTTTCAATATCAAGTGCCGTTATAGTGGTATCCAATTTTTGTTTGTTATTTTAAAAACACACTGTCTTTATCTAACAGTATTATTTTGTATGCAGAATGCGGTCCTTGCGATTGATTAGAGAATGGAACTGAATCCATGTGTATGAAAAGAAATGACAGCACGCTTGGTCTTTGTCTAGAAAAGGTAGAATAGAAGCAGTGTAAAATAAATTCGGATGAAGTGATTGTTATTTTTTGCAGTTTAGTGGTCTAATCTATAGCTTTCAATTCTATAGTGTCTATTGTTTTCAATTCATTTCAGGTTTGCTGCCTAACTGTGCAGTAATCGTGGCCACCGTTAGAGCATTGAAAATGCATGGAGGAGGACCAAAGGTTCGTCACATCTCACATCCCTCATCCCTCTTTTGCAGACATACCTCATTCAATTTGAATTAGTTGTCATGATAAACGTATAAGGTATGACAGCGTAAATTGATAACATTAGTCCTTGATGGAATCGCAGTGGTTTGATTTCTATTTGATAATTTGATGTTTTAAAATTAAACACTTAATTTTTAGGTTGTTGCCGGTCAGCCGTTGGCGTCATCTTACACCAGCGAGGTGATTTTTTGCATTAATTGACTTTCGTGACAGCGAGGCCCACAAACTACTTTCGCGTAAACCTGCTAGACTCCTGTTTAGGAACTTAGGAACTGTTTAGACATATAGTAACTTATATCAGAGAAGAGAAATACAAGTTTGCTTGTCTTGATAATGCTTCAGACAGTAGCGTGGCTTGACTTTCTCAACTGGGTATTCTCTTTTAAGATAAGGGTGGAGTAGGGCGTGGCTGGGTGGGGGCTTGGTTAGAATAGGCAGGATAGGAAGATTTAAAGGACAAGCTAATGCTCTTTCATATAATTTTCTTACATCAGTTGGCAAGTAACTATGATGAAAACGATACTTTTCTACAGAACACAACACAAATAGATTTTTTCATACTTATGAATTGCATAAAATTAAGAAGTTCTAATTCATAAGAAGAAGTTCTAATCAAAACCAGTAAAATATCCTGATCGAAAAAATGTCGCAATGTACTTACATAAAGAGGAAGTAACTGTAAACACCTACTCTTGATGCCTTGTGCAGTCTCATCTCACTTTATCTCATCCATACCATTAAAGCTAGAAAGAAGACCTTCTCTCCTGTGGCCTCTAAAGGATCCCATTATATACTTTGGAAACGTTTGTCATTTGCCAGTGCACCCAGTCTTATTATTCTTGATGCAAAAGGCCGTTAGAAAATTTCGAAATTATTCACAGAGGGCATTACATGAGTTATAAACACTTTTTAATTTGCAGCCTAGACCTTTTTCTCCATGGCCGAATCGTGATATTTTGATACAAGTTAATGTTTGGAAGAATCGAAGGTAATGAAATGAGACAGCACAAAAGGCTATGCAGATAAAATATGGTAAAATACGTTAATGCCCCAGGCAATTAGAGGGAATTTATTCAAGCCTATCTGCATTTACTTTATTTTATCACATACTACAAGCAGGAGCATCCCTTACTGACTAAGGATTACAAAATTGACCTTTCAAAGGCAGCAGCCTACCTTTCTTCTGCTTTTTGCTGTTGGTAGATTAGGGGTCAAATGAGAGGATGATTATGGAGCAATTATACGGACATGCAAAACGTCCTTGCAATAGTTTTTTCAAGATACATTCATATTTACTGTTTTCGATTAGCTCCGACCACTGATCTCAAAAAAAGACTGGATCGAGCTTCTCCTGTTTTCGATGAGCTCCGACCACTGATCTCAAAAAAAGACTGGATCGAGCTTCTCCAGGCCAGCATTGTTTCTACATTGCAGCGTCCATCTTGAGACCTCGCCGTGTTGTATGAGACTAGAGAGCAATTATCAGTTCAGTTCAGTTCACGCTACATGTATCTCAGGGCACATAGCCATTGTATTCGCTGATTAAAAGTAAATGTTATTCATGGAAATGTTATTCATGTTATTCATCTCTTCTTTTTATTTTGCTTTCAGGATATCGAGCTTGTCCGTTCGGGTTTTTGCAATCTGAAGAAGCAGATAGAAAATGCACATCTGTTTGGGGTACCCGTTGTAGTAGCAGTTAATCGATTTGAGTATGTTTTTCATCATAGTATTTCAGACATTTCTTTATAGTATTTCTTAGAGCATTCTATAAAGAAACAATTGCAGCAGGCTGATCAATCCATCTTGAGAACGAGAAGGCTCAAATTATTTTAACGCACGTTAAAATGTTACTAGTTTTATACCTGATGGATCAAAAACTTCTTCCCCGTAAGCCTATGATAATAATATCTCCCTACCGTAAGCCTATGGCAACCCTCACTCCATTTCCAAAGATAGTTATGTGACCAAAGATAGATAGTTTTATGATATGCTGAATTTTCTGTAATTATTTAGGACGGATACAGACGCTGAAATTGAGCTTATTCAAAAATTAAGCAAAGAGGCTGGAGCATTTGACGCAGTATCTTGCACTCACTGGGCTGATGGAGGTGAAGGAACAATAACAAGTTTTTGTCTTGGTTTTTGTCTTGGTTTTTGTCTGGGTTTTTGTCTCAGTTATTATCTCCATTATCATCATTAGCATCATCAGCACCTTTGATAGCAGGGGCATGGGGAACTAACTGCCCTTCACTTCCTATGACATAACTTTCTGATTGTAGCTCCCTGTTTAGCCAGTTTTTAACCAAGGTTCGATTTGCCAGAAAATAACCATGTCACAAGAACATGATCATGTCACTGCCATGTTACCAAAAAAGAACATATTTATCAGCCAATCAACCGAGCAACTAAAATTTCATGCAAATGTCTTAGAGACATTTCTATTTAAGTAGTTTATAGTTTTAGAAAATTCTATTTTGAAATAAGATGGGGGTTCAAGAGCACATGGGCCTCAAACCATCCTATAAATAAGATAATATGTAAATGTCCTTATGAGAGATTGGTTAAAGGTGACATTTGTTCCAAATACCTTTGTTTCGAACCCTGCCCTTTGCTCCTCGGTCCTTCTCGTGTCATTTTTGTTTTAGATTATCCAATCAAGTAGTGTCGTTACTAGTGGAACAAAGTTATTCTATTTATCTTGATATTTCGCTCTCGGTCCTAAAAGTTTCTTAACTGGTGGCCATTTAACTGTTTTGCTTAGGTGCTGGTGCCGTTAATTTGGCGAAAGCTGTTGAAGCTGCTTCTAAAGAGAAGAGTAATTTTTCATTTCTTTATGACGTCAAAGTAAGTCTACTTTTTACACCTAAAATAGCTGTTGTATCATACCAAAGCCTGTGTCGTAACGGAAGCGGATTGGTTACTCCACACATGATCCAGTGGGCATTTCCTTTCTTTGTCTCCATAACATTTTATCTCATCCATACCATTAAATCTAGAAAGAAGACCTTCTCTCCTGTGGCCTCTAAAGGATCCTATTCTATACTTTGGAAACGTTTGTCATTTGCCAGTGCACCCAATCTTTTATTCTGTTATTTGCCTTATTGAACGAAACATACCTTGGCACCGTAGCTCCCCATCGAAGAAAAGATTGAAATTATTGCAAAGAAAATTTATGGTGCAGATGGAATAGATCTTGGGGAAGAAGCAAAACAGCGAATCGAAAGATACAAGACACAGGTAATGCTCATTTTTTTATTTAAAAATATTTTATTTGTTATGATGAAATTGAAAAGGGTTTAGCGTCTTTTAATTCTTGTTACCAGTAATTCCATTGCCGTTAGTACCTACTATTGCATAAAGTAGTGTAAATTATAGATCGCATTGGGTTACTTCTCTCCATATTTACATCTGTTGTCAGTAATATTTGCATATAATTTTGAGTTACGTCATTACTTTCGAGAGATGGAGTAGTGTGTTTCCAGCTTGTGTTTTTTGATGGCATTAGTTAAACAGCCCTTGTCCAATGATATTTTTTACCCAATCAGTTGTCATCAACAGTGTTATTGTGTTTTAGGGCTTCAATGATCTGCCAATTTGCATGGCAAAGACCCATCTTTCATTATCACACAATCCTGAATTGAAAGGCGTTCCTACAGGTAAATCTTCCTTTGATGATATCCTTGTGTTACAGTAAATTATTTGTTTCTCATTTCATGATATGCTTTTCCAAACAATTTACTAACTTGCAAATTTATGACGAAACGATGCCAAAGACGGCAGGTGGATACGCTGCTTCCCTGCAGTCACTATAAACGTAAACATGTAGGTTCTAAATTGAATTAAGAAAGCTACGCAAGAATACATTTAAAAAATAGTGGCCATGGATTTTTCTAAGCGTTTTGTAGCACATTTCTATTTTACTATGGCTTCAAGCATCCTAGTGTTCAGTTTCAGTGACTGCCTTCCAATAAAGCAGGTTTTTAAGAAATAATTCATAAGCAAAGCTAGCTAAAAACTGTATTAACGCTTATCGAATGCACTGTGGTTAACTCCAGTTATTTCCTCATTTCCTTGATTACTAAACTGGTTTTTGTTTCCAACGTTTAGGTTTTGTTCTGCCAATTAGGGATGTCCGAGCAAGCGTTGGTGCAGGGTTCCTTTATCCACTGGTTGGAACAGTAAGTTTTCAGTTCTCTATATTCCATATTACAACAACTTTTTGCTATAGCCACCTTATGCCACTATGAGTCAAATCATTGAAATTTAGGATTTCCTCGACTGGAGTTCTAACAACCATTTAAACTATGAACTTGAAAATTGTCCGTTTATGATATTTACTCAGACCTTAGATTGTCCAACATACAGCTTTTATTTTGTAGTTCGCAAAGAGCTTTTCATCTGCCATACCTTGTTCTATTTCAGATTTGTATCTATCCTCATTTTTTCAAAGTTTAAGGCATTTCTAATGATCGACTGCATCCCCATTCGAGTAACACAGTTCAATTCATTTCGCACCTCAGTTCACATCGAGTAACACAACTTCGGTTTCTCGTAGATGAGTACAATGCCAGGGTTGCCAACACGGCCTTGCTTTTTTGACATCGACATTGATCCGGAGACTGAAGAGGTGTTCGGACTCATGTAGTGTCATTATTGGTTGACACCTGTCCTTACTAATGTCATTCTGATTTTGTTTTGTAGTTTTTAGTGTATGATTTAGGATGTGATTAGGGTAAACAGTTTTGAGTTAATGTAAAAGGATTGTGTAAGAAGTCTGAATTCTAAGGAATGACCGTGATTGTAAATGATTGATAATGAATTTTTAATCAGTCGGGACCGGAAAATACATGCTTGGTCCTGTTGCCTCTTTTTAACTGTCATATAATCAGCAACGTTTTTATTGTTAATGCATGTAATGCTGCGTATTGCTTGATCCGCCCTCGTAATTGCTTTTCAGATAAAATCCTTTTTAGTATTCTTAGAACATCTAAATATAACCAATCTGTGCGTGTATTACCCACTTCAAATTTACTACTTGTTGCTCCGCCTTTCTTAATTCTGTAGAACGCATAACAAAGTATATCGTTCGTACAACATAGATTACGTCATGAATTTCTACGTCATGTTAGTTTTCTTTATTATCGACAGTCCATTTCCATGCGTTTTAGCTGTATGGGCCAACCCAACCACATCCAAGCATCACGCGGTAATGATTTAGAAGATGTTTTAGACGATGGCTTGCCCAAATTACTTGCTTGCACAAAAAGCACCCATAATTATATGTGCGTCTTCTTGATAACAACCAATCAAAAGCTATTTCTATCATCAACAAGTTGATCTCACGCTCTCACACTACCTCCCTAAACTCTTGTTCATCGGCCTTGTGACTTATCGATTTTTTAACAAATACGGGCATTGTTCCCAGGATAAACAAGAGACGCCAGAAACCCTCCCCGTGCTTACCCTCTTCTTGCATCCCGGGGTCTAACTTGATCTCACTTCCCCCTCTTCTTAGTGTATCGGATCTTTCCCTGAGCACAAAAAGAAATCGGTTCTTAATCCCATAAACAACATGAAATATTACAAAGAAAATTTCACTGATTTACAAATTTTAGTGAATAAGACCAGGGACGTCGGAACAACCAAGCGGCAAGGGGGCAGGCTTGAGTAAAAGAGCATTTGAAAGATAATTCTAAGCTTCTACAAATTTCTACGCAACTGCCTTTTTATTTCTATCTTCTATAGGTATATTCAGCGCTGGGAGTGGCGGAAATTCAGGATTTCATTTATTAAGGGGCAGGCCTACGATATTCCGACAAGATAACATCGTGGACCATGTCTAATTTTAAAGAAACTGCACATTTTGATATAAATATTTGATTTTTGATGGGACTCTTTAGAAATCTTTGCTGACCACGCCATAATTAGTTAGCAAGAAGAACAACCCTTTTATGATCTTTGATATCAAGATCGATATTCCATCAAAGATAAGACAATTGATGATACAAGAGGTAGACCGATTACACTCTTGACAAGTCGTACGTTAATTTGCTGCATTTTATCTTGTTTTCGTCAGTGAGAAATATGTTTGAAAATAACTTTTATTCAGAAGAATCCGATTGCAGGGCCCGAGCCACTGAACGCTGGCTAACTTTCAGCATAAGGAATTATTTTACAAGTTTTGAGATGTTCAGAATTTCATATGAATCTCTCTGGTTATTACAATTGACCAGTTTCAAGGGCACTTTATTGAAAAGGACCCACTTGCCCTTCCTATCAAAAGGTTGACCCCCCGCGCGCCCTTTCTCCGGCGTCCCTGAATAAGACCTAAAAATTGAAACTTCGAAATGCTTGCCTAAAACTTTTTCCAAAACGAGAAACGGCCAAAAATGGTAAATTTTGCTAGAAACCCCAGCCGGATGATTGGCATTTTAGTACCCGATTTTATACTCAGAGGTCAGCAATGAAAAAGAGAATTCCCTCGTACCCGCTTTGTAGCGAAATTTTGCTGACGCTGTTATGCTTGTATATTTTGGTTTTATATATTTGTTGCCATCCACAGTTTCATCTTTATAAAACTCTTGGCGAATTTAAGCCTTTAATTTAAAAAAAAGCGAGGGATACGTCCTCTGTGACCAGGGGCGGAGCCAATAAAATTGTTTGGAGAAGCGAAGAGATTATTTTTGTCGACAAAATGGGCGTGTCTAACTCTCTAAGGGTGTGGTCAAAAGGTAAAAATTCTACTTACATGCTACTTTTATGCGTTTCTATTTCAAAGTTTATACTCCATACTTTGAAAGTTCAACTGCACAGAAATTTTAATATGTCACAATTGTTGCAAAAAGGTTACAGAGCGAGTGCAATAATTCCATCTTTCCCCGGCGAAAATCCTCGATGTGCCGACGGACACATTGTTAGGGGGTACCGAACACCCTGTACCCCATTTTGGCAACGCCTCTGTCTGTGACGCGCCCCCTTTTTTCAAAGAAGAAAATATAGGCTTTTAGGAGAAAAAGGAAGGGTTATTGTCTTTTTGCAAAAACAGTTGAACACAAGGCAGGTTTCTCGAGAAACAGAAACAGTAATGGAATCACATATTTAGGAGTAATCATATGAACAGCATTACACCGAATGAATCCACTATTTAATTTGTACATTGATTGTTTAAGTTCATCACCATTTTTGTAAAAATTATCGTGGGGTTCAAGAAAGCTGCTTTATCGTTTTGTTTCTGTTCACACCCACAAGGGATGAGTTTTTAGTAAATTAGAAGGACCTTATGCGAAAGTAAGCATGGCTATGAGGGAAGCAATAAAATTTGATGCCGATGGAGTTTGAACTTAGATGTTCTAATCAGGGAAGACGCAACGACCAAAGGGCAATGGGGCAGGCTTCAGAAAAAAGGTATTTGAAAAACAATTCACAGCCGCTTCGGAGGTCCTGGGAAAAAACCGAAAAATGAGGCCCCCTGTGGACGGGGTGGGGGCAAAATTTTTGCGATTAGCTTGAAAGGCATTTCAGAATATTTCTTGTAGCCATTTCTTGCAATCGTTTAAAACGTTTTACTACTTTTATGCAAACTTTATTACTTTTTTTCCATTCCTAAAATGGAATTCATAACTTTATAAGGCCCCCTAGACGTCAAAACCCTGGGGAAATTTTCCCACTTGCCCCCCATTCGGTGGCCCTGACCCTGGATACCAGGGTCACATAGATTCGAGGGCGAAAGTGGAAAGCGGAGGACTTTACTCATCCTCTGGATTTTTTCTCCTCCGTAGAGTCTGCACTCAGGCTAGACAGGAGCGGAAATCGGAGGACGATCTCTTGCGGGTGATGAAATGGCTATGCGAAGGAGCTTTGTTTAGATCCAGAAGTTAGGACAGTGGAAGTCTGTTGGATTTTGAAAATAATTGAGAATGTTGCTGCGATATTTGCAAGGCTGCCTTTGAAAGGGAGCAGTAAACATGAATGATAGAGTTAATTCTTGTTAACTAGCAAGTGAGCTCCCGGTCATCATAAAGCTTTGAGATCATAAACAAGAGTCTTCTTCTAAGACAAGGTAAGGAATAACAATGGTATACTTCGCCACCAGCATACACTGTACTTGTTTTTTAAACTAACCTTTTTCGCACTGATCTAAAATTGTCACAGCGAGCGAATTTCAGTCACAGAAAAAGTCAGCGTTGTTATCCACCATTTTTCGTCAGAGTAATGTTGTTGTTGTTGATCATTTCTAGACCATGCTTATTGCTAGTATTCGATAGTGTAACCCTCTTCTCGGTCTCGTGTCGTTAGATTAAGAAAGGGCTAGCTAAGTTATTACAATATTTAATTCTTCTTTGCGTCATTTTTAGTATTATCCATAAAATAGACGGTACAAAACGAAATGAAATATACCTATCTATTTTGTTTTTAACCAGCTCTTGTTATTTTGAATCTTGTTATTTTTGGATATATTCTGCTGCCTCCTCCTTTTCTGCCTGCGTTTGGTATAAATTCTACCGCCTTCCGGAGTTTTTTAGGTATTCAAAATTTTTGGATTTTAAATGAGAGCAAAAGTTGGAATATTCTCGTAGGTAAATCAGGGCCTTTTTTTACATGTCAACTAGTAGGGAAATCAAAATACTATTGTCTTTCTCTCTATATAAACAAAAGCCTTGCCATCCCAGCTAAAATCCACTAAAATGATCTAAACAAAGAACGAAAATGTAAATTTACTTGTGACTTCCTGTTGTTTCCCTGTGTTCCTCAATATCCCGCCATTTTTAGTCTTTGTCATTTGTGATTGGTCAGATCTTCAAAAGATGTCCTTGATTGGTCAATGCAAAAAATTTGGCGGTTGAATTCTCAGCTTCTTCACCTTGTTTCGTCTTGATAAACTTGTTGGCGGGTTCACATTTTATAGGCTTCTGGAAAAGCATAATTAGGATAGTTTTTAAGCCCACTGTTTGGCTGGAATTAATAAAAGGAAGTTCAGGACCTCCGAATCGACTGGCATGGCTGAAGTCCTAAAGGTAACTTGAAGTTACATTATCTTTTTTCCCTTAAAATCACATTACTCTACTGAGTAGATGTTTCGAAAACTCTCAGTCTCTTCGATGGCCATCTCGTAATTTTAAGTTGTGTCTTCTTTAAAACTGCCAATCTAAGGTTGACGTTTCTGGGAGGAATGTAAAAAACCATAGGCCCAACTGCGCCGTTTTATCGCCAAACAAAAGCCCGCCAAAATATCCCTCCGTTCAATGCATGCTTTTTTTTCTTGCCGCAAGATCGTGTTCCTTTCATTATATGTACAATATAAGTGAATTTAGATACATGTTTATCAAATGCTTCCAAGCAAACTCCTAAATAAAGTTCATGATTGCTTTTAAGAATAATTACCCTAAAAACCAACTTTTAAAATTACAAAAAAAGATTTATGTAATCAAGAAGATGTGTAATAATGATTTTAGAAGAAGCATATTGTATTTTTAAAAATAAAACATAGTTGGACATGTGGAAACAATTCATAGAAGCTTTCTACTTTGTTTGACGTGATTCAAATTGCAAATTTTGATGTTGCCATTGTTTTATAAACCACAGATAAAAATTCGATATTAATTATCAAATAAAAAGAGAAAATGAAGATAGTATAGTAGGGACTATATGTATAAATTGTTTTTATCAATATTTTTTTGTAAATATATATATATATAATATTTTAAAAAAAATAAATATTTTAGTTTATATATATATATAGAGGACCCTCCTGAAAGCACTTTAAAGAAACTACATTCCTCTCGAACCCTGTATATGTATTATTTTTGTGGGGAAAGAATTGGTCTGTTTCACTTCACGACATTGACACCTAGGGAGACTAGAGGACATAAAACTCATGGCAAGATTTTTTGCTAAAAATCCTTCCAGACAATTAAAGTGTGTCTTTAACAAATACAAAATAAAGATTTATGTGAGTAAAAGGAAGCCAAGAATTCTTCAGGTTTGACACAAAATTCCACAATGATATATTGCCCAACTTTATATATATATTTATATATATCCAACAATTCCAAGGAGGCTGAAAGCGGTTTCAAAAGTTTGTGCCTTCCATCAAAATATTAAAATTTCAAACTGTTAAAAGACGTTTCAGCTCATTATTTTTTTAAAAAAGTGCTCTAAAAAGATTGAAGTTTTGATTGGTGGTTGTTTCACTTCCGACCCACTCCCATTCCCCACTTAAAAACACAATCAATTCGCACAACAATAGCTTTTGATCATCCTCATGCCATTTCACCTCCTTCAGGTTGGTGCAATATTTTTGTGAGGAGAGTGCATATATACACTTACGTTCAAAATGTATTGGGGCAAATTGCGAGGTTGGATCAGTTGTTAGAGGTGCTTACTGCAGATGCAAGGGTCCTTGTTTCGAGTCCCTGTCATGACCAACTTTCACCCAGAGTGAGGAGAGTCGCCAGCTCTTAAAAATTCCAGGTGTAGGAATCAAGAGGTGTGGTCACATCGAGAGGAAGGACCAGTACACTGCTCAATAAGCATAAGCTTCTCAGTGTCCTATAAACTAACTTCAGACGCTAGGTAGAAACCAATACAATACAATTCAATTAAAAAACTATATGGTCACACTATTAGGGTTCACAACAAACTTTGTTCAGATATGAATTTTCAAATAAGGTAGGCCTATGTATCCCTAAAATGAGGTTAAATGTTGAACAAAACAATTTTTGAATCATAACTATAAAAGCATTGGATTCTTACAATTTTCCTATAAATAATATTATAAATAATATGTAATTGTTTTGAGCAAATTCTGCTAAAGAGTTGTATGGCCTAAAAACAGCAAAGCAAACTCGCATGGCCTTAGCAATTTTTTGAAGATGTCCAAACAAATTCAATTTTTTAGATTCACATTTGCATAACAAAATAGTTTACAAAGAATATTCCAAAATCAAACTATTAAGTCTCATATGAAGTTCACTGAATCAATGAAAACGTTACAATTTCATGAAATTATTGAAGCTACTTTTAAAACTGCATAACACTAAAGTTAAAGCCATAGTTTTCATTGGATGACAATTAATTTTTGCTTTGAGAAAGCATTTTTTTCTTGTAAAGCTGGAAAATTTGTATTTCTTATTATTTTTACAGCCACGTTTTTGCTTATGTTCCTAAATTTAATTTTTCTTATACGACAATATAATGTCTGGTTAGAATTCAGACCTATTACTTTTCAGTTCCCCCAGAAAGGACCTTTCATCTCTCAGTGTCATCAATTTCTTCGGTCTGCCAACCCATGAAAAAATTGTTGCTCCTATTGTAAGGAAAAACTTCTTACACACCACAAAAGCTGCTTCTTGTAACAAAGTTCTTGATTTTTCAGAACTCCCTTGCTTCCATCTCAAGGCCAATATATGTTTAATGGTTGATGTTTTTTGAATTGTTTGGCATACATAAAAGGCACTGAAACATCAACAATGTCTTACAACAAATTTCATGTAAATAGCTACCATTGTGGAATAATGAAAAAGATTTTTAAAAAGTTTTCCAAATTTGTTGGATGATATGTCTTTGAAATGTTGTAGTTTGCCCCAATACTTTTTTAACATAAGTGTATATATGTACTGCCACTGTATTTGTCTCATAGTGAGAGTGAGTGAACATCTGAAACATTAGCATTTGGCTAGCATGCTCAAGTGTGGAACTTATCCTTACTTGAGTCTGTACAAATGGTCAAATCTTTTTTTTGCACAGTATTTTCATTTTGTCTTTGAACTTGTTCCCTTTCTTGTCAGAAAAAAACTAATATCTTTGATCCTTTCCAAGAATTTTTATGCTTGTACCTCAGCACATCAATGGCCTGTTTTGTTAATCTTTGCACATATAAACAATATGTTAAATATAACTTTAACTTTGATATTCAAAGGCACATGACTCAAACAAAATGCCAGTCAATGGCAGCCCAAACAAGTCTAAGAAAGGCAAGAGGATGTCTGTGGAGAGGATATACCAGAAGAAAACCCAAAGAGAGCATATACTTCTGCGTCCTGACTCATACATTGGATCGACTGAAGCTGCCAATAAAAGCATGTGGATATGGGATGAAGATAAAAGGGCGATTGTTATGAAAGATATAACATACAGCCCTGGGCTTTACAAGATTTTTGATGAAGTGTTGGGTAGGTCAAGTTAGTTTCTCTCTTTCTCTCTCCCTGAGAACCTTTTGGCAATTTTGTCATCTTTGACCACTATTGCCTGTTAGTTTTAATAATCATTTGTGTTCTTTTTTCAGTTAATGCTGCAGACAACAAGCAAAGAGACTCTTCAATGAACATGATCAAGATTTCCATTGATGTGTAAGTTGTTTGTCATCTTTGTTTCAGGTCTTTTGGGGAACGAAAAGGCAGATGTTTGGCAAACTGAGCACCTTTAACTTTCTAGGCACACAATCGAACAATGTATGAATTACTGAAAGATGGAGATTGCTAGTCAACAAATATTAAAATATGGAGATTTTTTTGTTCAGATAACATTAAAGAAAGTTCTGTTAAATGATTAAGATTTGTGAATAGTTTTTTCTCATAATTCTTGTAATTTTCAGATTTATTGCCCTATTAAAACTGTTTTTTTTTTCAATTTTAGAGCCAAAAATGTAATCAGTATATGGAATAATGGAAGGGGCATTCCAATTGAAATTCACAAAGAGCAGAATGTTTATGTGCCAACTCTCATTTTTGGACAGCTTTTGACCTCTTCAAATTATGATGACACTCAAAAGAAAGTCACAGGAGGTCGCAATGGCTTTGGAGCAAAACTTTGCAACATTTTCAGCAAGAAGTTTGTGGTGGAGACAGCATGCTCAGAGTCTGGAAAGAAGTTTAAGCAAGTAAGGTTCCTTTGTTGTTTTGACTTCAATAATGAAACATTGTACTATGCCTCAAGTTCCATTCCTAAGTGATTTATTACCTGCTGGTGGACTGGAAATGAACAAATAGACATGGCATGGATCAACTCTTTAAAAAAGTATTTCAATCATGAAAGTGAGGTGCTCAGGGTTTCAAGTATGACATTGGACACTTGTTTGGGCTCTCGACAACAGAAAGTAAAGCTAAATCATATTTTATCTAGTTTCTTCATTTTCTTGCTTCTAAAGCATCTTTTCCTAAAACTCATGATGCATTTAAAACCAGTTTTAGTCAACATTTGCTTTAAGATTGTTATTCCTTAAATTTATAAATACACTTACAGGCCTTTTGTTTCACGCGGGCGATCACCCTTGCCATCACCCTTGCCAAATTATTGATGTAGGCTATTGACCGCCTTTGCAAAAACATGTATAGCCAACAAATGTCACTATTGTTGTTGTCACTATTATTCAATTCACATCTTCACGCTGCGTTGTCGAGGATTTCATGCGAAGCCTTCAAGAAATTGGTGAAATCAGAAAGGGTCATGTTTTGGAAAAGGAAAGCCTTAATGAGGTTTATATCTTAATGATGCAAACATATGAGCCAGTTTTCATAAATTTTAGTGATGCTCACAAATAATATTGCATTCAATTGTGATGATTTCAACAGAAATATCCCAGATGCACTTCCAATTGTCAAATTTAAGGTTGCCATTTGGAGCTTCAGTGTAAAAAATTGTGTTGAGTTTTTGAGTGGGCTAAATCTGGAAGCTTTAATTTTGTTGTTAATGTTTATATCACTTGCTATCATTGTAGTGCATCCATAGATTTATTTGTTCTTGAATTGAGCCAGAATGGTACCAAAAGATATATGGGCATATTTCAAAAATGAGGGACAGATTTTGAAAAATTTAAACTATAAACCAAGAGTATAGATGACATTTACATGATTCTATGATATCTAAACAATATAAAAAAATCAAGCCAAGAATTATTTCAACTATGTTTTGAACTAAAGGGCAGTGAAGATTAGGAATAATTGATATTTGAAGTGTGGTGTATTTTTTGATTGTATCCAAGTTTAAATTTTGAGGTGAATTTGAGCTAGAATTTCTTTGGAGCATGTATTTTAAAATATTTTAGAGTAGTTGTTTTGGTGGCTTGGTTGTTAACCATATGATGCCTTGCAGTAACAAAATTCCTTCTGTTACTTTATATGTTACTGTATCAAAATGTTCTCTTCTGGGTACTTAACATCCAACTCACCAATACCATATATCTGAACTATCTCTTTCTGTCCAAATAAGATTGCTGACACAAGCTAGTTTCAATAGAAATGTTTTTCAACTGTTTAGGGTATCTCAAAGCCTTCATTGTGTTACTTTTCTGTGCTTTTTTCCTTCCGTTACTTACTTATTTTAGAATATTTGTAGCTGTTTAGTTTTAGAATTTTTCACTCCTTAATTTATAAAAATTGTTGTCATACAATATAAGGGTAGTCATTTCCTAAAAATTGTGGAATGCTACAATTATTTCAGTGCTCTGTACCATGTGGCCCTGGCTTTCTAAAGTTTATGTGCATGATTTTCCAAAGGCAGTTATTTAAAAATGTATTAATATTCAAAATATTTTGACAGGAAAAACAAGATTAATTAATTTTCATGTCTCAGAACTGGCAAATAAATTGGGAAATCCAGAAGTGTGATACTTGTCTCATGTGGTATTATAATAAACTGATCAAGATGTTGTTTTGAAGGCTTTGGTACATTTCTTGCAAATATTAATACTAAAATGATTCTAAGTGTTCTTAAGTATTTTTAGGCAATCTTTGAATTGCTATTCTTGACAGCCCTGAAAAACTTTACTGTTAACTAAGGCTTGCACAGATTGTTGAGGGATTTCAACTATTACCTACAATAAAGCTGCATGTTAATATGTGCAAGGCATACTGACCTTTGTTAACCTTTATATCTAATGTTACCCCTTGTTTCATCAAAGTTTTTCAGATAAAGTTGGATTAACACAGTATCAGATCATTTAATATTTGTCATAGTTGTCATATTAAAGTAATAATTCTAAAATTTTCCACATCTGTTAACATGCATCCTTCCGTTACTTTATTCCGATTCCCTCCGTTACTTTATATGCATGCTACAAACACTTTACTTTTGAAACGTAAACAGCTACAGCCTTTTGAAATATCCCAATATAGCACTTTATGACTACCATGCAAAAGAAACTCATTTAAAAAATATGAATTCGTAAAGACCTCAAGTAAATTGATGCAATCTAATTTTGCAGGTTTGGAAGAATAACATGACAAAGACTGCTGATGCCTCCATTAATGATTTCAGGGGAACCGATTTTACCTGTGTTACCTTTGAGCCAGATCTTGCAAGATTCCATATGGAAACATTGACAGATGACATGGTTGCACTTCTGAAGAGGAGAGCATATGACATCGCAGGTGCCTTAAAAGGAGTAACTGTTCTTCTGAATGGAGAAAAACTCAAGGTAACAGATATCCGTTATGATTTAGGTCTATCTTGTAAAGAGATGATCAAAAATGACAGAAAAACCCTCTACAGTCCAGTTGCATGGGCTAAATAGCCTTTGTGGAAATAGCCCCCGTGGAAATTGCCAATCTTATAGTTAAATAGAACTCATGTTAAAAAGATATAGAATTTTGTTTGTTAACTTGGAGAAGCTTAAAATGACAATTAAGTGTGTTTTGACCATTGAAGCAAGATCAGATTAAGCAATAAGAAAACGAGCAAATGTCAATATTGCGGCGGTCTATTTTGTCCGTTTTCATTTCCTTTGTTCGAGCTCATCTTGAAACTGAAGATGAACGAATTCGTTTTTAATTGACTCAATTTTCGATTTTCTCATTAAAACAATTCGTTTTTAAATGACACCGTTCTCCAATGACTTCGTTGTCGCTGTTCCCATTAAAATGATTCGCTTTCAAACGACTCTGTTTTCTGATGATAACTTTGAACGTCATTTTCAAATGTCTCCATTACCCAAAATCAGAAACGATCTATTCAGCTCCGTTTCCCTACGAAAATAGAGTAATAAGAACAGGGTCTGATTTCCAACGGACTAACACATTATTAATTGCCCCTTTGCCATTTGTTGGTTAAATGGGGCCTTCTTTTTTTATTTGCTAAAGCTATTTTTGTGTGTTTTCTCTTTAACTTTGCTGATCAGAACTGAACATGAACACAACTATACAATGTGTAGCATTCAGTCAATTAATTAAAAGTTTTGTCATGTTTAATGATTCAATAGAAAAAACTTTGTTGCACTGTGTTAACAATTAAATTTGATTCGCGCACCCCCACTCTTGTCACGCGAATTTTTGGCAGCGCGCGTTGATCTCTGAACGTAAAAGCCCTGCAACCTTCTAATAATTATCTAGAGTTTTTCGCAAGAGTTTATTTCTATTAATTCCAGGTCAGAGGCTTCAAGGAATATGTTGACCTTTATTTGAGAGGTGCCAAAAAAGACGAAGATCAGAAGGTTGTTCATGAAATTTGCAATCCAAGATGGGAAGTTTGTGTTACTGTCAGTGATTGTGGATTTCAGCAAGCCAGTTTTGTCAACAGTATTGCTACTACAAAGGTAAGAGACATCACTGAACTTTCCTCAAAATACACCATTAGACAATTTTTTGCCCTCTGATTTTATATAAATAAGAAAGCCAGCCAGTGCTGTCAAATTTCAATGTGAAAAGCTCGTGTATTTACATGATTTCCATCCACTTTTATCATTTGTAGCATTATAAAGTTTTGGTACATATAAACATTAGTATTTTTGGAACATACTGTTGTTTCTTTTACAAAATGCTTATATATTCTTAGCAAATGCAATACCAGAGTGTTGTCAGTAAACTTAGTTGCAGCTTTCTTAACTCTTTTAGGGTGGAACGCACATAAACTACGTAGTGGATCAGGTTGTTTCAAAGATGATTGTGGCTGTGAAAAGGAAAGCAAGCAAAGAGCTCAATATAAAGCCATTCCAAATTAAGAACCATCTTTGGGTTTTTGTAAACTGCTTGATTGAAAATCCTGCTTTTGACTCTCAAACAAAAGAGAACATGACCCTGAATCAAAAATCTTTTGGATCGACTTGTGAACTCTCTGAGAAGTTTATCAAAATGGTACTTACATAATACATATAATTATTGTATATTATATGTTACTTATTGTAACTGCAAGAAAACAAGGTTCAGTCAGTATATTAAAAATTTGTTGACTGCATTGTTAGAATCCCATAAAACTGGGATGGGCACAATGCTGAAAGTGACAGTGGCTCCTTGCAATGGATCTTGTTTACAAACTATCTATTATAGTCAAGACAACATTTTGTACGACAAATCTTGCTTATGTCGAGACTGGCATTGAATTTGGAAGTTTTACTAGAATTGGGGTATTTGTTTAGCCCTTTACAAACTTTTTGTTATGACCAAATACATTTGTTTTGTTGTGCTGGGTATGACATATGCTCTTGTCATTTTCTATGAACTAATGGCTAAAATTTTTGCGCTAAATGATTTTCGATTACTCTATTGTCTGTATCTCACAAGACTTCTCGTTTGTTCTTGTTTGTATCTAGGTGCAAGGTTGTGGTGTTATGGACAGCATTATGTCTTGGGTGAAATTCAAGACGCAAGAGAAATTGAACAGCCAGTGTTCAGGTATCAAGAAGACCAAGCTAAAGGGAATTGCAAAGCTTGATGACGCTAACGATGCTGGTACCACCAAATCGCAAAACTGCACACTCATTCTAACCGAAGGAGATTCAGCCAAAACATTGGCAATCAGTGGTCTTGGGGTTGTTGGCAGAGACAAGTATGGTGTGTTCCCTTTGCGTGGTAAGCTGCTGAATGTACGGGAAGCAACTAGTAAACAGGTAATTAATCGTCTGCCTTTCATATGACTGTAAAAGTGTATTTTAATTTGTTTTCGGATCTGTCAATTTCCTCGTTGATCTTAACTGATAAATGTTGCCTGAGATACCATGTTGCAATCGAACTATCTTTCTTGCACAAAATGAACTCCAAAACGTCTTTGTGACTTAAATTACTACAATATTACAATTTCATAGATAATGGAAAATGCTGAGATCAACAATGTGGTGAAAATCTTAGGACTCCAGTACAAGAAGAAGTATACAAGTGAAGCAGATTTGAAATCCCTGCGTTATGGAAAGTTAATGATAATGACAGATCAAGATCAAGATGGGTCACACATCAAAGGACTCCTCATCAATTTCATTCATCATAATTGGCCTAGTCTTCTACAAACAAACTTTCTAGAGCAGTTCATCACTCCAATCGTCAAGGTATTAGCTCTAACCTTGTTGTTGCTGATGAATTACGACAATAAAACATTTATTCACTAGCAATTAAGAGTAACGAAGGCGCTGGCAAGTCTTGATAGGTTAAATAGCATTTCGAACAGAAATTGCCTAGGACCAGAAGTTTTTTGTAAACGATTGTTTTTATGCCGATTTCCAACATCCCTTCCTTCACTTCCATGTTGATAAATTTTTGCAATTTAAAATCCATGTATTATGTAGATTGCCACTTTATTGATATCTTTGTAGAACAATGAAAAACAGATCATAAAGGAAAATTTAAAGAATTTTGCTACGTTTTTATGCTCTATGATTCCAGGTTTCGAAGGGAGGTCAGACGTTTTCATTCTTCAGCTTGCCAGAATTTAGAGAATGGAAAGACAGAACTCCGAACTCGAAATCATGGAAAGTGAAGTACTACAAAGGTTTGGGTACAAGCACAAGTAAAGAAGCCAAGGAATATTTCAGTGACATGCTTAGGCATCGAATACATTTTGATTACGATGGGCCATCAAGTGACCAAGCAATCGAGCTTGTAAGTCCTGCCTTGTTTCCCGTTATATCATCACTTTCAGTTTATACTCTAAGCTGTATCTATTTATCTATATCTATATATATAATCATAAGGCAAATGCTGACAGGAGGAAAATTCTTTCCACAAGGGTGCTGCCCAATATATATAATGTATTAAGGTAATTAAGATGAATTTATTCATGCTGTTTTCTTTAACAAACTTCATGCTTTAACTTTAACAAGGCATTCAGCAAGAAGATGGTATCAAACAGAAAAGACTGGTTAACATCTGGAATGGAGGAAAGGAAAAGACGAAGGGAGCTTGGAATGCCAGAAATCTACTTGTATGGAACAGAAACAAGGAAAGTGACTTATACAGATTTCGTCAATAAAGAGCTGATACTGTTCTCGAATGCAGACAATGAAAGATCGATCCCATCTCTCGTCGACGGTACCATTTCAATCATTTTGATAAATGTGATTTTTTGTTTTTGTGTTCGTCAGTTGCTGATTCTTTTGATATGAAAACATTTGCTTCATTAATGGCAAGCTTTGTTTTTCCAAGGGATTTCCAA
This sequence comes from Rhopilema esculentum, assembly GCF_057945365.1. Taxonomy (NCBI): domain Eukaryota; kingdom Metazoa; phylum Cnidaria; class Scyphozoa; order Rhizostomeae; family Rhizostomatidae; genus Rhopilema; species Rhopilema esculentum. The sequence goes on along the minus strand of NC_142826.1, from coordinate 601,373 downwards.
GTGATAACTTTAGCTTCTCTTCGTAGGGCTCAAACCTGGTCAAAGGAAGGTTCTTTTCACTTGCTTGAAGAGGAACGATAAACGAGAAGTAAAAGTTGCACAACTTGCCGGTTCTGTTGCAGAGATCTCAGCATATCATCACGGTGAAGTATGTTAATTCCTAGTTTTTTCAATTGAATTTTTCCATTTCTGTTGCCCTTTTTTGCCATTTTTTTTGTATGAATTCGGTACATGTTTCGATTAAAATTAATATTTCGTATGTATTTGTCATGAAATGAGCCCATTTTTCAAAATCAAAATGAGACCAAATCCAAATCTGGCCTATAGACAATTCACAAATTTCATGTAACCTTTGTTAGCCTTCGGTTCGTGATTGCATTATGCTGTGTATTTTGCATGCGTCGTTGCGTTGAAAGTTTCTAAAATGTTGATTTGATTGTACGATGATTACTTCTAAAACAAATCTTTTAAAATTAAGTCCCAGTCTATTCGTTTTATTATTTTACACTGGCTCCTTGTTGTTTTGCAGAATAAATTATATTCAGTACATTTAGTGTAAATAACGAACCATGCAGTCTTCAGTGGCTGGTCCCTTCCCATCCCCATTCCCTGCGTCAAACTGAAACATTACAGTGTGGGTCACTATTGCCAAATTTGTTTGATATTTTGCCTTGCAGATAAGCTTGATGGGCACAATCGTGAATTTGGCTCAAAATTATGTTGGTTCCAACAACATAAATTTGCTTCAGCCTATCGGCCAGTTTGGGACACGAATCAATGGAGGTAAAGATTCTGCTAGTCCGCGTTACATTTTCACAATGCTGAGCCCGTTGACCCGCTTGCTCTTCCCTGTTTTGGATGACCCAATTCTTAACTACAATTTTGATGATGGCTTGAAGATAGAACCAGAGTGGTACTGTCCAATTCTGCCAATGGTTTTGGTGAATGGTGCAGAAGGGATCGGGACAGGTTGGTCAACTAAGGTACCAAATTACAACCCTAGAGACCTTGCTGAAAACATTAAAAGAATGATTGCTGGCGAAGCTTTGAAGCCAATGGTAGGCCGTCTTTATTTCTCCTTGCTTTTTTGTTTTCTTTTTTGCTTTTCTATGCTTCATTTGCTATGACTTGCATCTTTACTCTGCCTGTAAAGAAAAAAAATATTTTATGCAGATCCTCCAATGAAAGTTATCCGACGTTTATTGTTTTTGGGTTGTCGTTATCTCCATGTCGATTAAGGCCAATTTACACTCCGAATATGATGCATTCGGAATTTAGTTTTTCATCCGAATTCGCAATGCGAACCAAAAGTTTCTTGATATTACTAGCTTAGCCAATCATATGAAACGACCCTTCAAAGATGGCGAACGTCACATCTGCTGCAACTTTAATGATTGATTGGGATAACAATTTAGTTGGTGCGTTAATCGAGCAAATGCTCTTCAAGAAATTAAGGGTAATTTAATGCAGAAAATTCTTGAACCAATTGGGAGGCATTCGAAACTATTGAAGGACGCTCTCAAGATATGCCAATTGGGCAACTATGCGTGAAAATTTTCCCTGATTCATCACAGGTGCGGACATTTACAATTTAAAATAACAAGAAGAAAAAGAAAAATATTTCCAACATCATTAAGGTATTGACACATTTAGACATTAAACAAAACAGGACGATATCACAAAGAATGTGTACATGCACATCTCCCTTGTAGCCAAACAGGAAAAGAACAACAAAGAAACACAAAAAGGGGGAAAATGGAAAGAAAAAGAGGAAGTTGAAATGTGCAGCTTCCTTACCAGGTCTTGAAAATGAAAATGAAATGATGATCATACAAATCGATTTGTAGCAGTAATTTATTTTTTAGTTTCTGACAGCATATGCTTATTTCAAATGTCACTAAACTGGGTATTAACGCACAGAAGTAGTGAAACCAAATCATTATCGTTTAAACTGTAAATATTTAAATCGTAAAACATGGATATGTATGATACTTCGTCAAGGAACGGGGCTCTGTGTGTTGAGTGTTTATGGCAGAGCAGCAAGAAATGGGCAATGTCTTCTAAACTATCATTAAACAGGCACATCGGGTCGGTTGTATCATTGAGATTATGCCTAAATTTATGTTCTTTCACATAACTTAGACCAACTCTTGGGTGAGTAAGATATCTTAGCCCATCAGGATCATGAATGCCAAAGATCTGTTTTTTCTTGGGTCTTATTTAACTTAACAGCTTGGATTTTAAAATTGACAAACAAGTCTTTCTTTGGTTACAGCATCATCCAATGACGCCTTAGCACGCTTTGCATTTCAATCTCCTTTGCAGTGTTAGCACGCTTTTGCCTGCCCTGTCTATCTACGAAGTGAAAATTGACGTAACGTAGCAAACTCCTTTGTTGCATTAAGTAGATGTTAGATGTAATCTTTCATCCGCAAAATTATTGTATGAGGTCTGAATGCCTTCTAGATTTGTCACGAGTGACCGAATTGGGTCTTTGTAATTTTCTGTTTATTTCCTGTTGCCCAATAGATTCCCTGGTACAAGAATTTTAAAGGCACCATTGAGGAAGTTGAACCAAACAAATACAGCTGCACTGGATGCTATAACATAGTCGATGATACAACTGTTGAAATCACAGAATTGCCAGTCAAAACATGGACATCAAACTACAAGGAAAGTGTTTTAGAGTCTTTTTTGCATGGAACGGAGAAAGTGAAACCGTGCATAAGGTAAGGAAATTGTCCTTGCTCTTTTGCCCAACGAAAACAACTTTTCCTAGTCATTTGATTTCCTGTACTGATAGTCTGTGTAACCCGGCAGTGTTAATTTTTCTTTTCAGTGATTACCGCGACTGTTGCACAGATAAGACTATCGACTTTTTTGCTACAATGGGGGAAAACGAACTGGCAAAGGCTGAGCAAGAAGGAATCGTGAAAAAGTTCAGGCTCGAGGGCTCACTTCCTTGCACTTCAATGGTTTGTCTTGAGTCTTGTTTTGACGTCATCCGCGCATTGAAATAACAACGTTTGGTTAATATATTTGTTGCCAATGTTTATATGATGATTTTTCAAGTTGAGAATCAACTCCGCGACATAATTTATCACATTAGAGCTTAATATATGCAGATTGATTTTAATCGGTTTGATACATCATCGCTTGGCCCCTGATGGCACTAATAGACAAGATTTCAAGCCAGGCTTCCACCCGCCAAGGAATATTGATTTTTCTGTATCACCATTAGGCCAGACATTTACGGGTAGGTAACCTTAAGCTAATGTTCCGACGTACTTGCTGGTACATTTTGAGAAGCTGTAAGATTTTCACTTGACCTGTTTAAGCACTTGCACGATTTGATAGTAGCCTGATTTTCATTTGAAGGTGCTGTTTGATGCAAAAGGAGTTTTGCGTAGGTACAACACTGCAGAGGAAATTCTGAAGGAGTTCTTTGAGGTGAGAAGGCAAAATTACCGAGAGAGGAAATCCTATTTGAGAGGAATGCTTGAAGCAGAGGCGTTAAAAATGGAAAACCAAGCACGGTTTATTCTGGAAAAGATCGACGGCAAAATTTTTATTGGTAATGAAGTCTTCAAAATTTGCTTTGTTTTGCTGTTGTTTTATGTATTAAACACAAGTGAATCCTCGAATCATTGGCAGAACACCTGCCTCTTCAACTGAATGCCCCCCCCCCCCCCAACGTAATATGCACCCTCTCAATGTGATCCTCTTCCTTGTTTTTTTATCATATAAAATTTTTACAATACATGTTTTACGTCTACATCCTACTATACTTTCCTAATTACTTCACAAAGTGTACAACACTACAAGAACGGTACAACTGATTAGCCTGTGGCCATTAAACTAAAAAAATGTAGAACAGGCAACAGCTAAATGAAACAATTACGGACACCTACAAATGCTATTACTCACTGACTACTAGAACCCGTTTCACACTGGATGTTCGGTCTAAGGTATTCTATTAAAAAAGGTATTCTATTTGATGTTAAGTTTTATTCATGCTAATTTCGCGTGACAAGCTAATTAGATAATGGACAGGCGTCATTTGTTCTGAATATATCTGTATATATATAGCATAGAGTCCAAGAACATAGAACCACATATTTTAACCCTACAAGCCTTTTTCGTGAAAAACTCACTTATCAGGATATATATTATCCTATCTATGTATGAATAAATATGTGGAATTTTGAATTTTTTTAGAAAATCGCAGCAAGAGAGATGTTGTTACGACTCTAGTCGAGAAGGGGTACATATCGGATCCGGTCAAAGCATGGAAGAAATCAATTGAGAAGGAGGTAGTGCTGGACAATGAGAGCGAGGATGGTAGTGTTGTCAGTAGTGACGCTGGTCCAGACTTCAACTACATCTTGAATATGAACCTTTGGAGTTTGTCTAAAGAGAGGAAAGACGAGCTTTTATCTGAACGTGATAAGAAGGTTGGCGCATTGAAACTCTATTATCGCTGACTTCTGTAATGCTTTTCGTCATTGGATGTCTCTGCGGCAGTCCCAATACCCTAAAACAACTTTATACGGGTGTCAGAGAAAAAAATGAATGACAGTTATTAATTTCCATTCAGTCCAGACCCCCTTTGCCAACCTTTACTAACTTAAAATATTATTTGTATTCCATTATCTCATAACATATTGTTTGCAAAACTGTACTTTTCTTTATTTGTTCCTTAAAAGTGATTGCAGAATAATACAATACAATCGGCCTTTTCAGTTCATTTTTATGCTCTCTGAAATATTTTTGTAACAGAAATATTTTCGTTTTTGTGCATCCATGATGTAACGCTGAAAATGTTCTCAATTACAGAAAGCAGAACTTGAAATGCTGCTCCAGAAGACACCAGAAGATCTCTGGTTGAACGACCTGGACGTTTTCCTTGAGGAATTAGAGGTGCGTTGCCGAGGAAATTCATCAGGCACTTTAAGGCATTCTAATTTTGTAGTTATGCGATGTTTTGTCAAATCTTTCCACGAAGTGCTATGTCCTGAGCAGTGACCTACATGTGAGCTGCTTAAATTGTACCAAACCAGTTCCTTTCTACATTGATAATTCTTGGCAATGACGTAAGAGTTTTATTTTAGAGAGTTGAGGCGACGGAGCGTGAAGAAGACGAGGCCTCAAGGAAGAGTGCCATGGCATCGAGAGGAGGGCGACAGCAAAAGTTGAAAGTGACGAAGAAGAAAGAGAAGCAAAAGACGACGGCAAAGACCGCTGCTAAGGAAAACAATGTCGTGAAGAAAGAAAGTAAAGAGTCGAATGACGCAGTTAGTGAAAAGGGCAGTGAAAAGAGCAGCAAAAAGGACAGCGAAAAGGACAGCGAAAAGGACAGCGAAACGAGTAGTAATATCACATCAGGAATCTTGTCACTTGCAGAAAGATTGGCTCAAAAGAAAGGTGCTTGTTATGTTTGTTGACCCTTATATCTATAATCAGTGGTTTGTGAAACTCTTAGTCAAAGATCACGTCTAGATTAGCTTTTGTTAAACATTGCTCTTCGTTAATTATTTGTAAGGCTTTCCGCATTAGTAAAAGCAGATTTCCGCATTCTCTCTTGTTTTGCAGTTTTGAACGGGACCAAAAAGCAATCAACACTCAGTTTCGATGGAGCAAAAATAAAGAAGAGACCAAAGGTGATACAATCAATTACATTTTTTTACAATTATGACATATTCTGCTTTTAGAAACTTTCGATTAATCATTCGCTTTTATTTTCCTGGATTGCCACAAAGATTTCGAAGAACCTGAGGGTAAAACCTGAACGATTTGGTGTTGTTTTGTTGTAACATTCAACGTAATTAAAAAAATAATAAAAATTTCAACGTAACAAAGACTTATATTACTTAGCAGTGTTCACCAATCAATGTTTGTCATGCCCTTTTTAATAGAAGCTTACGATTCCATCTTCGGATGAAGAAGATTTCCACATCTCCGATGACGAAAGGGAAGATGCGTTTCTTCCGTCGAAAAAGAGGAAACTACCAGCGCTTGAAAAGCCCAAGTCGTCTCTGGTCTTCGAGACCATAGAATCAGATGGTGAAAACAGCGAAGTGGAAAGAACAAAAGAATTAATTCAACGACTGACACCCAAGAAGAGCAAAGATGCTAGCCACGAATCAGCTATGGCTTCGGACAAGTCATTGGAAAAGTCATTGGACAAGTCATTGGACAGTGACAAAGACTCTGAAATTGCTGTAATTGAAGATGTTTCATCTCCGCCGGCAGCGAAGAAAAAAACCATAGCTGCTAAAAAGCCAGTCGGTCCCAGGGCAGTGAAAGCTGCGTCAAAGGGGGCTGCAACAAAGAAGAGGGGGGCGGCGAAGAAAGATGAAAAGCAAATGACTTTATTTGCAACAGCAGCAAAAGCAATGGACAAGAGGAGAGCTGCATTGCTGACAGATAGCGATGAAGATTCTGCACAGCCAGTCGCATCTGAAGAGAAGGTAAACTGATTTTGTTTGTAGGTCAACTGTTATAGTTACACTGTTTTCACTGCGTAACTGTTTCTCGTTATACGGGAATTATATTACAAGCAGGAACAGAAATTGGTAGAAAAAAAGATCGTTGTCTGTTTTTTTCGAACTCTTTGTTAACTCTTTCTGTTCAATATTAGCATCTTGTCCGTTTTGATATTGGCTGGATAGTTTGTTCATCAATAAAAAGGGAGCAGTACTTTTCCCGGTGGATTTTGTTACATTGCATTGTACCTTCCCTCTTCAATGCTAACTACCTCTATATTGCCCCATCCCAGATTTTTTCATTTATCTTCTTCCCATTTATTCTGCCCTGTTGCCTCTCTATTCATACTAACCCATACCTACCCTGTGGTGCCACCTGAGGAAGGAAGGTGCCACCTGAGGGAGGAAGGTGCCACCTGAGGGAGGGAGGTACCACCTGAGGAAGGAAGGTGCCACCTGAGGAAGGAAGGTGCCACCTGAGGAAGGAAGGTGCCACCTGAGGAAGGAAGGTGCCACCTGAGGAAGGAAGGTGCCACCTGAGGAAGGAAGGTGCCACCTGAGGAAGGAAGGTGCCACCTGAGGAAGGAAGGTGCCACCTGAGGAAGGAAGGTGCCACCTGAGGAAGGAAGGTGCCACCTGGGAAAGGAAGGTGCCACCTGAGGAAGGAAGGTGCCACCTGAGGAAGGAAGGTGCCACCTGAGGAAGGAAGGTGCCACCTGAGGAAAGGATGTGCCACCTGAGGAAAGGATGTGCCACCTGAGGAAAGGATGTGCCACCTGAGAAAATTTAAGTAAAGCAATCGTTCGTTCTTCTGCCTTTCATTTGGCTCTGCTCCTGTGATATTTATAACTTCTTGCTCGCTCTTTCCTCCCTCCGTAAACAACGGCCGATAATGAGGCGAAAGTTGCGTGTGTAAGACGTTTTGTTGAAGGTGCGTCGATTTTAGTTTGATTCTCATTAATTTTTAGCCAGTGAAGGGAGATCCCAAAAAAGACACAAAGAAAAGAGAAAAGGCGAAACCAACTAAAGTTGCTGCAAAGAAAAAGAAGGTTTTTGAGGACAGTGATGACGACGAAGACAGGTTTTCGTTTGATGATTCTGATCCGGGGCCTTCGAAGCCGTCTCGTTCCCGTGCTACAAGAAAAGCCAATAAAGTCAGTTACAGGTTTGGGGACTCGGATGAAAGCGAGGGTGAAGAAGACAAGAGCCAAAGCCTCGTGATATCCGATGATGATGATGATGATGGCAGTGATTTTTAGGCTCGTAGTTTCATGTTTAAGATGCTCGAATCCTGGTCTTTGGTGCCAACAAACGTCACTGGTTGTTTTGCAACCTGCTACTCCGCGGTTACTTCACGGTAGTTGACTGAATCGGTATGCCTAATTATACGCCAGGCTTAAACAGCAAGCAGACATCGTGGTGATATGAAGTAATTCGATGTACACAGGGTTTTCCTGTCCAAATATTGCCACGTGCTGTAGAATTAAGTACCCTGTGGCCGCTTAACGTTAATAACGCAGAATTTTATTTATTCCATAGGAGTCTGTCCGGCTGTTTCGGTTCATCAGTAGTAATGTCATTAATTTTCAATGTGTTATTTGACCTCGGTTCAAGACTTTATCAAGCAGCAAACCTTGCCATTCCCCAAAGCCCTGGTATAGTGGTTTATCCCATTTCTAGCTGCAAGTTTATCTGTGATCAGATCATAAATCAGACCTTATTTGCAATTAGGAATCTAGTGGACAGGACTTTGGTAATCAAGAAGCCAATACAAATATTCAAATCATATCTTTCTTGGTTTGTTACAGTTATATTTTATCCATGTTAAATAATTTGAGTTAGTCCTGATACTTTTATTGATTTTATATTAAGCTCAGATAAGTTGAAAAAACGTGTGTTTTTGTAAATATAATTTTAGGGACATTGCAAAAGGCAATTAGAATGATTTTTCTTTACATTTGAATGATTCAACATCTTTACAGTTGTCTTCTACTGCCATTCGCAAGAAGTGGATTACGATAGAGAAACAGTTTCCATTCCCTGGATTGATATACGCATGCCCATTCTGTTTTGTCATTGGCTGGTCAGTGTCAATTACAATGACGCCTTTATGGCAAAACAAAGATTTTGCAAAGCTTTTCATTTCGACCAAATTTTTATAGAGAAGACGCATTGAACAATGAGCTTATAGTGTGGCAAGATTGTAACGTCTAAAACCTTTTTTAGACTTAATTCAAAGGTAAAAAAAATTTGTCGTCTCAGTTTGTTTTAGGTACATAGCATCCTTCATTCTACATACCTGGGGCAGTTGCTGTTTCTGTCTCATAGGAAATACACTCAAAAAGTTCTCAACATGTTCCCACAACTATAGGCAATGTAATGCAAGAATGCCTCTTCAAAAAACCGTTTGATTTTCTTATATACAACATCATGTAAGGGTCACTCAAAAAAAACTTCAATACCCCAGATTCCATTTCATTGTTGGAACATATCGTAGCAACGTGGTCTATGAGGTTAGGCGTTTTTTCAAAGTAATCGTACATGGCTCCACAAAAAGCTGAGAAAAGCTGAACAAATTGTAGATGCTTTGGAGGTGTTATATCGTTGTCGTTAATTCGCCCTGTGTGCTTGCAATCAAAATCGTTTGTATCACCATCAGGAAAGCCTCCAGCTTGCTGAACGAGTCAATAAGGGAACTATGAGGTTGTCATTTCTACAAAAATGAACCCCTGTTAGAGGGATATCTTCATGCTAATGCTGCTGATACCCTTCAATTTTTGTCAGTACCTGTATCTTGCCCGGTTTTCTTTTGTTTATTAAGACAATCACATGACTACTCTTTTCTTTAATACGAAGACAGCTATGCAGACTATTAACATTTAGGACTGCAAAACAAAGACCTTTTTGTTGCCCGATTTGCAAATGTCTATTAAAACCACCAGAAACGTTACTTTTACAGAACAATGAAAATCTACGCCACTGTCACAAATTTTTGAAAAATCTATGTAAAATGATTTTGAAATAGTAACAGCACTTGTTGACAGAAACACTCTTCCTGAATCAGACTCGTTGGGAGATTCTTACTGCCCTCTTCCTGGGGATAATAGTCGTGGGAAAATTAAAAACTACTGATTGTAATTGTTTCAAACTGTTATTCTACATGAGTCCTCTAATCTAAGCTGTGGATGAACTGTATGTCGCTATAACACCAGACGTAAAACCTTCCCCTATCGCTGCATCGCAGAAACTTTTCGTTTTAGGATACAACAGACTTCTCATCCTGGTTTTCATATACAGCTTTCACATATCGTAATTCTTCGCCAATTGTCTTTGAATATCCCCGATTGTCGAAGTTTTCACTCAAACCTGAATAAAAAGCTTGGGGAGACTTGCAATTTTAATTCCTCAAACAATTTTGACAATTAACACTGATCATGTGTTCCATGTGTTAATTACTGTTCGAATCACCATATTAGATTAGTTTTTTAATGTGAATAACCAAGCTAGCTTTGCGACTGAAATTCAAAGCACTGGCCTAATCACAGTCAATTTCTAAAGACAACTGCCGCTAAGCATGCCGGTTGCGCAAGAGCCCTTAAATGAAAATGGGCACTCCTTTGTGACGTTATGCCGTAACATTCCTGTTCAATGCTGTTGTTGGTCTAAAGGTGTTTGGAAAGGCAAATCGACAAATCAAATCAAATTCTTTTCATTCAACAACAAATTTTAATAACAGTTTTTTAAAGTATGCGAAAATAACTAACAATTATAAAGTTTATTGTAGGGTTACAACTTCCATTAAATGTTGCCAAGGACATTGAGACAAACCCATAGGTTTTCTGGCCCAGTGTCCTTTAAATTGACTTGCAATGATCAGAGATGATGGCCGATGGTTCCCGATGGCCTGGTTTTTTATGTCATGAGCCATCGCAGAATTTCAAAGACCATCGGGAAACCGCATTGAATACCTGGATAAAGCAGTGATGGTTTATTATCGTTGTCATGGCAACTTTAACAAAAGCAACATTTCTGTACTTTTAATCAATTTCTCATTTGAAAGCGCCCGTGGTTTTAGTTGGAGGATGCTTTCAGGATGATTTTCTCGATTCAACTCTCTTCGGTGATGGCAAATCAGAGATCTCATCTTATACCTTGTGGTTAAGTGATTAATCCTTGTACAATTCCTTGTCTGAAAAAACATTAAGTTTGGTATCTTAAGAAATTGCATTAAGACCCAGCATTCTTTGACTTTAATAAAGAAAGTCATAGGCGCGAAAATTTCTCTTAGATGGTCATTCTAAATGCATTTTTTAGGTAAGCCGTCCTGTACAATGCAATGCATACAAATCAAAACGGTCGATTTTTTATGCGCAAATATTTGTCCTAGGGAGATGAGCTGCTTTGTTTCCAATCGCCGTTAGTTTTCGGGAAAATATTTCTGGTTGTAGTTTCTGGTAAGTACCACCAAAAACTGAGATATTGGGGGGCCAGGGGGGGGGCGTCGGCCCCCCGAAAAAAAGCTTTAGTATTATAAGTAAAATACTGTTAATTGGTCAAATATAGCTGTTTTTCATTTGTTTATCAGGGCTGCCCTCCCCCCCCCCCCACCCAAAAAAAGCTGTATCTCGACTCTTGAGCACCACACATTGGTCTTCTAAAATGATATTGGTGAAAATCCCGTCTTGTTGCTACTCAAATTTTCTGTGCCAGCTTTGGCACGCTAAACTCATATCGAAAACAGGTCAGTTAATGATTCTTTTCATTCATAGCAGTAAACGTTGAGATTCAGATACATAGCTGATAAAACCTTTTTTCTTTTCTCACAAACATGACAGCAATAATGATGCCTCAATTATCTTAAATCACGTTCTATTTCCCCTATCCGAACACCTCGCACATTCCTTACCTCACATCTTTCTAGTCCATGAGCTATTAAAAAACAAAAGTCAAGAAGAACAATATCTTCTTAAGTCAGCAAGGGGTTTCACGTTTCTCTGTATATTAAAGTTCAGTCAATATGACCATTAATGAAAATTGCCAAAAGGATTATGAAAACTTCAAACAATTTGTCTGAATCCTCAACCAGTTTTTTACCTTTTTTCCCGTCAATTCTCAAAAATTGTGTTCTCCATGATTAACCTAGGAATTGGATATCTTCAACTAGAGAGCGTGTTGTTTCTTGCTGTCAAAAAATTTTAATTAACATGTTCATTAGTTTAAATCACAGCAAATATGTTTCTGCTTGGATTTCGAGGCAATAATTTAAGTTCTTGCTTTGCTGTTTGATCTAGCTTGCTACTAGCAGATCGGGAACCGGTTTCTGCTTCCACTGACATACGGTATATGATAGAAAGAAGAACTTTCGACTGTTTTTAAAATGAGCCTTTTTAGCACCTGGCGTTTAAGAAGTGTTTTTTAATCTCGAGATTAGTTTCTTTTAGAAATTTTGTGTGTGGCTTACAACAGAAAGTAAAGGCTGTATGACAGAGGGCAAACACCTGTTAATCAATCAAAGTAAGATGTCATTTTTGACAAACTATCTATACACCTTTGCATCTTCGCCAAATTTTGGACACACCAAGGATCGGCGGCCAGATCGCCCTTGTATTGAAATGACATCCAGGGCAATTTTTTATTATAGGGCTTATTCAGGGAGGAGGGGCTTATTCGAAAAGATGGGGTTTCTAGTTTCATGATTTACAGAAGAGAAGCCAATGCGCGCCGGGATTAACAATATGTGGTTGACGAGGTTTGACGTGATGTGGTTCAGGGCTCTGCGAAGGCGCACTCTGGAAACGGCTTACTACAGTGGAGAAAAGAGAGAAAGATGGCGGGTGTTCACCTAGGTTGTTTGTTTGTTGTCATCTTCTTCATTGTGAGGGATTATTCACTTTTCAAAGTCGAAGCTGGACGGGCATGTTTGTCCTCGGATTATGGCAGTCTTCTTCTACCTTGCAATGAAAACAGGACGCGATCAATTATTCCATTTATAAAAAACCGATGGTGAGTCATTTAATCGTACTTTATTATTCTCGACGTGCTGCTCATTTCACGTCAGGTGGAAAGAAAAGATGTAGAGTTCGCTTTGACCATTTATAAAATCATGATCTTCTTAAGATGTAATAAATTGAAAGCATGTTATCAACTTCGTCAGAATAGGTGACATCGTATCGAAACGGACTTCGCTTTCCTCGACGATAAAATTTCTCATTTTTGCCACGAATCTTCCTTGACAAAGTCAAGTTTAGATCCGGTTTTCAATGACATTAGTTTGACAGTTTTGAAATAGCCGAGGTTATGATATTAAATAAGCTGAAAATTTTGCTTTTTCTTCGATGAATAATACGAGCATCGTCATGAATGTTTCTGGTCGCGCAAATTATTTCAGCTCCACGATTGTGGTCGGAAACAGCTACCAAAAAGCAAAGATCGGCGATGTCCTCTTTTTAACAAATGATACGATTATAAATGACTGATTTTGGTAAAACCAATCAAGTTAACATGGGCATTAATTTATTTTCCAGGAATTGTAGATTTCTTTTGGAAAGGTAGCTAGCTTTTCCCTCGAGAGCAAATTTCAAAAGCGACAGGCAAATGAATATTGTCACCAGTAATTACATTTCATTAATGAATTTTAAAATGTCCATTGTTGGTAGTCTGGTGGCTTTGTCAATTAATCGCATTGTTAGAGCTGAGATTGGCGATTTTTACTTACATAACAAAGCGATTGTAAACAAACACGCTTGTTTCCACCCGTGGACCTGTTTCCACCCGTGGACCTGTTTCCTTTTTAATCATTGTCTTTCGACTAATACTTTGAAAGAGAATAGAGATCTGGGAATCTCATTATCCACAATGAGGAAAGGTTTATATGCGAGAAAGCAGGAAGTTGTGTTTTAACAAAAGCTTAGTGTAAATTTTTGAGATTATTTCAAAATGATATAACTGAAAAATGTGCACCCTTGAAAGGCTCATGCTGCAAGTCCTTGAATTGGCACCCCTTTTTATATGACCCCCCCTCCTAAAATTCTGGTAAGCCCTCACGTGGCTCAACCAAGATACAACTAAGAGATACACTGTTTAGTCCATGATTGATAACAAATCCAGTATGGGATGGAAATCTAAAATAAAGAAAAATTAATGAAGAGACCACCAGAGACCATAAAAATATCAATATTTTGGACTAAAATATATTTTTGTGTTTTGATTTGTGATTTGGTTTGAAGTATTGAATGAGATGGTCAATAAGATTGCTAATCAAATGAACTTTAAAATCATGCAAAAGCAACAAAACAAGCTGCTTCAATGGCAACTTGTAGTTTATTTTTGAAAGCCCCCTCAAATCAACCTCCAACTGAAATGTGCCTAAATTGCTAAGCCCCCAGTGGGGCTAAATAGAGGATTTACAGTTATACATTGAAGGATTTATATTGTATTCATAGCATGTTCGATTGATAACATGTGCAGCAATGAACTAAAAATTAAAATAATTGAGTCATTGACAAGGAGATCATTAAAGACAATAAACATGTCAATATTTTCAGCCAAAACATCTTTTTTGCAATGACTTTATAATTTTGTTTTTAGAAAGGGTTATTAAGTAAAATTTTATATGAAGTGACCTTGAAAATCTTTCCTAAACTTCAAATTGAGGCATTTGTATGGCAAATTGGAAACTTCCAATTGTGATTTTTATAAGCCCCCCCCCTGATCATATAAGCTCCCCTCAAAAAAAGCCTTATTATAAAACATGCAAATGGAGGGTTTACAACATTGAACATTGGCTAGGGTATTAGGGGGACATAGAGCCATGACACCTTTGCCTCATTAAAGACTAGACAAACATTTCATCATAAAGGAACAAAGGGACAATATTTTTGCTTTTTTGTTTATAGAACAGGACAGTACTGTGTTGCTATCCCCAGTGTCAAACTAGGTGAAACTCGGAGTAACATTTTACAACCTTTCTGTTCTATACACTAAAAGACTGCACAGGCCTTTCCAGGAGACCCATGCAAACCCCTTGCAAACCTATGCTAACCCCCTACAATATTAATTCATGAAGGCTTCTTTCCACCCATTCAATTTTTTAAACCGTTTTTTAAACATTCTCATTTTATCAGTTTAGCTTCCCAATGTTTGTACTACTTACTGCTAGATATCAGGGTGTTAATAAATAGAGAGAAAGATATCTTTTACGTCTATATGTTTATCACATGTTAAGAAACAATTGTATTATCTGCCAAAACTTGCAAAAGAATAGGAAATATGTTCGCGCGAAAGGAATAACAGATAGGGTGATTAATGATACAAATAAATAAAGTGAGAGACATTACATCGTGCTGTCAAATACGAAACAATTTCTTTTCAAGTCACAACATATAAACTAGGCATTCCCAAAAAGACCACATTTGACTGGAAAAACCTAACAAAACTTTGCTGTATTCCAAAAAAGTTTGTTTTGTTTTAAGGAATGGTAATACATAGTTTAAAAGGAAAATACACAAAAATTGCCTTCTTAAAGTGAATAATGTTTAAATATTTGGCAAGGTAATGTATTTTTGCCTTTGTAAATGCTCAAATATAAAGAAATTACCAACAGTTCTACAAGGGCTAAATAGCCCATGCAGCCAAACTGGCAAGGGCTTTTTATAGCCTGTGCTTGGTTTTTTTCCTGGAGAGGCCTGACCGGGCAGCGCTGCCTTTACTGCATTGTGCCATTTATGACAGACTGATAAACAATAATTTTCATTTTATTTTGGCTTCTATCATTACAAACAGTTTTAAGAACTGGCCATAGTGTTATACACATTGTTTCTGGAGTAAGTTTTTAAATTTATAATTTTCTCCTTTGCGTTATTGGTTTGATATTTTCAATAATCCAGCAAGAGTAAGATAAATTACTTTGTATGTGTTTACAGGAAAAAGGAAGAAAATATTTATGTTAAGCAAATTAATAAATGTACAAAGGATACTTGTAACATTTCAATGAGTTTTTACCTTCAAATTTACCTTATACTGCATAATAACACTAAAATAAAAAATGTAGTTCCCCTCTCAAATCTGTCTTTATTTTGATGTTTCAAGAAAAATTAGATTACACTTTAGGAGAGGTAAAACCAGGATTTTTATTTGCGTGAAAGTTTTAAATTAACAATACCTTAATATGTATGTTACTTTAAAGCATATCGTTTACACACAGACAAATTTTTGACAACTTTGTTGTAATTTGATTTTAATGTGGTTCTAATTGAATGTTTTTTATATTTTGGTATAGTGTAATAATTGGAAGGAGCACTGGGTACACACATCCTCAAACTTTCAAGCAATAAATAAACAATAATCTAATATCAATACATAACAAAGACTCAAAAATAGAAATCTTGATGCCAAAGGAGATGCTTATTTGACTGGGGAATTATTCAGAAGAGGGATCATATCAATGAATGATGGCTCATTAGGGCTTAATTGACACACACATATGTTTAAAAAAACAAGAAAATTGTTGCCCAAAATACTGGATGGAAAATGATCTTGAGTAGAAAGCCCTAAGATTAATTGCTTAGTGTATTTAAACGACAATTAGTTAAAGGACAATTCCCTTTAAAGCGGTTGTCGCCAATAAGCCTCGTTTTCATAATTTGACAACATCAAAGTGAAGTGGACTTATTCAAGAGGGGACTTATTCAACACTTGATTCTTAAGAGGGGAGCCTATTTGAGAGGGGAACTTATTCGAGCAGGGGGCTTGTTTTAGAAAGGGGCTTTTACCTATTCAATTGTTATGGTAAGTTTTGCCTGGAACCTCCTCTCTACCTGAACATGGTTGCAAGACAATCTTAAACCACTTAATTTGTTATTTCCACTAACATTCTGAAACATTGTCTCGAATATCAGGGGATATGGCATAATCACCATTGGCAGCATCATCGACATCAATCATAATCAAACTTAATCATCAACCATCTTCTACAATTATCATGATCAACAATCATCATCATCTTTCATCAAGACTTTTTGTGGGACACGCGCGATAAGGCTCGAGCGGGCAGGCGCGCGTCCAGACCTAGTCACGGGAGTATTCAATCGCGCGTGAAGATTATTCAGTTTTAATCTTCGACACACAAAACTGTTGCTTCGAAAAACCTTGATGATTCTAAATATTCCTCAACGAAACCATGTTGTATATTACTGATAAATTATTGTGAGCAACGTTTTAGAAAAAATGGCGCTAAAATGCCAGTGTCAAACCCAAGCAAAGTTTTGCAAAAGGTTTTTTCTTGGCATAAACTTCATGGATTCTGCAGATATTTTTTCAAGATAAGACCATAAGTTAATATTTAGGGGGTTCGAGTCAGGTTTGGGCGTTTGGTGGTTGGGTTCGAATTTTCCCGTTTGACATTTGAGATGGAGCCCCCAAAATAGAGCCAAAACGAGTCAACTAAACCGACTAAACAGAAAACCCGCCCTTTCTTTGATTGGTCACCAATTAAAAGCAAAGAACTACAAAGTTTGGACTTCTTATTCAACTACCAACAAGCGCCGAGAAATTACTCAGACTTCTTTCATATAGCTTTTCAAATGAATGCAATGATTTTTAATGTCTCAAAAATGAACTGGCTTTCTCCTGATCCTTCAAATTTTGGAACTAAATGATGATTTTTAGCAGCGAATATTGGTCAAGAATTGTTCACTACCTTTCAACCGTACTTAAAGCTTCCATTGAGGCAATATTAATATTGGGTGGTTGAGGGCCATTCTCAGTCATTGTAGTGCGCTGGGACAATCTTCTGCGTGAGTAGTGAGAGCTCTGTTGTTTCCACAGAGGTGATCTGTTTTTGAAATAACTAGACATTGAAGCACCCCAGTCTTCCCAATGAGAAAGTATATTATTTGACTCGTATGACATGAGTAAGCCTAACCTCGCAGTCTTTGTGATAGTTTCACTGTGACAACTCGCTGGTCCGCGAACCTCAATTGACCCAAACGTCTAACGAAGTTGAGAAAAGGGGAAATCCATCACCTAGACCTATAAACTGTTCCAAGAACTGCAGGCTCCGTGCTTCACAGCGCAAAGGTATAATACGAGAAAAGAAAAGGGAATGACTTGAGCTCTGGAAACGTTTTCATAAAATACTGTTGTTTTATACCTTTCAATAGAATAAATCAACTCCTCATGTCTAATGTTAATATTTGAGTCTGTGACCATTATTTTTTTCTATCAGATTCACATCCCATAGTTTCGATCCCAAAAACCATATTGCATAAAACATGAATGATTTCTGGGTCGATCTTCGAGTACAAACGATCATTCGCACATTATGTAACGTAGTTCCTGGACCATGTCGTCATTAACGTACAGTATTCTTGATGTTATGAATCTCTCATGCAAACTATCCTTTTGCAAATCCAACGCCCCTGTCTTATTGGGTGATTTTTTATTACTTTTTCCTTTTCAGTGACCCCACTGCGAATGGTTCCTTTGCGCCAACAATTATTGATAATCTGCCATGTTTGTGCAAGTCGGGCCTAGGCATTGAGATTGTGACAAGTCCTTCCTTCTCGTGGCAATGCGTGAAATGCAAGCCGGGAAATTACAGCGTGGGTGGCATGGTGATTGACACTTGGGAGCGGTGGAATGGCTCCCTAAATGTCCCTGGTAGCGGCTACAGATTTACACCATATTGCACCACCGTTATGAAGAAGGGCATGTGCAACGGATGGCAGCCATCTCGTAAGGCTTATCACATTTTTCAGGCTATTTCACAGAATCACCTTGTTGCGTTGAAAATATAAAAGTCATTTAAGTTCTGACGCTATTTTAAGGAGATACTTTGCTAGTAATCCAAAATCTATAGAATTGTCAAAATAATCACAGTGCACACCCTGCAATCTATTACTCACTATCCCCAAAATGAATCCATCCTAAGTATTCCATGATCTATTGAAAATCATAACAAATCCAAATAATGGGACGAATGGCGATTTCTCTGTTGGCTTCTGTACTGATTTCGAGGTACAGCTAGGCGAAAGATAAGTTGTAGCAGTTTGTGTGCTTTAATTTTTAGATTATGTTCCTTTGCCTCAAGCATCAGAGGTAGCATTCTTAAGGCCTGTCATATTGGTAGAAGCTCGATAAGCTTTTAATCAGCAACCCTTTTGTATTTCTTGCACTCTTGATCTTCAATCATATGTGTCTACGTCCAATTTTTTTCGTAAACACATAATTTTCACCGGTTTCCCTTGTTTACTGCAGATGACTTCACTCATCTGGTTTCGTCTCTCGCCATCAATGCTACAGATCCAACTTTATGTCTTGAGAACAAAATTATGCAAACGTACATGGCTTTTTCTAATCCTGGAGAAGGAGAAAACTATATAAGCTTCCGTTACAAAGTGGACGGCATACCTTGCCCCAAGAAGGGCAGTGATTGCAGAAAGGGCCTTATGTTTTTCATTGACGATAAACTAGTTCTCAAAGTCGACGTCAAGTTCTCTTGGGATGTTTTCAGACACAACGTATCAGCGGTAAGTTTTGCTTTGCAACTATGATATAAATGATTGTTGTTAATTTGCTCTTATTATTGTCTGCTCATGTTTTCCAGTTAGCATTGCAATTTGCCTCTTGGTCCTTCAACAAGGGCTTTTGAGTGCTTTCCAATATCAGTGCGCTACTCACAAACCCAAAAAGGAATAAAAGTCCATACACTGATCTTGCTATTTTTTGTCCTTTAACTAGATAAGACTTGCGCAGTAAAAGACTTCAAAATGGTATATAAAATGCTTTGTTTATGTGCAAATGTTATTTAAAGTGGAAATGGGGAATATAGAAGCTTAATTCATAGCTTTCTTAATGTAAACCAATCGAAATTGATTAATATCAAAAGCAAGATCACTAATGATATTTATCATCATTAAGATTACAAGATTTATAACAAGACCCAAGTCATTCATAAGATTCTGAAAGTGTTTGAAATATGGGAATCGAGATCTTATATGTTGTCACGCCAGACTCCTAGTAACTTAACTGAACTTTTGGAAGTACTGTCTGTCCAACTCTTCTCAGAGAAACATCGAACTTTGTCGAAACGTTATCGCAGGAATCTCAAACTATTTTCAATTATGGGTCGGGTGATTATGGGTACTCCACCACACATGCCGCTGGTCATTCTATGGCAGCGACAGCGGGGAATGACTCACTTATAACTAGGGATGCCGTCCAGAAGAGTTGTGAAGGGGAGCTTTGTTGTAGGGAATCTCTAGCAGCTACTCCGAAGACCACGCCCATTGTCACACCCTTTATACTTGCATTTGTGTTAAAGTCTCTCTGTTGTTTATATGAAATCATTCCAACTATTCACCTAAAGGCCGATAGAAATTGCTTATTCATGGAAAGGCAATACCACAATAAAGGGTTAATTCAGGTTGCCAAGTAACGAATTCCCCAAATCAAACATGTACGACTTGTTTGTTGAGGGGCATTGACCCCCCCAAATAATCTCTCTTTATTTCAATTTTTGCTAAATTTCTAAGAACCTGAAACTATCGATGCTAAAAACTAAAGGGAAGGCTAAAAGCTAACTGTAAAGTACATTGTTTCGGTATAACCCGAAAAGCTTTTAATTACCCAACGGACCGGCAATATAGTATATATATTTCATCTTTCAGTTTTTGTTTTTTTAAATAAACATTATATTTGATTTTAATTAAACTTTCTCAAATGAAGTTATATTGTAAACATATTGACATTTACCATATTTATTATGCTGTTAACTTGTAACTTTAATGTTCATTTTTATTAGATACAAATACGTCACCCACTCGAATGCTCTTTAGGGTTATTTACAAATTTCCGTCTGCACTTTTAATTTATCTTTGATGCAACTTTCAACAATCTAACTCTATCTTGATGATTCTATCTTAGTATAGCATCTTTATATCAATGCAAATTTGCAGTTAATTGCTGAAAATATTTGCATGAAATGAAATAAAAATGAAATTGAAATGAGAGAATGGGCGGCTGTAAATGGTGCAGCAGTGTAAAGCAGCGCACTGTCAGGTAAAAAACGACAGTGGAACGGTAAGGAACATGTTGCCACAGCAGCCTCTTGTGAATGAAGAGAAAGCAACCCTGATGTAATCTATCAAAACGACGATGTTTATAGCTTGTAATGGAAAAAGAGAGCAATCCCTGTGTAATCCACCAAGATGACGATGTTTATTGCTGAAGATCGAGAAGATGGTGTTCTGGGAGCTGTTGATCAAGGTTTAATTAGTCAAAAAGTTCTGGGAACTGTTAATTATTCATTCATATTCAATTATTTATACACTAAAATGCCTTCAGCATATAAAAAACTAATTAAATTAAATTTAACATCTAAATACGATAAATTATTAGGGCCTATTTGCTGCTCTTCCAGGGAGTCGTGTTTTGAATTAACTCCAGCTCTTGATTTTAATGTTCTTTTGAACTGCAGGAGGGTTGGCAGTGCCCTGGTTGAAATAAAGATGCTGTTCCTCGCAGTAAGAGCTGAATAGTGGAAGCCTTTTTCACATATTCAAGGTTATATCTTGGAACCTGGATGTCCTTGCAGATTCTTGTTTTGTAGTTTGAGTGCAAGGATATCAGGGTAAATTTAACCCAAAGGCTCCCTTGACACGTTCTGTTCATAATCTTGTAGGTCATGGCTAATCGATCGAATTTAAGTTAGGATAGATATACAGGAACGAAGCAATACAACGACGAGAATCCAATGTCACGAGATAACATTTTCAAAATAAATTGAATTTAAGGAATATACTAATATTTCGCCCTGGCATACAGGGCTTCATCAGAGTAAATGATGAAGCCCTGTATGCCAGGGCGAAATATTAGTATATTCCTTAAATTCAATTTATTTTGAAAATGTTATCTCGTGACATTGGATTCTCGTCGTCGTATTGCTTTGTTCCTTTATATCTTTCGTAACAACACTCATTGCAAGATTCACAGAATCCGGCGGACAGCCTATCCTGCGGTTCTTCCTTCTTACACATTAATTTAGGATAACTGGTCATATAATTGGTTTGTAACCGAGCCCGAACTACACAACACCAAAAACGATTCCTCGTCGCAAATTGGCGATGTTCAAAACATGCGAGATTTCTTTTTTTTTTTTATTATGCCAACGTAAAATATGTTTCCAATTTTTGAGAAATCTCTTTTAGATATATTTCTTGTATGAATCTGAATAGTACTCGGCAAAGAAGTCTTCTCTGACTTATCCATTGCATTAGAAATTTAAATCTCGATCAACCAGTAGACAAAATAATCACCGCAATTTTGTACTAGTACCATTTCTCTTGTTACCATGTCTCCAGCATTTAAACGCGGTCACTGTCCCTTGTCTTGTGCGTTCCAGTGGCTCCGGCAATTTCGCCAAAGCCGATCATTTCTCCCGCATAAGTGTATTGTGGGCGGCTTTACAAGCTTATTGCCCCGCGATTTCTATGCACAGTTAATAACTTAAGAATTTTTGACAAGGTGAATAAATACTGTCTTAATGAGGCAAAGTCTGACGAGGTTCCTTATTGACGATTTCTGTTGATTCGGTCATTGCGAAGAACAACTCAAAATTACGTAACTAATTGTATTTTTCAATCCTCGCAGACCATGCAATATCTGGATTTTGCACAAAGACAGAAGTCTTAAATCTAATAGCTATATCCCTGTACCCTGTATCTGCACCCTGCATCTGTACCCAGCATCTACACTCTGCATACGTACCCTTCATCTGCACCCTGCATATGTACCCTTCTTCTGTACCCTGCATATGTACCCTGTATTTGTACCTTGCACCTGTACCCTGCATATGTACCCAGCATCTACACCCTGCATATGTGCCCTTCATCTGCACCCTGCATATGTACCCTTCATCTGCACCCTTCCTCTGCACCCTGCATATGTACCCTTCTTCTGTACCCTTCATCTGCACCCTGCATATGTACCCTTCATCTGCACCCTTCATCTGCACCCTGCATATGTACCCTTCTTCTGTACCCTTCATCTGCACCCTGCATATGTACCCTTCATCTGCACCCTTCATCTGCACCCTGCATATGTACCCTGCATCTGCACCCTGCATCTGCACCCTTCATCTGCACCCTGCATCTGCACCCTGCATCTGCACCCTGCATCTGCACCCTGCATCTGCACCCTGCATCTGCACCCTGCATCTGCACCCTGCATCTGCACCCTGCATCTGCACCCTGCATCTCTACCCTGCTTCTGTACCCTGCATATGTACCCTTTATTTGCATCTGTACCCAGCGTCGGTATCCTGCATGATTCTTAGCACTTTTTGTTCATTTTAGGGCACTCATGTATTCAGATGGCGGCACATAAGTAGCTGTGACAAGTTCGCTGGCTTTCTTGATGTTGCATACATCGCCCATGTCACCTTTGTGAGTTTTCTTTCTTGGCGTCTTGTAATTTATTTTGATCCAATTTTTAGTGACCCGTTTTCAGGATCCGAAATTCTACCCTCTGTGCATGCAGTTGGTGGATACCCTTTTGTTCTTTTCTGCGTCATCCTAGTTGTTAATTTTCTGTTGCAAGCTTAGCTAACACCTTTGTTTTTAATTGATTTTACTTCAATTTGGTCTTTCATGATTGGACATGGGTCATCATCGAATTCTTTTGGAACAAATGGACAGTTCATTTTCGCCAATCTAAAGTGGTTTTCAAATATTTGATTTTATATTTTTTATTAGCAATGTTTACACGAGATGATGTGTATTTGTGTCTTTTTTGCTCCAGGTCGGAGGGACCAAGATGCA
The DNA here is from genome assembly GCF_057945365.1 of Rhopilema esculentum. Lineage (NCBI taxonomy): Eukaryota > Metazoa > Cnidaria > Scyphozoa > Rhizostomeae > Rhizostomatidae > Rhopilema > Rhopilema esculentum. The sequence continues at coordinate 578,071 of NC_142826.1, read as the reverse complement.
CTCGGTTTGTACGCCTTGCCCCGAAGGGACCTATTCTGAAAAAGAAGGCAGTACGGAGTGCATTAAATGTCCCTATGGATCTTACCAGAACAAGAAAGGTCAAACAAAATGCATGAAATGCCCAGAAAATACATTTTCCCATATCGGTGATAAGGAGTGTTTCAGTTTGCAGAAATGCACCGAATCGGATTACCGTTATGTTCCGGATCCCATCGACAAATGCTTTACGAAAAATGGTGAGGTTGTGAGACAGCAAACCGTTTTGACTCCAACATGGCCAGGTTGGGTAACTTTTTTATCTTAAAATAATCCTCATTTTGTAGTTAGTGTAGGAAAAGGACACAATATCTGGTTGTTCGGTAAGAATGCTGAAAGAAGACAATATCAAATTTCTTTCGGGTGGTTGCAATCATTTGTTTGTCCTTGATAGAAAAAATTTGCTATCAAGCATCCTCCTTACGATAAGGGTATCCCCATTTCGAATTCGGCCAATGTAAAATAGATTTGTTGAGACCTGGAAAACAGAGTTGAGGCCTTCGAAACATTCAAACCGTTATGCCAAAATTACTTCAAACCGATTATTTGAAGCATCCACTAAGCTTAGAAAAAGCAAGAGGCAACTGTAAAGTTTGTTTGAAGCCAAATGCTGCTTTCTTAAAGTTCTTTGAGAACCGTAACTGTGACAGTAGGGTAAGCGATGTTACCTAATATCGGAGCTCAGCCAAGAGTCGAACAAAATTCAAGGGAGATGGCGGGGTTGAAGGAGTGAATTTTGAGGTAATAGCAACCTTGCTATCGTTATAAAAACCTACCTAGGTTTTCGTTGTCTAAGGCCCTATTCGCACTGCAAATATGATAATGTTTGTCAAACCCGATATTCTCACGCCAATTAAGAAAATTTTTTCAAGATTGACAAAGTTTGTCAGACTTCTTGTTCGCATTAGGCAGTTTTCTGAGATGTTGTATTGTTATCTAACACGTTATCAGGTTGCCATTCAGAAATTGTACCTTTTTAAATTGTGACATGATTTCAAATGGCACCCTGGGCTTTTTTATTGGTGTTAACATAATTCTAACATGTCCGTCGAGTCACCCGCTGGTTATCATAGATTTTCACGAGATTGTGATGCTCCAGAGCTCTACGACGGAACCTTTGACCTTACAATTTGTCAGATTTCAGATTTTGCTGTTCGCACTCTACCAATTAAACTACTTCCTGACAAACCCTTGCCGCCTTTGAAGATAGAACAATAAGGGATTAGCATTATCAGGTTTCTAGATGCAGTGCGAATAGGGCCTAAATTAGGAACCGAAAGAAATCCTTTTTGGAGACTGCAGTTGCCAATGAATGAAGAGTAATTTTGTTGAAATAAACTGTCTTGCTTTAATGAAGGGTGAAGAAGGAATGGGGGGCAACGTAGCCTTGCAAAGACTGCTTCTTTGATCAAAACTTTAAGCAAAGATAGAGATAGGGCTTCCGTATGTTGCGTTGATATCGCAAACACTTCCTAGGTCGTTTGACCTAGAATGAATACTGATACGATAATCACCCACCATTTATGTGTAGTTGATCATCAATTCATAATCTAACTGGCCATTAATTCCCCGTCCAAAATGTAGGGGCTTTTTGGGTAGTTCAAGTTTTTTTGCTGCCCAGCCAGCCAGGTGTCAATTCAAACACTCGCCCTTCATGATCAGTGTTAAATGTCAAGTTACTAGGACGAGTCACCCGAGTCCGCCTCAATGGAACACTACAAAGGCGGTCTGCGTTCCCCTCCTTTTACAATGGTTATACAGATACGGTATTGGCACTTTAAAAATGAAACGTAAATCATTGAGTACGCTCATGTCGCCATTTAAAGGATTTTAGGCCCTTCTTACCCACAATGACAAAGCATTCTTGTTTGTTGAAATCGAAATGAAATTCTAAATTTCCAAAAATTGATTTGAAAATTGCCTTATTTGTGTTTATTTGTCTTGATATGTAATTAAAGGAATGAAAGACATATTTATTTCGGCCCTAGGTATGAAAAGCGGCCCATGTGTTGCCAATTCGGTCCCTGTCTCGCCTGCCAACTGTACGTGCCCGCCCGGTTCCATTCTCAAGACATTGCACCAGACAGATGGCTCGTCTGACAAATTCTACTGCGACTTCTGTTCAACTGGCAACGTTGTTAACGACAAAGGCGAGTGTGGTAGATGCAAGAATGGAATGGCAGCCATACCGGGAATATTTATAAAAGAATGGCCTAAAGGTCCGATTCCAGAGCTTTTTAAGACTCGGTGCTCAGGAGAACAATGCCGAGAGGTAAGGTCCTCCCTTTATCATTCGGTGTTTCAGTGCCAATTCGATTTTATCTTCGCTGATGGTTTTCTGTTGAACCCTTGTGATTGTTATTTAGAGACGTCAACTGATCAGTACGGAGCAAGTCGTGCATAGGCCTTTCAAGTTTTCGTTTAAATAATTTCTTATGCAATGAAGTATTTGAAAGGTAAAGAGAAAGAGGCAAATTGTAGCATCGAACTGCACCGTGTTAGCCAGCGGTTGTAATAAACCATCCATGTTAATTCGCTTCTGATGGTCCTGTGGATTTCTGTTACATTTTTTATAAAAGTTTTTATTTTTTTCAAGAGTGGCTGGATAAACCATGGCAAAAGTATATCGACCAAACGAATTCCTGGCAATTTTGAGACGTACATTGAATTAGCCGATCTAAAGATCAACTACTACAGAGCCTATGTCGGCTTTAACTGCTCCATCGACTGTCGTATAAACCCAACGGCAAAGAGCCTTGCGAGAGTAGACGATTGTTTCCTTCGGTTTTCCTTGATTCGCGATCGCTATATTACTGTTCGGGATGTCGACTGCATCCAATACGGAAGAAATCACCGTCGCAATGGCACGGTCATGAATCATTTCTTTCCAATTTCAACCCCAGGCAATTATACATTGAGGTTTGCTTTCCGTTTCATTTCATTCAACTCATTTCCATTGATTATTTTTAACTTACGACGCCTTTGCAGTACGTTGGTGCCAAGGGGCCGTGTGTTGGTCTTGGCCTGTCAAATACTTCTGTTTTGTCAGGGGCGTATCTGACAACACACCAACTCCCTTTTTTCGTGATCAGTAGGTGCGTCTAGGTATATGGTGCTGCATGCCTTAAACTAGAAGTTTCCTTTAACAAATATCACCACCCCCTTCCCATTAAGGAAAGTACGGTAGCCATTGGTATTATTTATTGCCGTTTAAAACATGCTACAGTTTTCGATTGTTGATTCACAAGCGTTTATTTTCAATACCGTACTTTTTTAGTCATAAACACACTTTTCACTTATACACTTAAACTCGTTATTTTCTGTTTCATTTTCATAATCATTTGAAAAATTTTATCCTCAAAGATCTTGCAACGGAAATAAAATGATTTGCATACTGATAATCAATAAACCAACGTAAAATGAACATTAAAATGAAAATAGAACGTAAAGAGTATTCACTCGTCAGCTAAATGAACATTTCCACCCGAGGGTGTTATGTTTGTACGGTTTATGTGATCAAAAGATTTAAGTTGTCTTCTAGTGTGCACATTTGCGTGTAGGAATACATATAGGAATATAATTTCGGTAGCGATTTATGTTTGGTGCTATGTTGTCTAGCTATTCAGAGGATGTTGGGGGCATTTATGTTGCCATGGCTGCTTACAGATCGCTTTAAGCGTGGAGATTTAGCTGAGAACCAGTTGTGCACACCAGGCTGTTTAAAGCCCTGTCTATCCACATCGCGCATCTTACAGACGCAAATTTTCATGTTTGCCTGTTGCTGGTTGCGATCAACCAATGAAATGCTTTTGCTCCGAGTTCGGCAATCTTCAAGAAAACGAAGTTAAACCCATGTTTCTTGGTTTCAGTGAATTAGTACATAAAACCGTGTTTGAAGACAAATGATAAATAGATTTTCGTCGATATTTTTTTCGATATATTAAAAATAGGTTTTTTTATTAATGCGAAAGGTGGAATGCCATCTGTTGTTTGCACTAAGTTGTTTTTTTTTCATTAAAGAATAACTTTTTTCACTAAATTTTCTCACTGAAATCAACTTGAATTACCAGTTGTCGTATAAAAATGTTATTTACTTCAGACAAAACCTCGGGGTGCGATTAATTATTTTGCAGATGGACGTTCCACCAGAATGATGACGAAAAGACCAATGTTCTCAGTTACGAAGGCCGGATATATGCGATCAGTATTTTAGGAGTCGAAGGTGGTAAGGTAAATAAGTGCACTATGTGTTCCAGTGGCAGTCAGGTCACAAAAGATGGCTCGTCATGCGAAAAGTGTCCCGTTGGAACATTCAGCTCAGACGGCGTCAAGTGCGTCCCTTGCCCCAAAGGAACATTTACCGACGCAGTAAGCTCAGTTAGCTCTGATCTCAGAGCATGGTTTTTCTCTCGCACAGGATTCTATTTTACATTTTTTGTCTGACAAAAAATCAAAGGTTTTTGTCTGATAATTTTTCTCTCTTTTGTCTGATGAAAAATCAAATGATCTTATCAAGCTTTTCCCTTCTGCAGATACCAGGACAGTTCATATTTTTGGTCCTTAACATTTGAACTCGTAATATTTTCCAAGTTAAAAGTACCAATTGAAAAGGGATCTTATAAATACTGTGCTAAAACATCGCATTTTTTCTTTGTTCATTTTCTAAGGTAGAAAGCCACAAGTGCATACAATGCGGAGCAAACACGACTTCAAACGAAGCACGTACCGACTGCATTATCAACAAGTGCCGATTTAGTGCAGCTCCAGGCATTATTTACGATCTGATGCCGATGGCTAATGTTGGTGGACCTATGGTCGAAGTCAAGCAAACACCTAAAACTGGCTCTCACGTTTGGTACCAACATTTTTACTACGTTAATCTCTGCACCCGAGACCACGATAACTCCTCGTGTACAGACTTGCGACAGAAAGCCGACGAAAGTGGCAAATATGTTAGGGAGACGGTAATTTTCGTCCTTGGTACTGTTCTTCCAAGCATTGTAATCAGCTCTTCATTTAAGCTACTGTCCTTTTCAAAGCTATTATTTCTCAGATTGATTTAGTCTTATGTAAAAAATTAAATTCAATGTTCAATTTTTGTTTCGCATACTCTCTCGTCCTTTTTCACTCGATAATCAGATTATCCATTCCAGAATTTATTTGTTTGCTATGTTTCAGGTAACCAACAAGTTTTATGAGGGTTAATACTTTGCTGACATTTGACTGACACTTCTTGGTTCGTGCCCAGCTAAATCGCTGTATATACTCTGATATTTTTCAGATTATTTTACAAACGATGGCCTGCAAGCGCTGGTCGTTTTCTTCAACCTACTCCTACAGCATCGGTCGGGTCATTGGCTTCAAACCTAAATCTGACGTCACTTCGGGGCTCACCGTTGAACTGACTGATGGCTTTCGCTGTTATAATAAACACAAAAATGAAATGAAGAACGCCAAAACAATAATTGACTTAGTTTGTGATACAAATGCTGGAGTTGGCAGGCCTACCTCCATGGGAAACTTTTCAGGTTTGTGTGTTAGTTTCACTCGCTCTTGTGAGGTAGTCATTTTCATTTTGCATTTTCAACACACAATGCCTTAATTGAACTACAATGAACTTACTCAGAGCATGTTCTTGCTGTTGCCTTGCAAGTTTTACCAATGCCATGAGTAATTACCGAGTTAATCTGAATTAGGCCGTAAGCTCCCTCTGAATTAGGCGCCCAGCATTTGGGCATTTGAATTTCAGCCGTTTTTTGTTTGCTTTAGGATAGCCAATCTTTACATTCAAGAATAGAATCGTCCTTAATTCTGCCTAACAACCAGATAAACGTTTTGGGAAAATGGCGCCTATTATTTAGGAAATGCTTTTGATATAAGATTAAAGCACATGAATTTACCGAACTAAAATACATTTACTGATATGAGGAATTGTAGCGAATTTGGTGTCGAATTTCATCCGTGTATTTAAGCCCGTTACAATTTTAGTTGTTGAAAAGGAGCCATGTACGTTTTATCTGCGGTGGCGTTCCTTATACGCATGTCCAATTTGCGACAAATCAAAGGCGACGGAGACCCACACCGACTGTGTCAATGGCTTTAAGAACGTGACTTACGGTTTCACCAACAACTGTCGAAATGAAACTGGGGGTACCAAAGTCTACGACAAATTTTTTGTTCCGTGCAAGGTGAGGACGTTTCTGTATTTTCTTTTCCAGCTAGGCATGTGTAATAAAGCATGTTTTAAGGCTATACCAAGGCTGTTTCAAACAAGACTGTTCATCATTAGAAGAAATAAAGAAGAAGAAGGGAGAGTTAACTGTGCAAAAATGATTTATTTGAAATTTGCGATGGAATGTGATTTCAGCAAAAAATATTCCCAGCTTAAACTTAAAAAAGCAGACAGAGTGGTATATATTAGCTGGGATTTAAGTGTCTTTTCAAAGAATCGCCAATTAATTAATCCATATGTTTTCCAAGGAATTTTGTAGTTCCCGTAATTTCAATTTTTGATGTGTCTTCAGGCATAAAATCATATCAATTATTCCCTATCATCGTTTTCATCATAAGCGATTATCTGTGTTATTTTACGCCAACCTCATTTCTTTAGTCTAATCCCTCATCCATGTACCAACAATTTTGGTATCATTTCTGGGTATAATCGTATGCATGGGAATTAATCTACCATCAATTTGTTGGTCTTTTTGTTAATGGTTGGAACATCTGGTGAAAGGTGATGTCTTGTTATATGCCTATGCTCTAAATTTTCAAAACATGATTCTTTATTAAAATAAATGTATTTTTGCGTTGTTTCCAGGTGTCGGCAGCATCATCTGCACGTAAAGCATTTTCATCTAGCGGCCTGATTGTTATCATTGTCATTTTCGTCTTCATTGCATTCGCACTGTTCATTACAGTTATAATGTTGCTAAGGAAAAATCGGCTGTACCGAAATCAACGGTTCTCCCCGGGCACTCACATGAACCAGCTTAAGGGCAGGGAGGATGACCTTGCCGAACTTATTGACGAGTGATGAGAGGTAAGAGGACGCACAAATACGTTCTTGTTTTGCTTTACTGCAGATTCTTTAGGGTTGGTCGTTGTGAAGGTTGACTAGTTTCGCTCTTTGTTCTGAACGGCGAAATGTCACACTCGGTGGTACAGAAGTTACTGCTACTTAAGATGACAGTCAATTTTATGCCTTGCGTTTTGTATGCCTTCTTTTTTAATTTTCATAAGACTACCAGAATCATATGACTATTAATCCGAACTGTGCTGTGCATAAGGCATAAGTTAACATTTTCAGTATCGAACCAAACGTTGAATATAGTATATCATTTCTAATAATTTTGATTTAAACTCTGTCTTGATTTGTTGTTTAGGATTTCTTTTATACAAGAGCATGTTTTCCTTTCCCAGAATATTCAAGTCACTTTTTTAAGCTTCTCGATCCAAGGAATTCATTTATTTGTTTTTCTTTTTTTTTTTAAGGAGTTTTGGTTGTAAAATCCAGAGACGCGTCGTACATCGAAGGAGCATTCTAGTCATTTGCTGAAAAAAACAAATCTAACAACATTTGCTTTCAACAGAGATATGATGGTTTCGTGATGTCGGATAAGAGTCTTCCAGAGACATATGATTAGCTTTTTTAATTCTGTTATATGAGATAAATAGTTCTACATTTAGATAACCATATGCAGGCAATTAGCTAACCATGTATTTATTTATATTTTTCTCCGTTATTCCAGCTACGTCCATTGCAGCGGTACTCAATGGCGTTTCATCAAAGCATATTCCCATAGGTTGCAAATCCTCATATTGAAATCCTTTACCAGGATAATTTGTTTCTACTGAGTAATTCATGTTTGCTCGAAAATCCAGATCTCACGGCAGCTGGATGTCACTGACTGCATAGTACATAGTCTGGGATTGACATTGGGGCTGTGTACAAAGACGGCAAAGTCGACTCTAACATCATCCGTTGGCTCAATGTTTTATCAATGTTTAGCCAACCCTTTGTCCGTGGAGTATCCAATTTTCTTAAAACTTTGTGCGAAGTCTTACAACGCAAAAACGCAAAGTGAACGCAAAAACGTTTAGGAGTTGTATCCCTTAGTCTCGTTAACCACAATGGCCCTCCTCGTTGACTTTGTGCCCAATTGTTTTTTGCAGATGTTAATAGGCATTATAACTGTTTATATAATCGAAACATAACTCAATAATTTTATTTTTTTCGTTGGCTTGTTAGGAATGCTTCCACGTGAAAGCTGAAATCTGGCTGTAGGGAATTGGTAATCATACAAGATCACATTAAGCTGGACAAAAAGTCGCTTTATGGTGAAAAATATATTTAAAGACGTTAGAAGAACATCGAATAATCAGATTCAACGAAAATCAGATTCAACGAAAATCTCCTCCCTCCTCCCCTACTATCGAGGCAATATCTTGATGTTTATATCTATACAGTTTTTTGGGTCGTATGATATGTTCACTGTTAGGTATTATCACTTTTGACAGAAACTTTTGATTAAAATGAGCATTTTTCTCCAGTCAAGTTTATATATTTTGGAAGAGTTCATCCTTTTTTCATCGATTGCGGATTCTTTGGTTTTATCTGTGTTATAAAGCGTTGTATTTTTTGTATGGACCAGCAGTATCTAGTCTATCCAGGCTTGATAAATAGCAGAATAGAACGTGTTTGGTAACATATAGAACAGTCTTAGTGCAGGGCATTGGTTCTAGGACACCAGTGAGAAGACAAGGTCGTTTTATTCTTATCTTAGGGCTTGGATAGATACAGTATAGAGTTCTTGAGTGTGACGTCGTGAAAGATGTATTTTTAGAATTTTGCCCACATCTCCTAAAAGAGCACCATAAAATACTTCTAAAACTGCGAAGCAGTTAGATTTGGATAATTGTAATTTTTGCTCTGTTTATACATTTATAAACAGAAGCCAATTTCAGAGCTTTAATTTTGAAAGACCTGTGCTCATGTGGCCATATCTCATATTTCATAATGATCTTTTAGGATATGGGATCAAAATTAAAAAATCCTAAAAATATATTTTGTGGCGTCATCACTTACGTGTTCTGTTGGTTGCTAGCAGAGGGTTCTCAGACATTTCTTCTGGCATTGCACGAGGTCTCGTCACCTGTAGCAACACCGTCTTGTCTGTATCAATGAAATGGGATATAATTTGATTCGATATACATTTTTTTGCTGTTGTCAAGTTTTAGATAAGAGGGGCCCTTTTGTAGACTTTATCTAGATTTGTAATTAGGATTTATTCTTCAAATTTTGATAGCCTTTACATGTACGTGATTTGTAATCGTTTAATCATTTAGAAATTATATACAAACATGTCGCTTCACTCCGAGTATTTAGTTTCTCAGCAATCCTTTAATGACGCAAAGTCATTGTAAACCATGTAGTAAACATATGTAAGCAACTGCACAGGAGCCCGGCTGAAACAGTCATTGGATAAAGTGCCAATCGATAGAATAAAACGTTTTCAATAGAAAACCATATTTTTTGTCATCAGTTATTTTTTTCAAAAGAAATGCAAAATGGAAAGACAATATAAATAGCACAATGAATGACTCGGTATGAACACGACACAATAAAAAAGAACAAGTTCACTGTAGGAACCACCAATCAAGACTTTAACCTACTCAAAACATTTTTTTTATAAAATTACAAAAACTGTGAAATATTGTCTGTAGTTCGAGGTTTCGGAGCAGTGTAGAACGATTTCTTATGAATATTTGTAACTATCGATTAATCGGCATTTTGCCTTCCAGCGGATTATAATTAAATTTTCATAGTGAAACGAAATGCTAAAGAGTAAATACATTCAAAAGAAACATGTTTAAAAGTTTCATAGATCAGCTAACCACTAAACTCAATGCGAGGATAAAATTCAGGAACAAAGCAAAATGGCGACGAGAATCCAATGTTACCATGTAAAATTTCAAAATAAATGAAATTAAACGTTTTAAACAGTAGGTTCTTGCTCTCTACTTTATATAGACAAAGAGTTTCCCCAGCCGCTGTCTTCCCTTCGAAAAGGCTATGGCGCTATAGTGTTCAATGGTCTGAGCCACTGATCTGAGCTGGTTACAACCTTCCTTCTCTCCGCAGCGTCCGCAATGCTCGCGTCAAGCTCATTGTTGCGCATGCGTTCTTTAGGGTAAATTAAGTGCGAAGTTTTGTCGATTGTAAAAATGCTGAATATCGAACTGATAGTAAAACCATGTGTTTTGGAGAACTGCAAGTCGAAAATGAAGTAGATAACTATTGCACGTTAACGGAAATACGCAAGTATTTGTCAACACGAGCATCAGTCTGGTTTTAATGGTTTAGTTTGAAGCAGAAGGCCCTGTTCCGTATTTGTTTAGGCCGTCCAGATCATATAAACAGTTGCAGACAGGGCAGCATTACACCTCATCGTGTTCTTGCAGCGGAAAGTTTAATATTTTCGAAAGGATTTTCCATATTTTTGACGGCCAGTTACTTATTGACGGGTGTCCAAAGGCCCTTGAAATATACACAGCACACCACTCATGGTACAGAAGGAGAGGACCAATCGCTCATATTTCCTGGAGTGCGGAATTGAAAAATTAGACTAAACTCGTGAGTCATGTTCGTCTTGAATATTTATGAGGCTAGGATTTGAACTGATCACTATCAGTTCAGTTTTACTCTTTTTAAATTCCCATCTTCGTTCTCGTAATTCAGTATACCAAGATTTCTCTCTGTGAAATTTCATTTCCTCATCTAGTTTTCCATGATACTGTATTTGGACTTCGCAGTTAATTATACTATATTTAGACTTTTTGTGCTGTTTATTTTTAATTCAAAGGCATTATGTTTGAGTATTCAAAAACATTTTTCATGTACAGAAAAGTCCAGAAATAGATTTTTCAATTTGTCATAATGCAATCCTTTTAATAATGATTACAATCATGGAAAAATTCTAGAAAGCATTATAAAGTTCGGCTGACTTTTTTGGTTGACATTGGAGCATCTTTTTCTTTTAAATGTGATTTGCATTACCTCTTTGGCATTGCCAGCATTTGTGATGATCTGCAATTTTCAGTATGGTAAATTGCAAATGGAAGTATTTTACTTGGTTGATACATGATGACATATGTATATTGTCTTGTTTAGTAGCTATGGGTACATTGGCAGTTGAAAATTAACAATTTCATCTTGAGGGCCTGTAAGGGGTATTTGAAATGTGAAATAATTGAGATTTTTGGAGAAAAATATAGTTATTTAAGTTCTTTAGCTCTGAAATATGAAATAATATTGATTCCTAGTATGAAATATCAAAAGAGCAAAAGTAGCATAATATTTATTCAAATATTTCTTGAGGATGCCAGTCAATTAAAAGCTATTAGAAAATTATCAAATAGATTATCATAGCATTGGCTTACATGGAATATAACAGAGTCTTATAAATGTTACTTTTGAAATATGTCATAATGGCAAAATTTCACTATGAAATATGAAATAATGTCAACCCCCTTATAGGCCCTGAATGTGACTTAATTTCCAAATTAACTGCATGCTTTTATTGCTGACTGGTTTGAACTTTCTTGTCAAATGCTTATTCAAGACAGCTCTTTTCAGTTATATTTATTTCGATTAATTGTATATACTTTCGGTATATTTTCATAATCTTTTAATTTATCAAAATATACCATATCTTGTCTTCTTAAATGCATCATGGATCTTTAATAATGAAACATCTGCCACATAAACTTGACAATAAAGATTATTAAAAAATTTCTCTCTATAAGCCTTAAATAACATTATACTGGTTGTGGGTAACAACAATTTTCTAAGTCTTATGAATATTTGCCACAATGCATATTTATTATATGATTGTGATAACAAGAAAATCGCAAATTTGAACTTTTATAAAAACACAAGGCACATAAGCCTATTCCTTTTGAGTTAACAAGCAGGTTCTGAGAATTTTCCATTTTTCCAAATCCATTAATCCTGCAATACTATCCTTAAAATTGGTGTTTATCTCAGAAATACTATGTTGCATATTCAAAAATAGATGTAATAACTTGGACTGCCCCTTTGTTTGGTAAAACAGCAATATAGACAATGTCAGCATCATACAGAGATCAATGTTGGAAAATATATCCCAGTTGTGGATCGAAATAGGCCAATCATAATAACGCAAGCACAAGACCCATATAGTTGACCAATCAGTGCCGCGAGCCTAAAGAAAAATTACCAATGGAGCCAAATTATCAAATTATAAAAATTAGCAAAAATTATCAAAATTACCGTATTTTGAAGCCTTGAATCTAGATATATGAAGCTCTGTTTGGTTGTTTCAGGAGCACCATGTCTGATTGAATATCCTTATTATGCTTGTGCACCTTCAACTTAAATAGGATCTTGTAAATCTACAGTCTTTACATTTAAATATGTTAACAAGTCTATCAGAAATGTCAGTTAAATTGATTTTTATGCAAGAATTTATGTTAAAAATGTCCACAAGTATAATAAAATTAGTTATCACTTGAATTTTTTAAATTTTTGTTATTTTTATTAATAATACAACTGAAGGGTAGAAGAAATTGTTTTTTGAGTATTTTGAAAATTGTTAGCTGAAAACTCATAAAGATTTATTTTTACTTTTATGCTTTTGGTGTATGGAACAGTATTTTTCTTTATTGCTACTCCAAATTTAACACTTTTGCGATCATTAGGCAACTGTTCACAGAGACAACTGTTGCCTTATGATCACATTATGCATGAAACTCCAAGTAGCAGCTTAGGGCTGTCCTGTTCTATAAGCCAAAAGGGTGTACAGCCCTGCCTATAGGGCATTGATCATTTTATGACCCAGATGTTGGCCCAGTACATCTGATCTTTCCCATCAACAAAGTCAGAAAACCAATGAATAAAATGAATTATATTTTCAAGCATTTGAACTTTCAGAGCCCTTAATAATGACATAATTTAAATTTGTTTGTGCCAGGGTATGATGGAAAGAAAGCAGAGAAATGGCTCTACAGGAAGTGATGCATTTATTACCTTACAACAAAAGGTAGGTTTCTTATGTAACATGCAGCAGTTTAATACCAGCATTCACAGCATTAAAGGAACAACAAGCACATTGGAGCAGTGCTGGGTATTTTGAGTGTGTACTATGTATGGTTTGAAAGTATGACTTTCAAGTTTGTAACTTAATTTGAAATGCTGTTGAGAAAACAAGTTTTTGCACTAAGCTGTTGAGTATAAAACTAGAGGAATATAAACTATAAACTAAAGCATCAATCTGTTGGTATTTCATTTGGTTTCGTCGAGTGATATTCATGCTTAAGCTAACAATGTCAGATAGTCTCTACAAAAATTTAAGAGGTTTCAAAGTCTTAAAATTAGCAAAGCAGGTGGTAAAGGCATGCTTAAATCGAGGATTTTTATGATTAGAATTGAGAAAGCAGACAAGTTTCCTCTATGGTATTCAGATTAAGCTGAAATAGCAAAAACCAATTTCTATTTCGGCTGTGTTATTGCAGAATTAGTAAACATTGTGGGAAAGAAATTAGAGGCATCAATAATTGATGCCCTGTCGTTATGTCTGCCAAAAGAATATGTCCCGCATCTCGCAGTGAACTTTGTCAGTCAAGACTCCAGACTAAACAAAAAATAAATTTTCTCATTCCTTTGATGTTAAATACTGCAGAAACAAACAATAGGGCCGTCTGCTTTGGCGCTATTTTTCTCAGTCGACCGTAGCGTGTTCCGTGAGTTCTCGTTCGTGTCAAACCTTCTAAGTTTGCTATAGGCTGTTTTCATTCAGTTTTTATTCAAGTTCCAAATAGGACAATAACGACTGTTTTCAATATTTCTGCATGTCATATTCTGTAAGCCAGTTCACTTGTATTTTTTATATAACTTCGGTGGTTTTATTGTGATTTTGCAATTTTCTCTCTCAGAATGACGTCAGAGTCAAATTGGAGTACCAAGGAGAAAGAAGGTAATAATGAATTAGAATGGGTAGTTTCGAGGTTTTCAGTTTTGCTAATTTTGAAAACCTATAAAATGGGTTAGTTTGAGCTTAAAGTTCTCAGTTTAGATTAGAAATTATTTCTCTTTGTTTGGTTATATTTATGAAATTGTTTCCGCATCATACTACGAACTTGGGTCCGCATCATAATACGAACGTTTTAAATTCGGAGGTATTATGATAGCTGTACCATCTTCTTCAGCTCGATGAAGCTATAATCCGCTCTCTCTAAACCAAAGGGCTTCTAAAATTCAGTCATTTATTGCCATTGAGTGCCTGTTAAGCAGAGCAGTGAACCAATTTTTTCTCATAAAGGATCATCCCTTTGCCACGTCCTGTCATGTTGGATCGACTTCAGGCAAAAATCAAGGCCGCCTTTGGCAAGAAGCTCACCGTGAATTACGTCAACAATGCGGTAAGGAGACTCTCTATTTTCAATATATGGCAGTTTCAAGATAAACCCAATAAAGTAATTGCATTGTTGAATGTGTTTCTGGATGTGTTTTGACATCGGTTTACTCAAGTTTCCGTAGCAGCGAGGTTCTGCGCTCAGAACATTAGCGTCTTTTTCCAGTTACTCAGGCCCTTGTTCGTTGGAAACTGCCTATGACGGTCATGGCTCTTCGTGCGCGGCCTCGTGCTAACAACCTAAACCATGGTATAAAGTCAAGGCAAGGTTCTACCGAGTACTGATGTTTTTAGAACCGTATCTAACCACGGCAGACTGGCCTTCTTAAGGATATACACTTTTCTTTTATAAGAACCAGGCTGTAAGCAGTGCAGTTGGTATTTAGTATGATCTAGGGGGATGTTGAGGCCTCATTTAAAAACAATGTGAGTGTGCCATTTTTTATTTGCCAAAAAGTTTGAAAATTCACCGAAAAGGCACCTCTGGATGGCTAAAATCTCCTCGCCTTGGCGATGAGACTTTTTAATGGGGTTTCACAACATTGTTCATAATTACATCGATAGTAGCTCGGCCTCAGCCTGTTCTTAATTTATTCTTAACTTTTTTGCCATTTTTTACGCTCGTATTCTTTTAAAGAATGTGTAAAAAACTATATATGAGGTAGGAAAATATGGTTCCATTGAACCGCCTGTCTTTTGCATATTGCATCGCATGAGAATCCATAAATGTGGAAAAGCAAGCCCTAAATATATGAACAATAGCTACACATGGCAACGGAAATAATACTAAACATAACCTAGCGTAGTGAATATACTCGGGATGCGAATAGTTCACCTCAATCTCTTGCAATATGATTTACTCACGTGAGCTCACCCTCCCCCCTCACCAATTATTTCCAGAACTGTACCTAAATGCATGCAAAAATGATATTGGTTTTGGTTTTTGCATGTTTCGCCCCCTCCAGCACCCCCCCCCGAACTGTTATATGCATCTTGGTCCCTAATGCTGGAAATGATTCAGAACTACCCATTTTGTTTAATATTTGCTCAACTCCTGCAGTCTACTTCATAACGATATTCTGCTATCGGCACTCTAAAAATGTGCTTATCAAGCTCGGAATAGCATCCGTCAAGCTTCTTCTCAAGTTATGCAAAATATGATTTGATTCTTTTGTAGATTTCAATCCCGATCGAGCACCAGGAAGACCTCGATGGGGCTATTGCTCTTCTGGACCAGAGTCCATTAATCACAAGCCTGAGACTGTTCCTCACAGACGATTACGAGGAAGCACGCAACGCCGACGATGGCTATCCTGCTAACGGATCGCCCTTTGACCACCCGTTTCATACATTTCATAGACGCACGTACACCGACCCTGATAAATACCCCTTTAATGTGAGTATTGGTTGCGACGCAGGACTCTGAAACATTGCTTTGACTCTAGATTGAATCAAGCTTGAATTTATCCATATTCTGTCTCCTCAAAGGAAATTATCCTTGACAGTGCAACAGTGCAGGTTTTTGGACAGTGCAACACGCATCTGTTTTCTTTTTACGACACTGAAAATTTCATTTTACCAGCCTGTATCTTCATACGTATTGTAAACATGCCACTAAAGCAAGGCGACTTCAGTTACTGTCGAATGGAAAGCCATTTAAATATTTCTGTTTTCAAAACTGCACAAAAAGCGAGACTATACTATTATACACAGGAAATTACTGGTTCCATACTTTTGTCTAATTTGACGTCTTAAATTTTTAGGGTTTATTAGATCTGAACTGAAGGGTTAGTAATAAGTGATGTATTGCATTGAATGTGGATTTTTTAGTGAATTTTCTTCCCCCTTAATTGCTAATTTTCACCATAAATCAAATGACTAAATGACATATCCAGACTGTGGGGTAGCAAAATTGGTGTTTTTGTTGCTGCAAAACGCAAACATGGGTACGTTTTACAAATCTACGAGCAAAGAAAGTATCTCAGAGGGTCTAGCTTTATATGCCTTTCAGTGCTCGAAAGCTCTTCGCTAATGAATAAAAAAGATATACTCAGTACATCATTGATACTATTTGACCAATTAGAAGTTATTTATACAAGTGAAAACAAATGAATAGAAGATATTCAAGAATCAAATAGGTAACTCTCATAACCGCCGCCTTGTAACAGATGGTCTCTTTGAGTGTTCTTGTTGAACACATTTAGAGCTACTCAGGAGAATGGATTGAAAATATATTTTGGGAAATGCCAGAAGTTTGTGAGAGAGGCGTGTTGTCTGAAGTTGTCTAATGTATTAATTTTATGTTGAAAGAAGAAAATTTAGAAAGCGGAAACTGGACAGTAATGGAAAATATTATTGACCATTCTTGAAGGTAGAACTGTCTTGCTCTGTCATTGTCTGCAACAGAACCGCATGTTCCTTTATCAGGATCCGAGATATAGTGCGCATTCTCGTTGATAAGTGGCTATTCACTATCGCTGCTGTCGTTAGAGGACAAGGAAAGTAATATTTATATAACCTGTTACTCATAGCTTGAAAATAATGAAATACTTTCTTGCATTTCAGGGGAAAAGTAGGCCAGTTCCAGTCAGGTAAGCTTTACCAAAAACATTCCTGGTTTATTTTATTTATTTTGTTTAAAAAGTTTGTTTTTTTCAGTTTAATTTTTCGTTATTTCTTTGCCTCTGATAACCATTATGATCTTTGATATTTCTGGAAAATTCCAAGCAGAGCTATCAGAATTCTCTCATGTTACAGTGATTCGAAATGTATGCCTGAAAATTTCTTTTTGATTCTTTCTGATATTTTCTCAATTTCCTTGAATCTTTCTGGTTGTTTTCAGATCGAAGTCAAATCCGGAAGAAATCCCCTTTGGCTCACCAGACTCTCCAGACCTTTCCGGATTACGGTCCTATTCGATGTTCATTTCGTCAAATGGAAGGGGATCCCCTTCACCACCACCGGGCTATCACCCGGAGCCAAATTTCTCATCTCACACTCAATCTTTCCACACAATTAAGGTAAGAAAAAATTTGCTGCAACAGTTTTTAAGCCAGGCAGCGTTAGTACCTGGTTTGACATTACAATTCAGAAGTTTTTTGTGACATTTTATGCGAGTAACTCTTGTCCTTGCGCATGTTTCTCTTTTTTACCAAGATTTGCTACTGATATCTTTCGTGATTAAGACTAAACCAACTTTTCAAACCAACCATAAGAAATTTTATTCAGAATAAGCTGTTCGTATGCCAAAATGCACTCTTTTATACGAACCAGTAAATTGAAGTTCAGATTTTTCCGACAATCGCTAGCTAGTGTGCTCTGGGCGGTGTGCTCAGTCCTCATTTGCTAACAAAGTGAGTGAGCCACCACTTATTTACCGACAAGTTTGAAAATTCACCTGGATGGTTAAAAACGCCTCGCTTACGAGATGAGACTTTTTAAGCGGGTTTCACAATATTGTTCAGGACAACATTGTACAGTAGCTACGTCACGGCTTTGTGGCTTGTGTTCTCATAAAATTGCTCTTATAAAAAAGTGTGTATTATGGCTGCTTGGAAAGCGGAACTAATCTGTTGTAAACTGAAGCCACTTGATCTAGTTTAGAATAGAGAGAATGGTAATGAACTTCCTTTCACTTTTTTAACCGCACCAGGACATCAGCTCCTGGTTACCTGGACTTTCGACATTTGATACTCTCTGGAATGTTGTATAAAAAGAGCTTTCATCAGAATGTGCTCATTGTTTCCGTGTTCGAGCAGTTTAGGTATTTAGTCAGTTTTCCTATAAATAAGGCATAGAGAATGGTCATTGCTAAATTTCAATAAAACTGCCCTCATTATTCATTCCTTCATCTTCTTTTTCAACAATAGCGGCCAGAAACAGTAGAAAGATCTTGTAGGTATTTCTAAGACAATTTACCCATATCAATTGACAGATTTATTGTTTGACAGGGCGAGGGTGAATTTATACCTGAAGATCATGACCATCAAAACCCATTCGTGAGTTCGCTTTGCAAATTTTTAAATTAATGATGCTTGATAATGGCTTTGGAAAAGCAATAATTTTGAAACATATTTCAGCTTAAATATATTTCAAGGTTGTTGCTTTTTTTCAAATCCATTTTCTGTTTTTGTACTTAACGAAAATGGTATTGATGCCTGCACTGTCCATTAGCTGTTCATTTGTTGTCCATCAGCTGGAAATTCACAAAATTTTTGCAGACTGAAATAGGAAACTTAGTTTCAATCCCTCTCTCCTTTAATTGAGGTACAAACATGGGCTTTCTCTCTCTATTGGAGCTTTTTAATGAAATTTCTCGTACGATTGTTTTTGCCGTGAAGGAAGAAGAAATTTCTGATCTAACTTTTTTAATTGTTAATTTTTAGACTTTCGATTTCTTCGACCCATTGGAACACAGTGAGGTACGGTATTTGTCCTGTGTTTAAAAATCCCCTTTAAGTTTTAGAAAATATACATTTACCTTGTCGTCGAAGAGTATCAGTCCTGGCCCAGGCACTGTGGCTTCACGTACTGATGTAAATTGAGATCTATGTTAATTGTAGTTTGGTATTGATTCTTTATTGTGTTAATGTGCTTTCTAACAATTAGTTATTACAAACACAACACAAAAGAAGCCATGTAATTGATATTATCAATGCGTAAAATAGCATGAAAGCAAAGTGCTTGTTGCTTGATCTCGTCATTTTCCTGTCTTCAGGTGCGCATTGCTTCGCGTCGAAGCAGAGATAGCATATTCGGATCAACACCAGCATTATCAGACAGCCCTAGGTGGATCTCCGGGTATGTTTAATCATCCATTGTCGTGCAATCGCCTGTCGCTTTTTGTTCACTAAGCAATTTCTGTACAGCTTGTGGCCCTCTTTGATCTAATTTTGTGTTTTTGCCAATGATACAACGGTATTTTTCTTTAATCCCCTCATCGACTTCTTTTCTTTTTTCGCTGATTCTGTTTTCATGATTGTATTTCTAACTATGGACGGTTTTCATTTTGCAGAACTCCAGATGCTTACGCCCTTTATAAAGGGAAACGACGACCTTCGAGCGCTCTTCTGCTCGACAGCTCCATCGATGACTATGGTAAGGCATTGTTTTTCACATGCAGGGAGGTACATGTAACGATTTGGCTTTCCTGCCAGGGGAAAGCTGACATATGTCTAAACTTATTGAGCAGGGTTTTAACATCCTTTTTTTGGTGCCTCGTGTGACTTTGAATGTACCAATTGCCTTAAATACTAGTGCCTTAAAAAATTAGTTCTTTGGTTTGTGAGAAGCAACTAACTTGCTTTCTTTTTAGAGAGTTTCATCAGCATTAAATCAGGGACGTATCCCAGAAGAAGACACACATCAGAAATGTCATTGAATCACGTCGATATTAATGATGGTACGTATTTACAGTGCTGAAGTTTTCACTTTGCTTGCACTCCGCAGTTGATCAACGTAGCACGAGCTTGCTCTTCAACCAGCTGAAATTGGTCCGATTTATTGAATTCAGTCGATGTGTAAACAGGCTCTCGATGTTTGTGCCAAGGTCTTGTCAATTTCGAGAATTTTCTGTTGTTTTCCTGATGTGATACTTAGAATAATGTTGAACTTATTTCAGATTACCTGTCAATGCCACAGTTCTTGATGCGTTATGATTCGCGGCATAGCGCGGGAAACAGCAGCAGTAGTAGTGGCCTCGTCTCGGATTATGACCCAGTCAAAGATGTGGACCGCATGAGTGAGCAATTCCGAACAATTTCAACAAGCAACAAAGGTACTTTTTGGTCATTTAATTTAATTTAATTTTCAAATTATTTAAGCATGGTAGCCCATTCAGCGATGCTGGTTTACAAGGGGCTTCGCATCTATAATAATGGAAAAATTAACATAAACCTAAATTTAATAAATAGCTAAAATAAATCTAAAAATAATGCAATACACTACCTAACCTCTTCTAGCTTTCCCTTCCCTACCGACGTAAGTTTTGACACCCTTTACAATATTTTACTTTCAATCTCCCTTAATATGTCAAATTTTATTTACAATATTTAAACATTTTTTAAGGTTTAAAGTACGATATTAAAAGTTTTTAGGGCAGGGTTTTGAATCCAATCAAAGATAAGGCTTTTTCAAAGTTAAGCAAAGTTTAGTTTATCTATGCGATCCTTTGCATTTCTTTGATATTTCAAAATTCACTATCTTGTTAAATATTTCAAGAAATTCATAAATGTTTAGTTGTTAATGCATATTTTTGTTATGATCGTTGCCTTTATTTTGTGAAGAGCAAGGCTGTCCAAGAAATTTCAAGAAACTCAGATTAGTTGGAGCCGGAGCATATGGACAAGTGAGTCACTTTATAATGAAATGCTAAAGCTTTTCATCTGACATTCTTAAGAGTAAAAACATCAGAATACAGTTTGAAAACTCTACGCTAGGAAATATATATATATGTCAAGTTGTGGATTGAGGTTGAGGTTGTCCAATCAGTGGTGCTTACCTATTGAAAATTTTACCAATTATGTCCTAAGGTGAAAACGAACTCAGTTTTGATTCTGTTTTGAATGAATACTAGCTTAGTTAATCGGATACTTATTCAAAATTTTGATGTTGATGAATTGATCGTGGATGTGATTTTGATATTGTTTTGAATCAGGTGTATTTGTGCGTGGACAATGATTCTGGTAAAGAGCTTGCAATGAAAATGGTAGAAACAGCCTTGACAAACCCTGCAACGCAAAAGGTTTCACTTTTATTAAAATTGTTTCCTTCAAATTTGCTACGTTTTTGCTGTTACTTGTAGTTTCAAACACTTGGCGATCATCAGGCAACTGAAGTTCATTCTTTTAACATTTCATTCTATAAACATTTCATTTTCAACGCCAAAACTAATCATCAACTTTAAAGCATTTCTCAAGGCCGATGTTTATTGTTCCAGATGTTTCTTAAGTAGAATTGGTTTTCATAACAGCATTTGAGGTTAACTAGCATTAATATGATGTATCTTAATTTTAGCTGCAAGTTATTTTCGCAATAGTTCTTATCTATACTCAAATTTACTTGCATAAACGCTCCCGCAAAAGATCCATTTCTCCTCCAGTCAAATGTAAAAACTCTCTTCATGACTATGTCCACTCTCCACAATTTGAGCTTTACGCGGTATTTGTTGTTCATCTTTTGCCGTGTGAAAATACAAGTCAACATGATAGGTTGTTTTCTTCAATTAATGTCTGCTTTTTTGTTAATTTGCAGGAGGTTCGCGCCCTAGAAGCTGAAATTCAGTTGTTAAAGAATCTGAATCACGAGAGAGTTGTAACATATTTTGGAACTAATCATGATTCAAAATCGATTTCAATTTTTATGGAGTATATGGCAGGGGTATGTTCAGTTTTCAGATTAGGAGTATTTGCTTCTTTTGCGTGAAGTTTTGATTTTTGTGTGCAAAAAATGCAGTATCCGATGCGTTTGTAGTTGTTGGCTTTACTAGAAGCGCAAACCACAAATGGAGTTCCACGTGATCACAACTAAAACCGCTTTAAGAACATCCGTCAAATTACATACGATTTCTGATTGCGTTGTATTTATGTGTCTACTTTTAGTTTCTTATTCTCTAGCCAGGCCTTTCTTAATTGTAATACCTATCCCGTTTTACCTTCAAGTTGTTGACATTTTCAGGGCTCGATACACGATAGACTCCACAGCGAAGGGCCAATGAAGGAGAGCCAAGCAAGAAAGTACACAAGACAGATATTAGAGGGCGTCGCCTATTTGCATCACAACATGATTATTCATCGAGACATCAAAGGTAAATAAATTGCAATGCCGTTGATCTGTAGTTTATAAGATTCCAGTGGGGTTCTGCTTTGTGGGTTTTCAAGATGATGATACACAACCTTTATAGGATATGGTATACTCGTCGTTCCTTTACTAATTTCAGCATCTATCAGCAGATCTATCGTAGATGGAATAAGATTTGAATTTCGTTTATTGTTGCTTTAAGCCCTGTTCTATGTATTAAGCCTATTTGGATTGAAAGATACTATAAAGTGTTTAAGCTGATTTAGTTACTGTTACTGTGCTGCAGGTGCGAACATCCTGATAGACGCCACGGACAATATCAAATTGAGTGACTTCGGAGCATCGCGGAGACTTCAGGTAATTATTGAATGACCAATTGGTACAGGTAGCAGTAATTGCCAGACCGTCCATTTTCATTAATAGGAAATGTTCATTTGTATTCATCTGCTGATTCAACATTGATTTAACTGAGGCATCAGCGAGTTGCCTTATGTTCCCTCATCTAATATTTCACCATACAACTGTATTAAGTCGAAATTTCTTTGTTTTCGTAGACGATTCGTACCCTGACTGGGTTTAAGTCGATTCATGGAACACCATATTGGATGAGCCCAGAAGTCATAAATGGAGAAGGCTATGGTCGCAAGGCCGATGTGTGGTAAGTCATCAGAGAAATAATAATAATAATGATAATAACTGTTAATTTAAGAGCTTGGTCAGATGTAATACCATCTGTTATTATTGAAGGACCTGTAACCCTACCTAATAACAATCGTTTAGGTAAAAAAGATGAAAAGTATCGTAAAATTGCAGTAATTTATTTACAACTACAGTACAAATATTTGAAAGCGTTTTTTCCATTGAAATCTAAAAGTAAAAGTAAAAGCTTAACGTTTAAGAAAAAATTTTACGAGGATTGCACTCCTTAGCATCAGCAAGTCAGCACTAATAGCAAGTCCTATTTGATCAGATTTATCTTTTTATGAAATGAAGTCAGCTATTCATAAGCAATATTGTTAATTTTCCGATTCCAGAAACCATTTATATTTGTTCCAGGTAAATTTGAACATGAGTAGTATGGGTTGTTTTTAAAACATTCTGGTTTTGTGAAAGGTTTCAAAAAGGAGTTTTTGCAGACAATTGTTGATATTTTGCCCAACGTCTTCAATTTTGTTGCAGGAGTGTAGGTTGCACTGTTGTAGAAATGCTGACAACAAAACCGCCATGGGCCGAGCTTGAGCCAATGGCAGCGCTCTTTAAAATCGCAACCCAGCCGACAGATCCTCATGTCAATTGTTCTCCAGTTGCAAACGAATTCATACGAGCTTGTCTTCAAAGGTTTGTGTTCTTAAGACTATGAAGTTTATACTGGTTTTGAGTTTGTATTGTCACGTGATCTTGTAGTGTCACGTGCTAGTTGACGCGCTAGTTTTAAATGCTGGTTAGTCATCAAGTGAAAGAAACAAAGGAACTTGCATAGGGCAGAATATGCGTTTAGATTTTAGCTTAAAGCAAGTTTAGTGAAATATCCACGCATAAACGATAACGAGATCGATTACCAATCTTCAAATTGTTTCAAGTGTCCAACTCATAGGCAGGGCATTCCTCTGAACCATCGACCGCATTGCCTAACCTTTGTTTTCTCGGCTGATTATGGAACAATACGGTATAACGAATTATTTAAGCCCTTACAACATTTTCAAAAATTCATCAAAGTCACGTTACCGATGACGTCAAAAAGGTTATGTTTCCTAGACTCAAAACCATTGTAACTTCTTAAGTATACGTCTGACTTCAATATAAATGCTATATTCGGGCTCGCCTGAAAAAAAGCTTGCCAATGATATACACACATCAGTATTTTAACGATGTCAGCAATTTTCAATGATTACGTCATCACTTTCAAAATGGCCGTCGAACAGTACATTTTAAGACAAAAGCTCTAATCTAACCAACTGCATTTCTGGATCGTTTTGTGGCAATGTTTTTTCAGGTAATTATTCTGCATCACTCAATTTAACGTTTAGATCCCCAAAGTGCCCCCCTCCCCCTCGAAAATACCCCACCCTAGAACCATAAATTGTCAATAAGCCCCCTCGAATAAGCCCCCCTCGAATGAGCCCCCTCGAATAAGCCCCCACTGCTACTATAAATTCTCAAATGGGATTCCTCAATTTGATGATGTTTGCCATCTGAGGTTGCCTACGGCGTTTTATTGAATTTAATGTCTACAATAATTGTATAACCCCCTCGTATTAGCCCCCCCCCCCCTCGAATAAGCCCCCATCCAAAAATATAAGAAATGAATAAGCCCCCAGGGGGCTAATTCGAGGATTTACGGTATATATTTCCCTCAAATCCATTTACCGCCAGAATCCTCCGATGAACTGAAGTCATAAACTTCCCGTTCATTCTCTAGTTCATCGGAAAGTTCAGTGCTACTTAGGACAGAGTCTACCTGGTCTGTTGTTTCCTTGTATTCGTTACTAGCACTGATTTCGTCGACACTACGGGCCTATTTCGGTACCTCTGTACATCTCTTGCATTTCTTTGGAGCAGGGAGATTTTCACTGCCACTTTCGAATTCTGCCCCAACGCTTTCTGAAAGTCGGCTCTTGTTTTTCCGTCTTGACTTCAAAGAAGGGGGCACGTGAAGCAAAAAGATTTCAAGGAAGACTCTTCAGAAGACCCTTCCAGCCACAACTTTCGAAAGAAAGTCTTGACGGATGGTTCTACGCAACGCAACCAGCAGTAGGCTATCTTCTAGGAATGTGAATCAAAAGGGAGTTAACTGTTACTTTCTTTTTGTTATACATTTTAAGTCTTGTTTCCACATAGCTTCTCTTGACTTTGCCAGAATACATTACCATTTTAACAAACTTCTGAAAATCCTCTATATCGCTATCACTAACCACTTTTTCTTCTCCAAGGCTGTCAAGCAGTTCAAGGTATCGCGGGCTCTTGATGACTGTCTTCAGCAACCTTACCTTTCCTACGTTGCGGAAATAGGATTTAGAATTACACCCAGATAAAGCATGTAAAGCCTGTAGATTAAGGCAAACTTCTCTTCCGAAATGGGAACCATTTGCGTTTTACATGGAGAAAAGCAAAAGCCCAATGTGTTTTTCTTCAGAAATCAGTCTTATAACATCAATTTGCTTCTAATTTCGATACAGGAGCTCGTGGCATTTATATCCTTGCAACATGTTTTGGTAGTACACTTCTAAATGACCTCTTGGCCCTGGTTCACCAACTCATACCCAGCTTCAGGAGCAAAAAAATTGGATTAGGCTGTGCATCCGCGCTCGGTACGTTGGCATCGGCTTGATGGAGCGAACTGCTGCCACTCCGTCTACTATCCAAACAGCAGACTTCGGAGGCATGTCTTTTATCCATTGCCATTCTTCGAGCAAGAGTCGTTGCAAAGTTACTTTGTCTGACTGACATAAAGTTAAACCAGCTGTAGCGATAACAATTGAAAGAGGAACGGTTGTCATGGGATGAGTGAATGCCTCTTGCAGACTTCCTGCCTTCAAAATGAGTAGTTAAAGGCCTGTTTTTGTGTTCCTTGGCCACGGTAGATGTCCCCTTAATCTTTTCCAGATCTGTCTTCAGCTTTGTTTTTTTGATCGGCGTGAAGAATTAAACGCTGTCATTAATCAGGCGATCATTTGTGAAGCGATGCATATTTTCTTCTCCTATGATCGACGCTGCAAGGAGGTCAGTAGAATTTTATTGATCTAATTCTTCACCAGTTAAAGTCGATTTCGCAGGTGTAACAGAAAACCGATTGGTGCCATAGTTTCGAAGAGTTTCGAAGAGAAGGCTACCATTATGCTTCTGAAGGAGCTTTGTCCCACCTGGAATGCTGTACTTGTGAATTGATGATGACTTTACGAAAAAGTATTTTTTCAGAGCCTCTCTAAACTTGCTATGAATGTGGGACGTAGCAATCCAAGTGTTAACCGCATTAACGTTTGCTGAAGCCAGACCAGTATGGACCTGCAGTCCCTTTAGCTTTTTGAATCGCAATAAATTTCCTCTAAATTCTTATTTGTTCCAATCTTGGAATGCTGTAGTTTGTTCACCCTCACCCTGTAATGATTGAAGTGCAATGGGAAGCAGATGTTGGTATGTCCAGTAGCGGGCATAGTTGATGTGATTCAATGCAAATGTAAGCAGAATCATATTTCGCACTGCTTGCAAAAATGGCTTAGTGTTGCTTTTCTGCACAGCTGCTACCATGCTCAACAAAGCAGACAAATCCTCCAGCTTTGCGATTTCAAGACACTTTTCAGTTTTTTGACGATTTTCAAGAATGAACAGTTTTTGCATCAATCTGCCATTGCTTATGGGCATTGACTGTGTGTGTTTTTTGGAAAAGACGTTGGCGAACCCATGAGTTGATGAAAGCAACCCATCAGCACCTTGATCTGACTATACAAGTCAGCATTCGTTCACATAATTTGGTTCATCTTTGCCTTCCCCATTTCATCCGCATGAACAAAAACATGGAATATGTAAAGATCATATCTAAGAAAGAATCAAGGTATATTCCTTGCATACTGGTCATATCTTGCATACTGAATCAAGGTATATTCCTTGCATAGAAACTATTTTATTGAATAAATTGTTTTAACTTAGATTTTAATAAAAACATTGTAAACTTTTACCCCTTTTTAACATACATTTTAGACTTAATATTTTCAATTGTAATGCGCCTATGAGCCCAGTGGATATATGGCGCAATATAAGTGTTATTATTATTATTATTATAGTGGATAGACAGGCACCTTATGAGTGATTGGCAAGTTATCTAGCCCTGTCAGGGGTATTAAACAGAAGCTTTTAAGTAATAAACCATATAATAACTGTTTCCTCCTGTCTCTTGGCAATGCTAATAATATAAGCCCTTGGCCTTTGTGCAAAGCTCGGTTTCGTACAGACGGCTTCAGGTCCGGTCTTCGGAAACAATTATTTTAGGTTTAATTAATAAAATTAAAAGAATAATAATGAAAAACTGTGGATGGCGAAGGAGCAGCTTTTTCTCAGTTATAAGAAAGTGTCAAGCAAAATCATGCATGATGTCAAATTGCGATAATGCCAATTTGAAAGTGATGACGTCATCATTAAAAAATTGCTAACATCGTTAAAATACTAATTTGTATATATCATTGGAAAGCTTTCCTTCAGGCGAGCCCGAATATAGCATTTATTTTGAAGTCAGAGGTATACTTAAGAAGTTACAATGGTTTTGAGTCTAGGAAACATAACCTTTTTGACGTCATCGGTAACGTGACTTTGATGAATTTTTGAAAATGTTGTAAGGGCTTAAATAATTCGTTACACCATATTGTTCCATAATCAGCCGAGAAAACAAAGGTTAGGCAATGCGGTCGATGGTTGAGAGGAATGCCCTGCCTATCATGTTAAGTGAAGCAAGCACATGTTTAGAGAAGCTATTTTGAGGAGGGCTTTTGCGTCATGTTGTGTAATGACGTCATTAATCAATGACGCAATAATATATCCATGTGGTACTTTTTGTTGTACTGTTGCGAAAGCTTTTATTTTTTGACATTGTGTTTTGAGTGATTTACGGATTATGTGCCTAAGAAAAAATAATTGGCTGCAATCTCTGCTCGAAAACTTTATTGAGATGTCACGAAGGGAAACGAATGTAAGCACCTAGCCGATTGGATGTATTCGCTGTGGAAATTCTATATAACCATGAAGCTACACTCGTTAATCGTTAAAAAAGTTTTTCAATTCTGGGTTGATTATCCTTCTTTATTAAAACAAATATTGTTAGTTTAATTCCTGAAGTGCTTGAAGTTTTGAAAACCTCTTTGGATAACCTTGATATAGAGAAAACACGTCCAATTTCCTACTGATGCTACGCGAGAGGGCCTCAGCTTCCGTTCTCCAGACACCCCAACCCCCTCTGAGCAGACTGCCTTTTGCATTGCAACATTCATTTTTTGATATTTTGAAAAGCATTTGATTTTGTGTCTGTTGTGACTGTTGTTCTTTTTCTTCTAGGGACACAAAGGCTAGGCCTTCTGCTACAGAGCTACTGTATTATAAATTTACTTCGAGGTTAGGTTTATAGCAGTACTTCAATCAATTGACTGGGTAATGGTAATGAAGCACTGTCATTTAACTACCTCTTTTAATGGTTTTATGGTAGGTATTCTAATGTTGCACAGGTGATTCGGTGGTGCTTCTCTTTGTGTAATGTTCATTGGTGAATTATCGGAAGTTTAAATGCTAGGCAATTTGCTAGGCAGTTTGAATCCAATGGATTAGAGCGGTGTTTACTGCCCAAAAACAATTTAAGGTCGTCTGTTGATTTTTAAGTACTTGATTCTCTTTTTGAGCCATGTTTTAATGGATTATAAATATCATCACTATTGTTTCAGATACGTTAAGACTGAGCTCTACTGAACTTGTCATTTCCCTGGCTTTCCACCCCTTTGATTTCGCGCACTAAATTCATAAACCACTTTTGTTGTTTCAGTTTGATGTCAAGTGCGTAAATTAAGTTTGATAAACTTTTTTAAAATTATTTTGCATATTTGTGTATATTATGATGAATTCTTGTTGAAGAAGGTAGCCAGAACCTTCGTTCTTAAGACTATGACCATTTTCTTGTTTTTTGGTGCGTCATTAGAATATACTATCGTAATATGCTTGTTATTGTTTTGATCTTCCTTTACCTAATTTCATTTTTACCTTCCGGTACTACCTGTCCTCCATGATTTAGCTACATTTCCCCCTTTTTTACAACCCTCGCCTTTTTTGGCCTCCTTTTATCGTCTTCCATCCCGCATTTGTATATCATTTGCCTTTCTTGGGGCCCTTTCCCTGAAGACCATTCCGCATCAATATTTTGTTACACCGATATTTGTTTCGCCATGGTTATCGCCAGCCTCTGTTTTGTTTAGTGTGCTTGTCCCGACCAGCGCCATACTCAGCAGTATGCGCAAGATATTTTTTCAAAAACCTTGAAAAGTTTAGTAATATAGAGGATCATTCTGAATTCACAATTTAATCATGTGATATTTATAATTGAAGTAATTTGGTAGAAATTTCAAAATAGCATTGCCTGCAATCTTGTACTTTTGGATGAAAGAATTAAACTTACCATCGAATTATTAAGTTGTTGCATCCTTATATTTACCGCAAGAAAGTCAACGGACAATGTATGGTAATAGAAAATTGAAATTTCGATTGATTTTAGGCTTAGATTGATTTTTAGATTAGACACATGTTTTTTAGATTGAGAATGATTAGGTTGCCATTAAACTTGGAAATATTTCTCTGTCTTGGTAACACGATACGCATTCATGCTTTATTTTGTATTTTTCTGTGCTTGACAGACGTCGCTTGAATTTTAAGTATTTTTGATTGTTGATAAGTTGTTAATTTTTGTTCTTAGTGTAGAAATATTTAATATGTAAATATGTAAAAACCTTATTTTTATGAATATTAGGAATTGATATTTGTTAATATGGATCATTGTGAAAACCCAGTCTTGAATTTTCAAATGTCTCATATTCTTGGCCTTCTGTTTTCTTTATATGGAAATACAGTCAACTTCCTTAAAATCCGAACTTTCAATCGAAAGAAAATTTGTTCGCATTATAAAAGGTTTGAATTCTCAAGAGTTGGCCTAAACAGGTCTATTCATGAAGAGAAAGAGTTATCAAACAATCGAGCTGTGGAACTTTGGCATAGGTTACAATAATAATTCTTTGTTGATTAACCTTCCATCAAGGTCACTACATGGCGGACTCATCTTTTGCAAAGTGATTTTGTTGGAACATCGCACGTTTCTCTCTTGGGCCTCTTGTGGAATTTTCAGAGCAATTCTTTTCTGGCTCGAGTGAGTCACAAATCATTCAAAATCGAATTAATTCGGATTTGAGCTTTGAAATTATGATTTTCGCCGTCTTGTTTGTTGGAAAGGAAATTGAAAAAGGATTAGGAAAAACTTAGTGCTGAATTGTGTTTTGCATAGAAGAAAATAAATGAATAAATAAGATCGAAGAAAAGCTTTCGATATTTTCAAGGCGCGATGGATAAAGATCAGAAATTTTAAACAGGAGAGGAGGAATAATAAGAAAAAGAGATCATTGATAAGTGAAGCCCAATAGAACAAGGATTTTATGAAAGGGGTGCGAAATTGACGAGATATGTATATACGTGGCTTTCATTTTATGGGGGAGTAATTCAGCGCGTTCTCAGCTTATCTTATCACACCATTCTATTATCAACTATTTTGTTTGCGCCCGCACCCATCCACAACCCTGCTACGCCTATGAAACCCAAAGGGTATTTGCGATTTTATCTTGTCTTTTTTTCACTTTATAGACATTGTTTTTCGTTGCATGCATGGAAATTTTCGGTCTCTTTCCGTAATAATTTTGAAATTTTCTCATGAAATCGAATCATACCATCGTTGGCGAAAAAATTCTTGGCTCCACCTTGGGCGTCGGGGATGTCAATCGTTTAGTTTAGGGGAGCTTGGTAGGGATCCTGCCCGAAATTTGTTTCAGATAGAAGTGACCGAATGGAGCGGGAAATACCTAATCAATTTTGCCTGATTAGGGGGGTGGCAGCCCTTCCACAGGCACCGCGAAGCGTTGAGAATTATGGGGGGTCTAGAAAAGTGCTGACATCGAATAGAGAGCGGTTTGACTGGTGATTCATTGGTAAATTTTTCGCACTTTTTGCAAAATACCCCCAGCCCCTCTTTCCGCGGTGCCGTTTCCAGTCCTTATGGCTCAATGAGCGAGCTTTGCATTCCGCATGGATGCCGGTGCATATTGACACCGGAATATTCCGCAGATGGAATGTTGTTGTTTCAGAAGCCAATAATGCGAAATCTGAGAAGGATTCCCAATTCTATGCAACAGAGATTCCAATTATGTTGAGTTCAATTATGTTGAGTTTAGGAAACAAAGGAAACCTTTTGTATTTTTAACAATCGCAATTGTCTGTGACTAGTTCCCAGGCTTGGCTACTAAGCACAGCTACCGCGGGGATCGGATTGTTAGGGATGGCGGCAACTATGTACAGTCGGATTATAAACAGCGTCAAACATTGAAACGGGTCAAGATCTTGCAGCTTTCTGTTGTATTTTAGGAGTCGCTTTTCAAATTCATAAAAGTGCAAGCGAAGAAGATACTTTTCCAATTGACTGTATCGCCATGGTCCTAGTGACGCACTTCTGAGTTGTCTCTAAGAACGCTAATAGGCCAAGAGAGATAATCACGCTAAGTTTGTGTGGTTGGCGGTTGCTATTGGTGGAACCCATTGATCATTTGCAGCCTGAAGTAGGAAAACGAGTTGGGATTTGGCTAAAAAGCCATCGCACAGCTAAACAGGATACTTGGAGAATGAATTTTATGACGGAATACGAAATTTGAGCATGCTTCTAGTGGAGTGCTCAAGGAAAACAAATGTTTGTTTTTCCAAAAGATCAGTTAGCACGCAACGACCAAGATTTTGGCCAATAAACCTCCTTATTTTTATGAAGCAAATTTTGAATTAGTTGAAATTATTGCAGATGATATCAGATTAACACATTGATTTAGTGGATTATACAAGTTTATTTGTAAAATGGCCGATCAGTCAGGTAAAGAGTCTAGAGATTTCCAAAGACCTTTGTCTTCAAAAAAGACTTCTCCACTTGCTAAGGACATTGCTGCAACTGTAGATAGACTTAGCCAGCCGAAACGTCGAAGGAATGCTGCACGTCGTACAAGACTTGTTGAAAGAGAGAGAGCAAGCAGGGAAGACCTTGAAATGGGTTATCCAGTTTCAACTGAAGAGCAGTTTGTCAATTTTTCTTCTGAAAGCCTGTCTAGACCTAATTTGAATGAAGCAGATAGCCTAAAAAATATTGCTGAATTTGAAGAAAATACAAGTGCTAAATATTTGTCTCCTACTGCAAAGTCATCCAGCAATCTGGCACGTGTGCAAGCCACCTCTGTAGAAAGATTAAGTAGACCAAAATCACGAAAGAAGGCAATGCATCAAAACAGATTAAGTTTGAACTTAGATGAGCAGTGGAAATCACTTGAAGAAGCTTTTCAGTCAGGGTTGCAACAGGCATCATCTCCTGAAAAGACAGAGTCTGGATTTACAACCCCATCATCTTCCAGAGAAAGTATCTGCAGCCAGAGTACCAATGCTAGTTTTGGATCAAGATCCTCAGTATTTAGTTCTAGCATTTATGGCAGAAATGCTGTAAGTCGATCAAAGCTGAGTGGCACACACACAGAAATGCAAAGAAATAGAAGTAGCGAGGTTACCTATGGAAGAAGAAAGGCAAAAAGTGAAAGGCTTTTACTTTCAATGAATAACTTGAATAGTGCATCTCCAAGCAAGGGAGGGTTTGGCTCAAAATCATTGTCCCCTGACTGTGCAATCCAGCCCACACAAACTACCAAGAAAAGTCGAACTGCTTCAGTTGATAGGCTTCCTGTCATGTCACGTTTGACTGCACCTACAGTTAGTAGCTCTTTAAAGCACAGAGTAGCCTCAGAGACAAAGTTAAAACTGGAGCGGTCAGCAAGCAACATGTCATTGTCTTCAAAGGTATTAAAAGGAAGTCAGAAGAAGCTTCATTCTAGCTCAGGTTCAAGGTCAAAGAAGGAAGATGGATTTGGGGTTAAGTTATCAACTCTGTCAGGTTAGCTCATCTTAATAAAAATGCTTAAAGTTAGTCCTATTATTTTAGCATTTTTTGAGATTGTTAGTTTTACCAGTATACTCTGTGGTTACATATGTCTGGTGTCTGGTTAAAAAAACCATTCATTAAGAGCTTTCTTTAGTGTTGCCAATAGTGCATATTTTGTAATATTTTGATAATATAATTTCAGCTACCAACAGAATACAAAAGAGGGCATATTGAAATGGTTTCCTGTACAACTTAAATGTTTATAGTTCAGTAAAAATATTTATTTTTTGTAGAGTTTTTAATGTTTTGCTTTTGCGTTTATTTATTCCTTGCATTAAATCTTGTTGAATTTCAAATAATCAATAATTTTATTCAGTTTTAAGTCAATTTTAGATCTAGAGCTCTTTGATTCACCTCACTTTTGTATCTAATAGTGTTTAAATGTATTTTGCATACATACATACCTATTTAGTTGATTCATTTGCTGTGCTATGGAGTGTTTCCATTAAACTAAAGGTCGATCATCTTTCAGAAAACCAAAAGAGGACTCAGAAGAAAGTGTTTACAAAATGGATAAATGCCTATTTGGAACAGGTTGGAACTTTGCTAGATTTTCTTGTTTGATTTTAAATTTGGATAATTTTATAAGTCAGCTCTCATGATCAGAGTTATCTCATGATTGTGTTTGATGTTAGTGCTCGTTCTGCTTCCGGGAGAGCATGTGAATGTAAGGATGTGGATCATCAAATTCTTACTTATATTCTGATATTTTTAATTGTTATTTATCCCTTTTTATAGAAATAGTTAAGTTGATAAATACATTGGTGCCTTTATTTTTTTGTTATCTGCAGGGCTTTTCATATTTAATTTAGAGAGGTTTTTGCTAGTTGTAATAGAAATTGATTTGTGACTAAATTGGCACCAAAAAACAAGACCAACAAGCAGTTTTCAAAGATGGAATTCCTCCTGCACAAAAGAGCCAATTTTTTGTTATGTGCCTGTTGAAAAAAAGATTTCTTTAATTAGAATTTTTACTGATATTGAATGATTTTTATTTTGTATTCTGTATTTTCAGCTGGAACCCCCTCAGAAAATTGTTGATTTATATGATGATATGAAAGATGGAATCAAAATAATTCGATTGATTGACATTTTATCAGGGGAAAAACTGGTTTGTATTTTACATCAATTCTCTGATTCAATATAAGATTTGTGTGTTTGGTTTCATGCGGTGGGTGAAAGTGTGGCATAACATTGCTTGATTTCTCTTCTTTGAGTTCATGCTAATCAAGTAGTAAGGCTGTTGATTTGTTAATAATTAGTCATCTGACAAATTTCTTTTTGACTTAACAATAATTTTTTTATGTACCAACTACATTTTAATCACCACATGAAATTATCTGGCTTGTATTGTTTTTAAGCCTATCGAGAAAGGAAAAAGGAAAGTCCATCACCTCAGCAATATTGATGCTGTACTAAATCATCTCAAAAGCAAAAAGGTATAGCTGATTTCTACTTAGAGTTTTGCATGATGCCATGTAAGGAAATAGGAAGGATGTCTTACTTGGTTGGATTTATTTGATTGCTTTCAGTCATCTTAGCAGTCAAATTGAGAAACTAAACTTTTCCCATGAAACGAAGTCTGGCACATCCCCTTTCTTGTTTGTGTATTCTAGAACCCATCTGAGTAGGAAATTTAGACAGACCTCTATGTGAACAAGTTAGAAGCACATACCTTGATGTAATACATCAGAACTAACAATCTCATAGGAGAGACATCTTTGTAATACAGCATTTACTTTTTGTATGACATTTGATTATGCTTAACGTTAACTTTGGTATAGTATATATGTGATGAATATCAAATAAAACTGAGTTTTTGTCAGACTATCATCTTGCTTTTATGTCATTTGTAGATCAAGGTGATAAATGTTCACAAGGAAGGAGTTTATGAAGGAAACTCTTCAATGATATTAGCTCTCATCTGGGGAATAGTTCTCAATTATCAGGTAAGAGAGTTATGATTTCTGTTATGTACCTTTTGATCACTGAATGCAAAAGATTATAATAGCTCAGGCAACTTACAGTGCTATTTTTCCTTTTTTTCCAAAGGTTAAGTTGTCCTGCACCTTGCTTTTACAAGAGGGGCTAATCAAATCAAAGGAAAAGTCCTTGAAAAAGATGTTTCTTGCAAATTGTCAAGATAAAATTAGTAGAGTTACTGGGTAAGTCTTGCAACAACTCTATCAGTAAGTCATCACACATTCTTCAAATTAGATATTTAATTGTCTAAAATCTAAAAAATCCTGAAATCCAAAGTGGGAAGTTTGTCAATTATGGATGATTAGAGTAGAGACGGTGATCATTTTAGAAAGAGACAGAGTCAATTCATTCCCTGATAGTTCTTGATTTGACATTGGTATTCAGGTATATAATGAAATGTTTGTTTATTTATATAAACATAAGCAGTTGTTTAAAAAGAAATGACAGTTAGCAGTATTGATTTGACATTCCAATTGACACATCAAGATAGATGGTGGTATTATGAGAGGATTTTAAAGGATAACCTATCATCCCCAGTTCTCAGCTAAAAAAGTTTAAAGCTCCAATGTCTTACTCCAATGTATACTGTACCATCAATGTCAAATCCATAGCTATAATGGAATTATCTGGCTCTGTCTCTTTTATGCTGGTAATTTTGTATTATCTGAACGCTCATGAAATCTAAATAGAGAATTAAAAAACGTCTTATACTTACATTTATACTGAAGCCATATTTTTGCAGTGGAGAAAAAGTTATGACAGATTTTGGAGCCAGTCTAAGAAACGGTCAAGCCATCAAACTTCTCATTCATGCTTTCAGGTATGTTTTTTTTCTGATTGTGGGATTTTTGTTTTCATTTTGTATCTGTGGATTTTCTTCACTACAAGAATCATTAATTAATGACAAAAACTTCAAAGACTGAATACCTTTATGTGTTTGATTTAGCGAATTCGTAACACTTTTAACTAATTTTGCTCATTTAGAGGTATTTTCATGATTGTTGTTGGATCCAAATTCAAAAATTACAAAAATGGATTTTTGTGATGTCATCACTTAAGAAATCTTTTTGTGGAACGGTCTCTAGAAGTGAAGATAGAAATGCTAAAGAAGGTTGTTAACAGCTAGTAAATAATTAAGCAGAGGCTCCGTATTGTAAACTATTTTTCATGCCTTAATTGCTTTTAAGCATTAGCTATAGCTATTTCCTTTCTTGTTTGTGTGTTACTTTGCAAAATATATTTATTTACATTTGCTGCTACGCTGGTGTTGACGTTGTTTTGCCGTTTTTGTAGGCCAGATGTAATTGACTTTGTATCTGCAATGTCAGAGGAAGATGGTTTATCCAGCGCTCTAAAGGTTGCAGAAGAGGCTCTTGGTGTTCCAAAGATTATTGAAGCAAAAGGTTATTTAGATCATGTCTTAAGAGAGCATAGAACACAAATTTTTCCAAATTATATTAACAGAAAATCTATGTTAGTTATACTTCTTCATCTATGATGGTAATGACATTTTTTGGTAATTACAATTTCTGCACAATTCTTTGTTCGCTTTGTTAAATTCAAGTAAAACATTAATTCTGTTCACAAGATTTTAAATGTTTTTGAAGTTTATTTGCTCTACGTTATTCAGAGTTGTTAATGCTTATTTAATAATTTTTAGATCTAGAAGACGAAAATCCAGACGAGAAATCAGTCATGGCGTATATCGCACTATTGTGTCAAAGCCTGGCAACGACCCAGATGGGAGAGCCTGACAAAAATGTCAAATTCAAGAGAGTTGTGGATAATTTGAAGAGAAGGCGATTGTCAGTACAGCTTGAGCAGAAGAACGAGTTAGTATTTCCACGAAATAATCCACAGAAATCATTCCATGGTATTACGAACAGCTGCCTAACGACCACATTAAGCGTGGATCTCGCAGTTGTAATATAGAAGTGTCTTTCTAAGTGCCAATGTTTTACGATACCAAAGAATCATACAATACGATTGCATTAAACCAGGGCATTCATGTTAGATCCTTCCAAAGGAGTGCCCTGATGCAACATTTTTCCCCATTCTGAATCTCATTCTCTAAAAAGAGGTGTGGTAGATTTTTGTCCTCGTTAGGTGGTACCCCTTCTTTTTTGATTGCATATAAGTGTCCAAAAACACAAAATATAAATTCGGGGCACATTTTGAATGACTGTCGGGTCGGCTAATGATTAGAGTCTATTCAATTGATTGTTGCTGCAAGTCATTTTGCTGAACATTATGGCTGTTTCAATACTTTTCTTTTTCTTTAGGTCGCTCGGCTCATCAAGTGATTCTTCAGTCGAATCCAACGAAAACAGTTATTGGGATGCTTTAGTATGTTTTTTGCTCATTTTCATGAGTCTGTTTCGCAGTGATGTTTTCTTATTCTTTAAAGCACTTTTTCAAATTTTCAAGTTTCGAAAATTTGCAAGTTTTAGCCGTAGATTTCCATAGCAATTGTGTTTTTTTAGATACAAAGGCTAGGCCGTACAAGTGTCGTTTGGAACTACGACAGCATTAAATCATACCTCGTGGATGCCTTGCAATACCTGCAGTTATGTAGCAACTATATGACGTCATTATCCAGGGACCACGTCAAAGTTCTACCTGAAGTCAGTGAGCAGCAACTAAAGATGATGGCGACGGTAATATCCCTGCTTCTCATTAATTTCTTTAATTTACGCAATTCTTCAATCTATCTCAAATATTCATCGAATTTAATCATTGCCCTTCTTGTTTTTGTTTTGATAGTATCAAATTGATTGGTATTACTGGTTTGAAACAAGTCCATTGTTTTGTCAGCTTATTTGCTTAAAACAGACTGAAAGTAAAATTTGTATGCTCTGGATTTGGCTGCATTCTTTCGCTCGGTGTGCAATCTCTTAATATCATATTTTTGGGACTTTTCGTTCTCAGAAAGAGTTTCAAATCACTTAAACCTTATAAAGCTCATTTACACTGAAAATTACATTCAGTTTTCCAGATTACCTTTTAATCACCTTTCGTTTTGAACAGAACAACAAAATATTACAAGACGCGATGAACAGACAGGCTTCTCAGGTTTCATGGATGAAGAGCCATTTGCAGGATTTCCAGCTTGATGAAAACAAAATCATTGCCCTTGTGAGAAAGTGGGATTTCGCGAAAAGGAAGCTTCATTTGATTGCGAGGAAAGTTAACAGTTTCATTGGGCAAATAGCGTTCAATCATGAAGCAGTAACATTTAGACTGTGGCTTGATGAGGCTGAGATGTTTTTAAAGCATCACAGTAAAGAAGGCAGAAATACACAGGAAATACTGAAAATAAAAGTAATTTTGTCTTCAGTCACTTTTATATTTGAAAATTCATTTTTTGCATTTTTCTCTGGAAAAATTTGTCATGTTTCTAAAGTAAACATTTTCCAAGTTATGTTTTCAACTTCGACCATGCCTGTAAGAAATGTTTCTAATTAAAGTATTGTGTTTATTGCCAATTATAGTGAAAGCAAAGTATTGTTTTAGCATGGGTGGTTAATTGATGTTTCTTTTGTAGGCATTTTTCGCTGACATAGGATCCCAAGAAGCTACCATGATTAGCATCATTGCCCAGCCTGATGTGTCCAATGCTTTTCTGGGGGAAGAAGACATGGCACTAGTAAAAGACAGATTTGCTTCAGTCAAAAGGGAATTGATCAGGCATATCGCGAAGTTGAAGTATGACGTGTACATGAAGAGAGTTAGCGGTATACTTGACAGGGCTGAAAAGAAGCTTAAAAATGCTCAAGAGAAGCTAAACGATGGAGAGGAGCATAAAATCATCCTTGCAAAGATCAAGGTTTGCCATTTTTTAATACAGCTCTATAATACAGGTTTTTCAAACGCTTCCCCTTTGCAATCTTGCTATGTTGAAGCAACATCCCGACTTACTTCAGTTTTTTTCCTTAAGAAATCTTTCTTAAAAAGGGTTTTTCTACTTTTTGCTATAGAAGTGGTTTATTCAGAAGAAATTCTCTGAACGTTTCGCTGCAAAGCATAAGAGGCTGGTTGACTATGCATCCCAGTATAAAGCCGTTGCAGAGGACAGTGTTAGGCTTGAAATAGAATCTTTTTTGGAGAATTCTAGAACGAGGTTTTCCAATTGCATTGAAACTTTCGGTGAATTGGAAAAAAGAGTCCAATGTTTGATGGAGCGATTACGAGGCTTTATGGCGGGGACTAGCGAAATTGAAAAATGGTTGTGGAAAGCGGAGGAGCTGATAACTACTGAACCAAAATGGAAAATACAGGTTTGTTTTTATATTTTTTTATTAAATAAAACATAACTATACAAAACAATAATGCAACTACTGTGCCACTCATTGCAGGAAAGAACACGTAGTCAGCGAGTTCCCACAATGAGTGACACTTACAATTTACTAGGGATTTAAGCTCTAAAGAAATTTTCAGATACAATGAAAGAAAACAAACAAATAGCCTGATCGCTGAGCAGAACTGAGGCTGTTTGATAAAATGGTCGATCAGCCGCCAAGCCACTCCACAAACACCCTCTTTTATTTAAAACGTTTGGAGTTCTCAATATATTGGATGGTTGCTTCTATTTTATCATTTTATTATCTATCATTGAAAAGAATGGGCTTCCATACAACATTAGATGACATAGTTCTTTGGGATCTAGATTCAGTACATCTCTGTTTAATATTTGATTGTTAGAGTTTTTATATTGGAAAATGTGGGAAAATTCTATGATAACATGCAATGTACAATGCTAAGGCACATTGGCTTATTTGTTGATAGTCAATATATTGTATGAAATTGTGATATATGGAAATGTATTTCAAGGACTTGTTGAGAGATGTTGAAGTACAAAAAACAGCATTGACGGCTCTGGAAAACAATCTTGCTTCAATGTCAGGAGCTCTTCGTGAAAGCCTGCTTGAAAGATTAGGGGAAAGTCTGTCGCAAATTGGAGAAAGATTTCAATTTGTGCATTTGTATTTCAAACCTTGCAGTGGGGATGAAGAGTATAGTTATATTCTTGGAGAATATGCAGAAAGTTTGCTTGAAGGAACAGGGAAGGTGATTGCCCAGTGTAGTAGCCTTGTCGACAAAAAAAGGGATATTCATCTTTCAGAGGAACTTTTCCAGGAGGATATAAAGGCAACGGAGGTACGCGATTGTGTTGTGTTTGATCTATCCACGTGGATGGTTATCAGTTAATGAATCATATAAACGTTTGAATTATCGCTTTTTAACACTTGATGCTGCTTGCCATGTTAGTTATTGTTCAAGCTATAGAAATATTCATTGAAATTTCAACATGATCGATAAATATATGCCATCGATTTGCATTTTGCTTTCAAGTGTTTTATTCGCATGGATCCGATTCATTGTTTGCGAAACTGCTGTCAATTTCTGATTTTGTCTACTCTTTACTAAAAGAATTCCCGTAATGTTATTTTGGCAACTTTTTCTTCAGGGTCTCATTTCTAAGCTGTTGGACAAACATCACGGCATTCGGCTGTTAATGAAAGTCCTTGGAGAACGTTCGGAAAGTGGGTTCATTGTGCAGGGCAGTCAGCTATTCACGTTGAACGGCAGATTGCAAGAGTTGTCTCGCAGCGTGGAGGAGTTTGTTTCTGCTTTGCAAGCCACCATTCCTCAGCTGAGCCAAGCGAGGGTTTACCTCAGTAGCAACAGCCTGAATCTTGTGGACGAAGTTCGTTGGGCTGAGCAAACCGAGAGTATGTTCTTAAAAATGGACGATGGCCTTGATAATTTGAAGAATTTTTCAGTTCTAATGGACGAAAGCAAGGTAATTGATTTAAGTGAAAAATGTTTCCACGCCTTTTTTAAAATATTTTTGTCTTGTTTCATGCTGATGACACTAACAACTGAAAGAACGTTTTGTGAACGACTTTTAGTTCCTATTATGCCAATTTAACTGCAATATGATGAAGAATTTTGCCAATGTTTCAATTCTGAATGTCATTTCAGGTTCTGTTGACGGACCCATATTTACACTTTGAAAGGATTAAAAAGTCCTCAATGACTCTGCATTCATTGGAGAAGCTTGATGTAGCATACGATCTTACTGAAAAGAAAGAAGAGTTTGACAAGCTGGAAAAGTCTGTGAACTACATCAGAGGATTTTATGAATCCAAGTTTGAATTGTATACTGAATTGTATCGTTTGTGGGAAAGATTTGAAATATGTTCCAGTCATGCCGATGACATGTTTATGGAGCCGAATGAAGTGAGCCAGATTACGTTTTTACCAGATTACTTTTTTACCAGATTACTTTTTCACCAGATTACGTTTTTACCAGATTACGTTTTTACCAGATTACCATTTTGCAAAAATTGCCCTTTTTGAATGTTTCTCAATATGACTTATGTTGTTGTCCTCACAAAATTCTCATCGCTTTTCATTAAGGTTGATTCCATTTTTGGTAATCAAATTGAATTCTCAACTTATGATTAATTTCTTTTCAGGATTTGGTGGAATATTTTGAAGAAATCGACGTCACGTTCAAAGACTTTCTGACCACCAAGGAAGCCTTGTTTCCATTGATCAAATCACAAAGTCTTCTTGAAAAGCTTTCAGTTCGTTTTGACAACTTATATAGTCAATTCGACAATGCGAGAGGGTCTTGTACCCAGGCTCTGTACAAAAGGTGC
The DNA here is from genome assembly GCF_057945365.1 of Rhopilema esculentum. Lineage (NCBI taxonomy): Eukaryota > Metazoa > Cnidaria > Scyphozoa > Rhizostomeae > Rhizostomatidae > Rhopilema > Rhopilema esculentum. The sequence continues at coordinate 536,390 of NC_142826.1, read as the reverse complement.
CAGTCACTAATTGATGACTTAGACGAGAATCTCAATTACGCTCAAAAGGTGTTGCGCAGCGTTGCGGAGGCGCTGTATAGCAAAACAAGCAGTCCCCACAAGTTGATGGAGCGATTGAAGGTTTGTTCAGTGCCTGCCGTAATATCAGATACCACTGTATTAACAATGACCATGTAAAGAAATTGACAGGTCCAGGGACACGTTGCAGTCTTGTAGTCTTCATTTTCTGCGTTTTAAAATGGGCTACATCAATTTTTTTTCATTAGCCGAGTTAAATGAAATTTCTTTCAGGAATTTGAGAATGAATTCTATGATAGGAGAATTTTTTAGGTATGCAAGATTGTAAACTTTTTAACGCATTTAGCCTTTTTTTACATTTAACAGAATCTTGAGGATGCAAGTCAATACCAAAGCTGCAATGAAGACTTAGAGTCCCTGAAGACACTGTCAGACGCATTAGAGTCACTCAAATATCCCGACGGAAGTTTTCAAGAAAAGCTGGAACAGCTTAAGGCAGTTTGGGCCTGCAGACAAAGCGAATTCGCGGAACTGGAAGAACAAATCGAGCCTGAGCTGAATGTACAGAATGAATACTATGAAGGACTGGAATCTTTATCAGAGTGGATTGATACAATGGAAGACTTGATCGAGTCGGCGAAAAACGCGGACAATTATGATTTGTTTAAAGAAGCCGAAGATTGTTTCCAGGTAACATTCCATCTTTAATGTTAATATCCTGAATGAGAAGATTTTGCCAAAAACTCCGACCAGATTGTCGTCGCAATTGGGAATTCTTTATATCAATGTATCGCAACTGAATAGGGTCCAGACGACTCATTATTAATTGAGACATGCATTTGCTTTAAAACGTGATCGCGTTTTAGAATATTTCGGTAAAGGGTTTTTAGCAGACGTCGAAATAAAATCTCGTTGTCGTTTGATAATTTCATTGTTTGTTTATGTTTTGTATTCAAGTTTTATTTGAATAATTCAATTGCATGGTCTTATACTAGGAACTGACGTCAGAACTGGACATATGCATGGAAAATGCCAAGAAACTGTCCTCTACTGTAGCCTCGTTGTCAGCTAGTTGGACAATACCGGACTTAAAGGAAGATTTTAAAAGCTTGAAGAGTCGATTCGATATGATAAAAGTAACGATATCAGAAGTAGAAACGGCACTGCCATTCATGCACAAGTGTTTTGAGTACCAACCAACATTGTTAGAAGTGCTCACGTGGGTTCAGGAGTTGATACTGACACTAGAAACGGAGTTTACGGCAGATAATGTGGATCAAGTTAACGAGGAGTTGAACATACATAAGGTAAGTTGCATTTGTCATTTGGTGTTCCCAATCTTCTAGTTTCTGTAGAATGGACTTTTATTTTTATCGGTTGTGGGTTTTTGGTTTGAATACGTAACGTCTATGTTGAATTCAATGTACGAAAATATGAGAGTTAGAATTTCTTTATGAATCAGTATTTTGGTGTTCTGCTTCATAATCCGGGAAGCAAATTTTTTTGGTGAACTTCTAAACATTGGAAACTGAGACTAAAAAGAACATTCTTTGTTCAAATACCACTAAGAAAAGGAAAATTGGTTATCTCGTTGCTACATTTTCATTATTCTACCAGTGGCAATCCACTGATCTCGACGACTATCCGTAAAATATTATTAGTCATGTCTTGCGTTGAAGAAAAGCAAGCACACCGATGCCCCGAAAGTGTTTTCTTGGTACTTTTGCATTCCTTTCTATTAACTGCCTACCTGCCTAGGCTTAATAACTGTGACAACAGCCTGGGCAGGTCTATATTCCTGTTAGAAATTGGAGCATCTTTCTATTGTCTTTGGTGCGTTTAAAGTTGGATTGGTTTTGTTTTCTTTACCAAACCAATACAGCTAGCACTAGCATGACACTAAAATGCCATTTATTTTAAATAATGCATACTGAATTGTCGTCTTGATTGGTGGATATAATTCTTTTTTGTTCTGGTTCCCTTTTGATCATTTTCTGTGGTATTAATTCGGCGTTATGAAGTATTTATGATTCCTAGTCTGTCCTTTGATTCTTTTGACCTGGAAAGCAACTTTGTCTTTGTTGGTGTTGCTACAATCGTCTTTTGGATACGCCCGTTGTTTTTCGTTTTTAACTCCTTCGTATTTCTTTGACCAGCATGATCAAGCTAGTTAGCTTCAACCATTAAAATATGTCTTTTATTCTGTTTATGTTGATGTCTAGACGTATACCCTCAAGCCATCGTTTTGGCGATTGGTCATGGCACATTGAATTTACATAGCGAGCCCCTATTTGCATTCATTTATGGCCAGGGCTAGTGACATATTCGTTTAAACGTGTTTCCCTTCCTTAGCCTTAGGCATTTAAGTTTTGAAAGGTATACATATACATATTTTCCTTTTTGTTTATGCACCTGACGTTGTTAAGCTTGAATGTAAATGGAAGTTTAATCAAATAATAATGTTTTAGGAAATAGAAGAGAAGATCGAAAATCATAGAGAAAAAGTTGAAGAAACCTTGGCAAAAGGAAAGCAATTGACGAGAGAGAATCAGCTAGCTCCGGACATTGTCACCGACCAAGTTGAAACGCTAGGCCGTCTATGGGCACACGTGTTTGAACTCAGTGCGCATCGAAGGAAGGATTTAGAAGACAGTTTGCAGCATTGGAATACCTATGTTGAAGAGCTCGAGAAGTTGCTTGTGCTGCTTAATGAAAAAGAGGCTTTATTGCATAAGAATAACGACAGCGTTCATCTATGGAACGAAGACAAACTCGATGAGAAGATTTCCGAATACCAGGTTGCGCTTAATGAAGTCGAAACCCTTTTCGCCTTTTAGTCAATGTCTTCATTTACAGCAGGTTTTATTTCCTACAACTTAAAATAAGTAGAAGTTTATGGACTTCTGGTGTCATGTTATTTGCTATCCGTTGGATAATGTCATTTATGGCAGAAATGTTTCTTATATTATAGCTAATTAATTTTATCATTTGCTTTCTTTTAGTGGTTTGAACAGGTGCAGCTTTGAATTGATATTCTTTTAAACAGATTATAAGTATCCTTATTTGGTCTTTATTCGCCACAAACTAACAATAAATCAGTTATCATTTGCAAGCCCAAATAACGAATCAAGGCAGAAATTCGTTTTATCCATTTAGACAGGATTTGTGTGCTTATTGTTTTCTTCTTTCTTTTCCTCAGCTTTTGGACGAGGAATTAGATGCTGATCTTGAAAAAGAGGCCAGCGTGACTGAGGCTGCAGAGAAAATCATGGAGCACATGTCATCATCCGGGAGCGAGAAGGTTATGGATGAACGGATGCAGCTTGAACGACACAAGAAAACTATCAAGATTGAAATTGAACAGAGAATGGACACATTAAAAAGCGAAAAGCAAAAATGGAAATCCTACTTTGAGAATAAAAAGCAATTTGAGGATTGGCTGAAAGCAACTGAAAAAAACTTGACAAGTCTTTCAACTGGTGCTATAGATTTGGAAACGCCAGCCAGATTCCAGGTATTTCAGAGCGCTGTATCTACTCTCTGACGCTTTAGCCAAGATCCAATAATTTTCCTGTCGATTTCTACGTACTTCTTTTTACTTTGCTACCAATTCATTGGAAAGGTGGATTTTGTCTTCTTGCAGTGATAACAGCTCAGCTTGTTTTTAAATCAAAATGTGAAATGTTTGAATGAAAGCAGTTTGAAAATTGCACTCAGATACACATTTCAGTACATGTTCGTTTGCTTGCTGAAAGCTCTATTTTTAAGACCAACTTTTATCTTTTGCAGGAATTAATTGAAAAGATTGTAACAAACCACAAAACTCTTGAGTTTCTGAACACTCTATCGTCTGGTTTTGTGCTGGATATACGTGACCAGCGAGCGATGGATTTGCGAAACAACGCTTGTCATTTAAACGATCGATGGGACAAGCTTTACGAGCAGGCAAAATGCAACGCCGAGTATGCGAAAAAACACTTGAATCCTTGGTTTTCGTATCGTGAAAAGATCGAAGAAATGACGAAATGGCTGGAAAGTACAAAAAGCTTGACAGACGTTGAGTTGAAGCAGTTTCAAAAATTGGAAGATGCTAAAAAGGTTCTTGACGAGGAAAAGGTGAAATTTGCGAAAATGGTTTAGATTTTAAATGTTCATTATTTTTTGTTTCTAAAGATGTTTCATGCTATTGTGATTTCTATGGTCTATCCGTATTTCTCTTATCTTTGTCTATTTATGTTTTGTCTGTGTTTTGTTATTTTTTGTTATTTTTACTTGACCGATTGATACATCCTCGTGTTTTGCCACGTGTGAAGTACGTTTTTAATGTACCAAATCCAGCGACAAAGATGTCTCTTGCAGGATATTTGACCCTGTTGAGTAACATTCCTTGACACGGTTAACTGAACGATGAGTCAGTGTAAAGTAGTGAATCCCACTTGCATTCAAGATGATCGTTTTGCTAGAGGTTTTGATGTTGTTTTTATCTTGTGAACAGGCAAAGCTAAATACTGTGAAGAACAAGCGACCGAGTCTTGAAGATCTCATCTGGAAGGGCTCTCTTTTGCCAAACAAATACAAATTTGCTGTCAGAATTGACATCAGGTCAGAACTACAACATCTTGATGAGAGCTGGACCAAAGCAAACAACATTTTGAGCGAACGAGTAAATCACGTGACAAAACTCTATACTCATTGGGAAGCCTGTTGCTCTGAGCTAGATTCCGTAGAGTTATGGGTTGACGGCGTTTGTGTCATTCTTGATAATGAACAAAAAACCAAGCTTAGAGATGGAGAAAAATTACAAATATTTTTGGTGAAATTTCAGGTAACTCATTTCACTTTCATGTAGAAAGTGAATTAATCTTTGATTATGTCGTCCTCTGCTGTTATGATTATGTTAGGAAGTGCCGCCATCACCCCTTCGTGGGGGTAGCGTGCCCCTTATTAGCGATTTTTTTCTTCAGTTTCAACGGCCCATGATGTAATGAGCTCGCTATAGGGTAAATCAAGTGGCCCAGATGATTTCAGCAGTATTTGGTTTATGTTGTACGCATCTATTAAACAGGTGCAAGGTATTGTTTTTGCACTGTGCATTATTGCAAGACAGACTCTGATGTATGTATTTTCTCTGTTATTAGACAATTTTAGATGACTTGCCAGGCAAAGAGACAATTCTGCAATCGATATCCGATAAAGTTGTTGAGCTTGAGGACAATGGAAATTTGATAAATATTGCTGTTGAAAAGGAAAAATGTGAAGGAATTCAGGCTCAATTCGAGGCCATTGCCTCCACCATTCGAAACAGAAAGGTTGTGATTGGAAACGATGTAGAAAAGTGGAAAGAGTACATCAAAAGGCTTGAAAAAATGTCTGATTGGGTTCAGTCACGAAAGGATCTTATGAATTCGGAAAAGCCGAAGGACAAGCAGTTAATCGAAAGACAAAAACAGCAGTTGGAGGTTCTTTGCGATTCTTTAAACTAATATGCTTATAAATTTTATATTTGGTTTTTTCATGTTGTTGGTTGTCGAAGAAAGTTTTGGTTGTCACTGCGTTTCATCGCTGTAGAAGCAGCTGTTTTCATGAATGAGAGAGAATTCAAGGGTTTTACATGCTAATCTATTAATATTCAACAGTGTCTGCATTCCTCACTGTCAGTTTAACGCGTTTTTCATAACCTTTCCCTTGTGTCCTACAAGATGTTCCTACAACTTAACAAACGAACACGCCTATTGCAGGGCCACCTTTTTAATTAAGTGTCAAAAAATTTCCGTGATTACTTAGGGATCCCGTGCTTTTTCATTTCAAGGTAGTGATTTTGCGTTTTTTCTTCATTAGGTAAGGTTCTCGCGCTTTTCATTATTTGATAGGGACCCTGCGCTTTTTCATTATTTGATAGGGACCCTGCGCTTTTTCATTATTTGATATTTCAGTATAAGGTAGATACCTCGTGCATTTTCACTATTAGTCTTCCATTTCCACATATCAAGAACCTCATCTTCAGGGCTTTTCTGCTTTTCGATTCTCAACCACCTTTTCACTGATCACTAGGGTTTGCAGCATGACCTAGCAACGAGGCGGAAAGAGTTTGAAAATCTAGTGAGCGAAGGCTGGAGCTCATTTGCATCATCGTCAGAAAGTGATGGAAGCAGTGACCTAGCGGACCGATTAAAAAGCATGACTGGTAAGAAGGCTTTAATTAGAATTGAAAAGCCGCTTTGTTTGATATCCAAGGCTTAATTTTTATTTCTCTTTGACGATCAAATTTAATTCCTGCAGGTTTTGGAATCCAAAATCAATTATTTGGAAAAAATGTCGAAAAAGATGGCGAAACGACCAGTTTTTATCCCAACCTAGCCTTTGAATAGGATGCGAATTTAGACTGCCGAATTTTCATGTACCTTCTGGAGTTTGGGCTGAAATTATTTTATTTTGATTGAATTTCTCCAATCAAATTGTTTTCACTTTCTTTCATGCTTCAGGAACATGGGATGAGATGTCACGATGGGCGGCTGGTCGGTATCAGCTGCTGGTTTTGTCAACTCATTACCAGGACTCTTCAGAACAGCTTGCTGAATATATCAACAAGATCGAGAGGAAAATATCGCTATCGTCCGAAGATATCCCGGAATGCATTGTGGAAAAGATCAGGGCTCAGTCTGCCAAGGCCAGGGTAAATATTAAATTGTTTTCATTTCCGATTGGCCTCCAGTAGATTATTTTGCATGTTTGTTAAGATTATTTAGACAGCACTACCTTATCTTTGTTAGATACTGTTTTGTACGAATATAAGGTTGAAAAGGGTGGAAAAATTGCTTTTTCAGATCCTTGACCGGCAGGCTTCGTTCTGTGCAAGCCAGTTTATTGTATCTCATAATTATGAAGAGACTGAAATCGATTTGATTGATTTATCGTTTTTTAAGCAAAGGCATCTTACTTTAGACACCAGACACCAGAGGACACCAATTTCTTTAAGGTCAATAAGAACACTTGAAAATCAATGATTATTCAATTATTAGTTAGTTTATCGCATGTTACAGTCATTGTTTATGAACTTCGATTGATAAGCGCATTTTACAGTCATCATTTATAAACAATGTTAGAGATATTTTGTTCGCAAAATGTTGCTTGTGTGAAAAACTTTGAGATTGTCTATGAAGGAGATGATCGAGAGCTGGCACGAAGAGTGTCAAGAGCTTGATGTAACGTTTAAAGATGGCAGACTGGTACTGTCGCAAAGTTCCGAAATGCCAGAAACATCTTTCGAAGAGCAATTGGGTGGCCTAAATAGGAAATGGTCAGAGATGGTAGTTGGTGTGGAAAATCGGAAGAAGAAAGCGGAGATGATAGCGAAAAATTGGTGGGAGTTTTCAAAATCGAAGCTTAGGATGTTGAAATGGATGGAGAAGAAAGAAATGGACTTGAATCAGGAGGACATTGGAGGAGGCGGGTTAGAAAATGCTGTTGATATGGAAAGGAAGTTAACTGTGAGTACACTTGGTAGTGATGTAGTGCGTGAAGTTTATATCAACTAGTGTAACCGATTTTTGTTCAAAGTCGTCTTTGCTTTGTTTTTTATGCAATTATTTTTCATATTATTTTATATCACGAGGTTTTGTTTGTACGTGTTTATTTTAAGTTTTATCATTTTTAGGTATAGAGAGTATTTATGAATGACTTTCTAGGCTCTATTTGTTTTTCATCAAGTTTTTATCTTGAAATGTTTTACTGTTATTACAGATTTTGTCAGGATCTACTAAGGAATTCCTTTGTCATCTGAAAAAGATGGCTCTTTGTGTTCAGGCCTGCTTCTAGGCTCTAGGCGTAATCGATAAGATTGTTTCCATGCGAAACATGCTTGGTAAATGTCATCTTCCTTTAGGATATGGTCGAGAGAATAAACTCGCGTAAAACCGACATCAATAATTTATTGAGTAAAGCAAGAGAACTGGCAGGAGAAGATGCAAGTTTGCTTGAAGACGTAAATGAACGCTTTAGCAATTTGCAATCGTTAGCGTCGAAGAAGCGTGAACAATTTGAAAAGCTGATCAATAGATGGAGACGAATGACCGAGCAACGAAAGAAAATGATTGGGGTCTTAAAGACAACTCAATTTGTTGCCAGCAGGAGGCCAATCAAAACTTCAAAAGATGCAAGAGGAGAATTAAGTGAATTGGAGGTTGGTGGGAAAAATATATTTTTTTCTCATTGTTTTGCATTGATCGTAGTCTTCCGTTAAATAAAGAAGTTGAAAACTATTTTTTAATGATGACATTCGTTTATTATTTAGTTTACTGTTTACATTACAGTTTTTCGCTTAATCTTTGTGTTGTTTTGCTTATGTCAAGATTGCATCCTTGGATATCCAAGCCATCAAAGCGTTCAACCAGGATGAAGATTTCAACGAAGAATCTTTAGTTAATGATTTTGAGAATGTGGTAGGTTTTGATATTGTCGCCGAAGCTAAAGAATTCGCAAATATCCAAAAGAAGGTGCAGGAAGTGATCACCAGTGTCGAAGAAAAAGCTCAGGTTTTAGGACATGTTGCGGAAAAGCTGGAAGCCATAGAAAAGGAGAAAGATAATTTTGACGAGTGGGCAAAAAATGTTAAGAGAAAATTTGAATGTGGAGAAATCATGGATGATACTATAAAGGTATATATATGAAAATAAAGAAAAAATACGAGTTGTTTTAAAAAGAACATTCTGTTGGTGAATGTATATGCGGAGGCAGATGCTATATAGCCAGCAATTTGTCAATGTATGTATGCTAAGGCGGTCAAACTTTAGGCACTGCTACTGCTTGTCGTTTAACATATTTGCAGTATTAACTACTGACCCCTTGTGTACATTTATTTGCCTGGCCATTTTTGACTTGACCCATGTTTTCTTAGAAATAACATTATGTAAAAGGCTGTTGAAAGCCCAAATGAGCATACTTCCTTCATAACTTAGGGTCAATTGGATTCCAAGCTGAAGTCAATTGAGTCTGTAGACAAGAATGCTGCAAAACTGCTAACGGGAAGATCTTTGTCTGTCGAAATTGATCCTGAGTTGGTGGAAGGAATGATATCCGAGATGCATTCCGAGATAGAGGAAATAAAGGAGCTTGCTAGTTTCCAGGCCACTCAAGAAAAAGGCGACTCGATTGCAGAGCCGTTACAGTCGCCCTTCTCACATCTTAGCAGTTTGCTGACTGATGTCAGAGCAACGCTTCCAGATCTGGCCTATAATATGAATGACACTCGAGATGATGCACAAAACAAATTGAATCTTCTTCAGGTAGACACATTGACTTATGTTGTTTGTAGTTGTGAGTGTATTGGTCGAAGCCTGTAATTGGTATTCTGGAAAAACAGTGCAACGATCATGGCTTCCCTGTTATGTTGCTTCGTCCTTTTATCATCGGAACACCTTACATTTTCTGTAGTACTCACATCTCGACCGCACATCTTTACTTGTTAAGTTTGTCCACATTTACAAAGAGCTCGGTTATTCTGTTGTTTGGTTTATTCTGTTGCAGACTGCTTTGATGCGATGCTATTCTGCAAGAATTTTGCCTTTTTGTTGCTACCTTTTAAAGTTTATGTTGAAGTATTCACTCAGACTCATTTGTATGCTAGGAATCACTTATAAAAGTTGAAGAGGAGGTTGACAAGCTTGAGCACGATAGCAGAGAAGGTGAGGAGAAGGAGGAGCTAGAGCGAAGAACTGCGCAGCAACTGCGGGAGGAGTTGGTCATTCAGCGTAACCAATTGCGAAAGTTTGTTTCGGCAGTGGATAGTTTTGAGGACAGTGTTTGTGAATGGAATGAGTTTTTGCAGGAGGCGGAAAAAGAGCTCTCAAATTGTCAGAAGGGTCCAAAAAGTGTTGAAGAACTGGAGGAAAACTACGAACGACTGCAGGTAATCGAATCAGTTTTCATCATTTGTTTTTTCACGTTTTGGTTTATAAATTGAGATTGGTTTCTTCGTTATTTAGCTGTCTTTATAAAGTGTATTGGCCAAGTAAATGCACTGTCAAAAGAACACATTTTGGCAAAAGAAACCTAAGAAATGAATGAGTCTGGTCAATATTTTTTCATTATTGACTTATTTCTTAATGGTTTTGTTTTTTGTCTACAGGGTCTTCTGGACGACATGGAGAAAAACGATCGAATGATTGGTGATGTTTACGATAAAGGAGATGAGTTGCTGCACAAAGCATCTGGGGATATGAAGGTGCCATTATTTTAGCCATAGCTTTTCAAATTTATCTCGTATATAATATTTCTTTTTCATGTAGGCTCATATTTTAAGTTATTTTGCGTAAAAGTTTTTTTAGGTCTTTCTGTGCAACGTTCTCAGATTTACCAGTTTTGTGAGTCAATTTTGATGAAATGTATAATTTTTTTCTTTGCTATAGACTGAACTCGAGAGAAGGCTTGAAAAAATCGAGCATGATTGGGCAGCGTTTTGCGAGACAGCCGCTGGGGCAAAATCAAAGATAGAAGAGGATCTTGGCAAGTGGAAAGACTTTGAAAAAGAGTGCGAAAAGTTGATTTTGTTTTTCACTGAATCAAAAAGCCAGCTATGTATGAATGCAAAGTTCGACTTGCAAGGGACAAGCATCGAAAAGAAGAAAATATTGGTATGTTTGGCAAACTCAAACGAGTTTTTTTATTCTTAAGTTCATTTAACTGCTACGTTTGCCATCTGTCTTGTATTTGCTGGCAATTCCTTTTCACGATTTATCTGTAAAATTTTATGCTCTTTGTCTCAAGATATCGAAAATTCAGCCGCGTTGTGCATTCTAAAGTATACTGTCTTTTTACGCCCCTTTTTTAATAGATTCTCCTTTTAATTTTCTGACAGGGTCTAAAGAAACAGCAAAGCCAGAAAGAGAGGCAAGTTAAAGTTATCGAGAATCAAGCTTTGCTGTTAAAAGAACACCATTTTCAGGCCACCAGTATCGTGGTCATGGTGGAAAACGTGTTAGAGGCAAAGCGAATGTTTGACGATGCCGTCAAAAGACGCGAGAAAGTACTCAACACAGTCATCAGCTTGAATGACGAGCTTCAAAAAAATATGAAATTCCTTGCAGAATTGATTCAAAAACTGGAGAACGATTTATCTGTTGACGGTCAAGCAATTGAATCGGGCCCTGAAGGACTGAAAAAAGCTGCTGACTTGGCCGAGGTATGAGCAATTCAGTTTACAAATATAAAAGAGCCCAGATAGCCGGGCATGTTTGTTAGAAATACGCTTTTTCTCGAAATGAATTAACCACACTTGTGACATCGTCTCACTTCCTTCGAAAGCCTTGGAATTTTTTTGACTGAATAATCCAAAACTTTTGCAAATTTAGACACTCAAACTAGCTGTATAAACAGTGCAATCTTAAGCTTATGTTCAAGGTTAGGCTTTTACACCTATAAGAATGATAGTTGAACTACAACTGCCAGAAATCATTAGCGATCTGGTTCTCGTCGAAAGAAGACATCGATCAAGAATAGGACCTATGACTGGTTTCTTTCTGTAGTTTAACTTTGTTAGTTTGTATTTTTAGGCCTTAATGGATGAGCATCTGTCTTGCTCCTCTAAACTTTTAAGTGCAAAGCAACTGTTGGAATTAATCAGCCAGAGCCTTACCGATGCTAGTAAGAAGAAATTAAGCGAAGAAGTCTCTTCCTTGGAAAATAATTGGCACAAACTTGGAGAAGAAATCTCGTCAAAGGAACATGAGATGAAAAAGATATGTGGAGAGGCAAACACCATCTTGGATTTAGTATCAGAATGCAATGGAAGGTTGGGCGATTTGGAATCCGGTTTAAATAAAATAAATGTGAATTATTCTGATGATTTGCAAAACGTCGAACTCATCCAAAAACAGTTATCTGTGAGTATACCTTTTTTCTTTATTTCCTGTAAGACTGAGCTGTCATGTAGCCTGTGTCTCCCAAAGGCCCCTAGGGCAGAGTATAATTGTCCACGTGGGCCCAGTGTAAGTCGATTGCCTGTATACCAGTCTAGGCCCATATGCTATTTTGAAGAATGGATCTGGTAGCCAAGACCCTCTCCTCAAAGTTTGGGCCAGACTTATAATTTATTGGAGTGATTGTCACTGTTGTAGTTTATTTTTGATTTTCAAAATTAGATTTCTGTCTTTCTTTTTATCGTCATAAAAAGCAGTGTCTTGATCCTCCCCAACCTAGATTATTGTTGCAAGATATCTTACTGCTGAGATTTCCTATACCTTAACGCTATTCAATTGATTGTAGGATATCAAAGAGGACTTGGATTCTGTTGGCCACGCTCACGATTTGATACGCGATGAGATCGATTCTGCAAAGCTTCCAATAGTTGCTGTGAGATTTTTGAAAGAGAAGCTCAACGATTCTTTGAAACTTAGGGGACGACTGATTTTAAAATCATCTCAAGCACAAACTGAGCTTGAAGATAAGGCAGTAGATGATCAAACAGGCGTCGAGGCGCATTTGAACGGCTGCCTGGAGTGGCTTAGAGAACTTAGTGGCATTTTGAGCGAAGATGGTAAATTTTGTGACTCTGACAAGACAGTGGAGGATCAGAAGAAGAGGCTTGCGGTAGAGCGAATATTTATTGGCTTTTTGACTGCTTAAGTAATGTATTATGTTTGCAATATATTGTTCTTTTTCTGTCAGCCTTGAAGTGTGAATTGAGACTTTGCAGGTGCCTTAGATGTAGACTATTCTCAAACACTGTCGTAATTTGAAATCTTGAATCGTAGGCATTGAAGTCTGAGTTGAAATTAAAAGAGGGCATCATGATGAAGCTATTTTCTGGCAAGTTCAATGTCGACAACAATGTGAAGGAGCTGCAAGGTATTGTTGAAAAGGAATTGACAACTCTGAATAACGCAATTAGCGAAAAGGAGGCAGATCTCCAAAGCGTTGGTGATAGGAAGAATTCTTGTCACGAGGAAGTTAAAAAGTTAATGAAATGGCTCAAAGCAACGGTCAACGAACTTCCGGACGTACAAAAAGAGTCAATGGAGGACAGCCTCGCTTTCACTCTTAACATTCTGAAGTCAGTGGAAGAAAAGAAACATTGGCTTGCGTCAATAAGTGAGAAGTGCAAAGAAATTGGCAGGGAGTTGCCGAAAACCGAACAGATTCTGCTGGAAGGGAAACTTTATGAACTTGAAACGTTTTTTGAAGAGTTCGAAAGACAGACAGAACAGCTTCTGAGCGAATTGCAAGAGAAAAAAAATGAAAGAAAAAGAGTAAGTAGCTGTTAATTGAAAGTTTGCTCTATCTTTTGGTAAAAATTTCAATATAGATGCGCTTGTGACTTGCTTACATGAAGCATCAGGAATTCTCTGTTGTAGCAGCTGGATTTGGGAGAAACTATGGGGCGAGGGGATCCGCTCTTAAATCAATAATATGGTATAAGCTATTTGTGAAAGCATAACAAAAGTAATTACTTTGATCTGAAAGCCCCATTTTGTGGCACTTTTTTTCGTTTTTTCAATTTTGAATCAATCGTTTCCTGCTGGAGTCTGCGATTGCGCAAGCATTTTTCTATTCGTTGATCACGCTGGGTTAAATATATGAGTTTAAGTCCTTTTTTTATGAACTAAATAATCCTGTATCGCACACTTAATCGAATATAATGTTACTGAACAATCTGTGCTATCACTTGTATCGAAAATAAACAACACGTTGGGTATAATTGCTCTTGGAATGAATGGGGAATTTTCAGGGGGATATAATATTTGAGTCAAAAGTAACTGTTTGATGCATTCAGTGTTTTGCTCGGTGTTTCTTTAAGGTTGACGAGGACGTGGATGATTGCCTTGCGTGGGTCCAAAAGGCTGAAGTTGTATTTAGCAGTGATTTAACCTCAATAACAGACGAGGATGCTATGATGGAAGCATTCGGAAAGCATGAGGCCATGTATCGGGAAATGGATCAGCGCAAAGACCGAATCGAGACTGTTCTAAGATGCGGCAGTAGCATGCTTGATGTTTTTCCATCGGCAGATAAAGGAAGCATGAAAGAGAGGCTAGATCATTTGCTCAAGAAGTGGAGCAACCTAAGTGAGCGGGCTTCTTCCAAAGAGTCGAACTTTGACAACTTTGTATCAGACCAGGAATTCTTTTATGAAAATTTGGAGGGCTTCATTGAATGGATGCAGAAGCTAGGCTGCATGATTTCCGAGGACATAGACGAAGAAGCGGGAAAATCTGTTTTAAATAATTGTTTACTTGAACATAGGGATCTTTGTGGGGACATTAAAGGTCACAAAAAGATGTACGAGAAATTGATCGAAAACGGTAACAAGATTCTGGAAGGATTACCGGTAGAGAGGAAAGCATCATTTGATGGGCATCTGCGCAGGCTAAAATCAGGATGGGAAAATCTAGTCGATGTTGCCATTGAGAAAGAGCAGGACTTGGCATTGCTTGCAGGTGATGCAGAACAGTCTGCTTTGTTGAAGCAAGATGGCGTGGCAAGAGACAAACAGCAGGATATTGATAGTATTCTTTCTGAACTGGGTGTTATTGCCGATGGACTAAAGAAGGTAAGAGTAGATGTAGCTCGTATGCCTTGTCAAGGCACGGTTTCTGAGCTGATGCAGAATCACTTGGCAATGTGCCTGCAGTCGGATGCAGAGATGGAGAAGTTGGATGCGTTGGTTGCCAAAGCTGCTAAGTTGCCACAAGGCAACGAGGATCGAATAAAAATCGACTGCAGTGTAGAAGAACTACAAGAAGAATGGCAAGCTCTTGTCGAAGGGCTACACAGGGAGCGATCCGATTTAGAGAAAGCTGTAGAATTAGAGAGGACTGTTGAAGAATTGTCAGATCAATTTGAGGCGATGGATGGCAAGGAAAACGATGAAAATGGAGAATTAGGACTGGTTGATCAATTAGACGGCAGTTTAGAAGATCTTTCGATCTTGATTGACAAAAACATGTCCCTACAAGATAAGGTTTTGGGGTTGCCTGAAAAAAAATATGGCCAGGTTAAGAGAAATTTGTTATCCAAAGTCGAAGGTTTGATAAAGAAAGCCGAAGTGAGAAAGCAAAAAGTTAAAGGAAAGATCGATTCAATTTTTGAGATCAACTTGCTTAAACAAGAAGCTGAAGGAATTTTGTTTAAAGTGGCGAGTTTGAATGAAACTGAGTTAGAAAAGGATGCAAATGCTAACGAGAATGAGGATAAAATAAAAACAATATCTGGATCAATTGTGGCTCGTCAAAGTTTGTTGGAGAAAACTATAAGGTTGAAGTTGAAGCTTGAGGACAGTAGAGAACACGGTGCTATTGCAGACTATGTTAGACACTTTGAAGACATAGAAAGTAAGCTTACAGCAGAATTAGAAAAGGACGAGAGAAAACTGGTCGACATGAAGACGTCAAAGCGACTTAGAGATGACGTATTTGAAGATTTTGATGCGTTAAGAATTGAAGGGCGACTTAAAGAGTTGGGTGACAGTTTGCCTTTGTGTGGAGATGTCTTACAATTGCAAAGTGCAGTACATAAGACAGAAGGAATTAGAAACGATTTAAAAGAGCTTAGAAGAAAGGCGGAGGAAATTAGAAATTGCTTTGAGCAAAATGATGATGCTGAATTGGAGGGGCTCCTGGAAACCATCAGTCAATTAGAGAAGCATGCAGAATTGATAGCGAAAACTGCCAAAAATGGTTCAACTATAGTTGAAAAGTCGAGCACACTAGGAATGAAATTTGCAGCTTTGGAAAATGATTTGCTTTCATTTGAAGCCTCTCATAATCTGAGGGAACGGAGTATCTTGCTACGTAGCGTTGAAAAAGAAATTCTTGACGATGTTAAGGAACTAAGGAAAGAAGCAACTGAAATGCAAGATGACCGACTAAAAATGTTCCCTTCGCTTGATGATTTCCAAATGAATTTGGTTGCATCCAAAATAAAGGCAGCAGAGGAAATTGAATCGGAGGTATGCAAGATTAAGACGTACTTAGAGAAAAAAAGAAGAATGGAATCAATCGAAAAGGCCCTACTGTCTTTCCAGCAAGTTGCAACTGATCCAATGACGACCCTTGAGAATGCAAGGGAATCTGCTGTAAAGGCCCTGAGTGAAATTGAGAATCTGGAAACTGAATTAGATGTTATAAGTAAAAGCAGTTTTGCAGAGGAGAATGGATCTGAGCATGCAGCGGGACATAAGGTTGAAATAAAGAGATTACTATCATTTTGCCAGGATAATAAGAGAAAGATAAGTGACAAAATACAGTTGGTTGAAGAAGCCAAACAGAGAAAGTTTGACCTAGAGAATTTCCTTGATGAGTGCGAAAGTTTTGCTGATACTTCAAACGCTGGCGGTAAATTTGCAACAATGGAACAGCTGTCAAAAGGTATAGAACAGATTAAAGTGGAGAGCGAAGCTTCTGTGAAAAAATTAGAGCAAATGGACAAGGATTTGTCAGAAAGATTTTGTCAGCTAGGAAAAACAGATGAAAATATAGCGGGAAAAACGACGAGGGTAATTGAGGCACTACAGAAGAAAACATTGTTTTTTGCTACCACAGAGAAACTAGCACATGACTATATCGACTTGGCAAATGTAATAAAAAGGGATCTTGAGAATCTCCACGTACCGGGGCTCGATGAATCTTATAAAATTGAAGATGCTGAAGTGAAAGCTGAAGATTACAAAACAAAGATAGAAGATGTTAGAAAAAAGATAGTGGCTTTAAGCGAACTCGCTAATGTGATTTACGAACAATTAGAAGGAACGGAAATAAATATTCAGGAAGAGATGGATGAGCTTCAGAGGGAAGTTGAATTGAAAGAAGATCTAGCAGTGTCCTTTAACCTGGACCTTGCAAATGCTAAGAAGAATGTTTGTCGTAACAACGTTGGCTGTGAAGAATTATTTGATTGTTTTAAGGATGCAAACGAGGCCTTTGAAAGAGGGTTGAAAAATACAAAATCATATGCAGCCTTGTCGCAGCACATTAACGGTTTTATTTCAGATATTGATTCTCTTGATGCAAAAGTTGTTTGTTTATCAAATGACTTGGCAAATTCAAGTACACAAATGCCCGCTTATGAAAAAGAACTACAAGGTGAGAAGATCAGCCATTTAAAGGCGAAGGTAAACGCAGCCAGAAGTCGAGTTTCTAACCTACAGAAAGATATTTCGATCATAAACGATAAAATTGCAGAGAATGAAAGCTCTATGGTATATATCGAGAAATGGATGGATAACGTGGCCTCAATTTTACGAGAAGAAAACATGAAAGATGTTGGTAAGGAGCTCGGTGAACTTGAGAAGGTTGAAAACGAGTTTGATGCGACCGCAGAAAAAGTTCAGAGGATCTGTGAAAACGTCGTGAAATCAAGTAAGTGATGTTCATTTTTTGTCATCTTGCAGATAATGCAGTGTCTGGTGCTGACGTGTTAAATTCACCGTATTTCTTTATTTTTTGAGTAATTTCCACCTCCCTGTTACCCTTCAAGCAAACCCAAAAAGTGGCTTGCCTCTGTAAAATCCTCCGTCGTTCTGATTCAGCGTTTTCACCACCACCAAGATAGAATAAGGGAACTATCATATTCTAACTAAATTGTGTGTTTTGCGGACTTTCTGGCGCTAAATCTTGAAAATTTTGATTCCTATTTAAGCATGAAAGAGAATCTAGCCTCTCTTTGAGAGTGAAAAAACAGCATTTAAATGAGCGTCTTTTATCCAACTATTGAAAAGGCTTAAATACATTTTGCTTGTAGAGTATTTATAGGCCTTTTCATGCCCAATTGGAATGAAGAGTTGAAAAAGTAAAGTATGCCTCATCTGTTTTGGGGTAAAGTTCTCAGCTCCGAGGTGAGTACAAAAAGCTGTTGTGTAAGTCAGCCAGGGGATCGTTATGGTGAAGATTTTTCATTCAGTAAATAAATCCCATATTAAGTAATGCATTTGTAGCACATCCAGTTGTTCTGTGATTGTGACTCAATCAGAGCAATTTTATTCCAGAAATCACTTTAAAGCTCAAACCTGTCAACAAACACAACATGAGGATTGAGTCAATTTGTGATCGAATGAGCGAAATTCGAAAAAGAATTGATGACAGGAAGTTGGCCTTATCTGAGTTTTTCGAGAAGGTTGTGAGCCATGATCGTTTTTGTGCAGACAAGATTAAAGAAATCGAAAATCGGATAATGTCATTGATTGGTAGGGATGAGGAATCTGTTCATTTGAATTTGCAATCTGAAAAGGATTTAGAAAAGGTGAAGGAAGTGATTGAGTCTTTAGAGAGAATAGAAAAAGCGATTGAGGAAGCTGACGAGTTCATTGCTTGCTCGAACTTGCCAGTCGACAACAAGCACAAAGATGAGCTAGCCATGGCTGCAATAAATCTGAAAAGGTATAAAGAAATTGCTGCTGAAAGACTGAATTACTTGGAGACATTAGCAAATAACCGTGTCCGCATCAGAAGTGCACTAGAAAGAGCAAGGGAGTTTGTGGAAGTGAAAGCACGTCAGTTGGACACAAGCAGCCAGTTGAGCTTGGAAAGGCAGCTGAGTGAAGTGAACAAATGCTGCCTTGAGATCGAAAATGAGGAAAGAGAACTGTTTTCGCCTATTCATAGAGCAAGAGAAGCCATCACGGAGCTAGATTCTGGGGATGGAGAAAGCTTTGAGGACGAGTTGCTGGAAATGACAGATCTATGGGATGCATTTGAAGACAAAACAAAAGAAATGCAAAGAAAATTGGCAGCTGGCTACGAGGAGAAGCGTAACCTTCACGATCAACTGACGTCGCTCAAAAAGATGTTAAAAAATGTTCAGCTTGGTATAAGGAATTTCAAAGTAGGTGATTTTGTGTCACTGATTGAAGGCGAGGAGGAAATAAGTCATCTTGTAGATGGATTCCAAAAAAGGCAAGAGAAAATTCACAAAGTGCTAGACAGAGCTACTGAATTTGTTGCAGCTGGAGTAGAGGGAGATGCGAGTGAGACACCGCAAATCCAGGAAGAGGCTAAAAGTCTTAATAACCAGATACGATTTGAATTGCAGGAAAAGGAGCATGCGGTGGAGCAACTGAAAAGGAGGTTTTCCACTGTAAACAAAGTATCTGAAGAGAAGTGCGTTTTTATGCATGCATTGTGTGATCGCCTGAGGGATGTAGAGATTACTGAGTTTAATCTGAGTAATGTGGTAAAAGACTTGGATAAGATAGATTCAACTGTTGGAGAGGTTGACAAGGAAGTGAAAGCCCTCTGTGAAAATTTATCGTCTCTGAAGACGGAACTACCCGAAGTAGAATCAGAAAAATGTAGTGCCTTGAAAATGGAGCTGGAAGAAGGTTTGCATGTACTTCAGTCACTTGCAATTGACACACACGACAGGTACACTGATATTGAACAAGAAGCAGCTGCAAAAGTGACAAAAATGACGACCATTTGTCAGCAACTAACTGAGTTGCAGAAAACACTTTCAGAAGATAAAAGTTGCATTGATCTTGATATGATGAACAGAACATTGTCTGATCACGAGAGAACTTTCGCCAGCATCATTGAACAAACAGAGTCACTGCCCAAGCTTAGTGACAGTATTTCTTCCGATGGTTGCATCGACAATCGGGATGACGTCAGCCGAATGTTGCAGGAAGTTTCCAAAATGAAAGAATTAGTGTCTTCAGGAATTTCGAATAAAAGGCGAGAGTTGCGAAATGCTAATGAACGCAAAGTGAAGTTTGAAAATGAGCTCGGCAAGGCGTTAAGTGACCTTGAAGAGATCGAAGATTCAACTTTGTCGCCAGTTGGCGAAATAAAGTTACAATCGAGGTTAGAATATTTGGGAAAAATGTTGAATAAACTTGACGATAGTAATAGTCGTCTTGCAAAAGAGATGGAAAATGGAGGCCTGTTTTCTTTGCTGCCTGTTACGAATGTTGAAGAAAACAGAGGGCGAATGGCTATGTTCCAGGAACGCTCCCAAGCTTGCAGGCAGGAAATCGAATCACAAATGAAATTCATCGCTGGAAAGTTGAAGACCAAGCATAACACTGAAATGAAACTCCGTCGCTGTGCTGATGCCATTGAAGAGCTTGAGAAGTTGGATCCAGCAGAGCACAATGAAACAGAGTTGAATCTACTAAGTGAAAATCTTGAAGAAGTTACAAATAATATTTGTTGTTTAGGCAGTCTTTTAGAAGCAGCTGAAAGAGAGCGGCTTGAGTCGCAGATGGTTGCTGCCAAAAATAGAGTTTCCAAATTTGTCGCATGTTTGCATGGTGATCTTAGCAAAATACCTGAAAAGGAAGAATCCAAATGCATGGAGCAAAGGGATGCGGCCTCTTTTGTCTCAGTAGAAGATGAAATCAAACCCAATGCAATCGCATTTGTTGAAAGCTATGTGAATGTTAATGACAGCGACAGTGATTTCTGCGACCTCGAGGCTGTTCCTATCCATAATTCTGAGCCGGATACCATTGATTTGAAAGATGACGACAAAGGAAAAGCGTGCGTTTTAGATGATTATAGGAAGCGTGTGGAAAGCCATGCGATGCAGGTTGAGAAATTGAGGGCAATGTATGACGGTCCTTCAAGCAATATTGGTCTCGAAGATAGCATTTCCAATGTCTCAGATTCTATCGAGTCAATTTCGTTGGTTCTAGAAGACATTCCCCGTCTGTACATGGAGTTAGATGAGTTTGGAAGCAAAGTTTCTGTTGATCAGGTTTCAGCACTAGGTGAATCTGTCAGGTCTCTCGAGCAGGCTTGCAACGCGACGATGGGAAGCCTTATTGTTAAACGTGATGACGCAAGCGAATTGCTTGCGAGAATCAACAAATACCAGAGTGAGATGGAAGAGTTTGGTGAAAAGCTGCAGCAAATCACAGAAATAGCAAAACATTGCATCAGTGCAGATGGCGATATCAGTTTTAGCCAGCAATCAATTGACGAAGCCCGCGAGATTATTGGTAAGGCAGAGAGCGTCTTAAGGGGAACGGAGCGCAATTTACTAGAAAAAGCTCCACTGGAGGTCAGTGACATGTTGCGCCGAAAGGAAACTATATTTAGCGAGAAAATTGGATTTGCAAAACTATCTGTAAAGCAACTAGAAGCCGGTATTGAAATGCACAACAAGCTGTTGGAGTTTCGCAATATGCAGATTATGATAGATAAATATAGAAGGGATCTAGGTGATATCAAAGAACACGGCATGACAGCTGAGAAAGCGAAGGAGATTCAAGATATCATTAACACGGTGTCACACTATGTAGAAAAAGCGGAGACTTTGAAGGGTTGTTGCGAAAACGTTTTGTTATTGTGTAAGGAAGATGGTTTGAACGATACTGTTGCAACTGTCTTCAAAACATTAAAAGAATCAAGTGAAAGTTTGAAAGCTGAGGCAGAAACCACCCGAAAGTCTATCGAGTTATTTTTAGATCTTGCGAAAAAAGTAAAAGATCTGAATGTTTTTGTAGAATATGCAGACCAGCGCAGTGACAGTATTCTAATGGAAAGTGACATAGGGACGGTTATTAAACTCATTAGCGATTCCATTCAGGAAATAAGCAATGTCTCCGAAAGCCTTCCACGGATTTATAAAGACCTGGCGGATGTGTCAAGTGATTTGAGGCCAGAGCAAATTGATGCTCTGAAGAACAATGTTGATGCTGTGGCAGCCACTTGCTTGAAGACACGGCAGAAACTCGCGGCTAAAGCGGAAAAGGTGGAGCAAATCGAGACAGCGAGGGAGCATCTGCGCAATGAAATTGAAGATGTGCGGGAGGAGCTTGGCTCGTTTGATGGGAAACTCAATGATTTGATAGAAGTAGAGGATTTGAATGATATTCACGATTTCTTGAGTGTACAGGAAATGAAATTTCGAGAAATGCAGGAAAATGTAAATCGAGCCACAGACTCTTTAGCTCAATGTCTAGAAGGATCCATTGGAAGTGACGAAGTAACAATGGCTGAACGGGAAGCTGAAAGTCTGAGGGCAGATGTTGCTGAACGTGCCAGTGAAGTAGTTAGGTTGAGAAATTTTGTCAATCAAGCTATTGACACCGTGAACAAAGTTGAAGGGCGGTTTCCAGTTATTCCTGAACAAGATCTAGAAAACCTCAAGCACGCCATTGAACAAAATGAAACAGATTCAAAAGATGAAATTGAAAACCGAACTGTTTTGCTAAGAAAAGATTTTAATGAATTGTCGGAGCGCTTTCATGAATACGAGAACATGGATGAAATACCCGAATATTTGAATATGGAAAATATGTCTACTGAAAGCCCTGGCTCTTTGAGAAACCCCTTCAAAAATATATCTGAAAAATGCAGGAATCAGGTTTTGAAGGCAAAAGAAAAGCAAAAAAAGATTTTACAGTCACGCTTGGTTGTGCTGGAAGTAACAGAAAATGCCTTTGAAGATGAAGGGACCCTGGAAAATGTGGTTTTATCTTGTTCAGAAACAAATTTCCATAAAAACCTGAGCTCAAGAGTGGAAGAATTTGACCGGCAAAAGCAGATCATTGGAGAAATTAAAAAGAGGTCAGCTGATTCCGTTCAGAGGCTGGATGCACTTTCAAATTCAAATCCGGAGATACATGTTTTGAGGGAAAGGTGTTTAGCTGTTAATTGTAAATGCAATGAGATAGAGAAAAACCTGCACGAAGAAAGCAAAAGAGCAATCTCGTTGAAAGAAATGGTTAAAAAACGATTGGAAAGCCTAGATGTTATCGTGAATGAAATCGAAGCAGTTAAAATTGCTGAATGTAGTGTTGATCTCTTGAGTGCTGAAAATTTAAAAACGAGTCTTTTGAAATGCAAAGAGAGGTTAACAGGTATGGAAAACATCAAATCGAAGCTACAAGATGTTACTACACAATGTCAAGAAATGTGTAAGCAACTTTCTGAAGAGGAATGGGATCAAATTGCCAAGAGGCTTGAAGAAGCATTAGGTAGTGCCTGTCAATTGGAATTCAATGCTAGGAAAGAAGTAAGCGAAGGGGAAACACTCGAAAAAGCCTTTGAATTGATTGAAGAACTGGGAATTTTGGAGAAAGGGATTGTGAATGCGTGTAAAGATTTGAGAGAAAATAGGGTGCAGATTAAACCCGAAATTTTGCAATCTTTCGAAAAAACACTTTTAGAAAAAGGTGTGGAAATTGGGAACGTTTTAGAAAAAGTGACAGATGATTGTAACAATGGTTGCAATGATGTAATCACAAGACTTGCTAAAGAAAAAGTTAGAGTTCATGATGTTATGGAAGAAATGAAAGAACTCAATAATCAGATAAAAGAAGGTGACAAAAAACTTAAGGAGTTGAAAGAAAGTGTCTGCAGTTTGACTGAAGTTAAAGTCGATTTACCTTTAACAGAACTTGACTTGAATGAACGTTTTCAAGAGCTAAGAAGAGTCACTGAGGAGAAGAAAAATCGAAAAAGTAAGGCCGAAGTATTTAGAAATGAGTTGGAAGAAATGCAAGAGAAAGTTCCAGTCGAAGTTTATGCAGATTTGAATAAGGAATTGTTAGAAATTGAGCAGGATTTTAAAGAAGAAGTCGACAGCTATCTGGCAAAGGTAGAACTTTGTCAAGCTGATGTGAGCTGCCTTGAAAGTTTCAGGGACCAAATTGATTCGTTAAGATCAAAGCTGCCAGATTTTGTATCGAAACTGCCGGTGACTTATTCACAGGAACGGTTGAAAGATATTTTGAATGGAATCACTGACGATGAAAACTCATTGGCGAAATTCGATGAACTGTTAGAAGAAAGTTTTAGTTCCAATATTGTCGATATATTGGATCATTTGTCAGAAAGGGAAAAGAATGAGGTTTTAAAGATGAAGGACAGCTTGAAAAATGATATAAACGAAGTCAGGACGGATATTGTTTTATATGCAAAGGAACAATTTGCATCTAGAGCTGAACTTTTCAAAGAACTTGAAGAATTGCAGGATTATGTACAAGAGATATTTGCAGAGGTCGAGTCATTCATATTTTCTGGGAATCAAGATAAGATTATATCCATAACAGAAGAATTCAAATCAAAGGAAAATGGTTTGCGAGAAAGTTTGAAGAGAATTAGGGAGCAACTCAAGAATGATCAGTCTTTGAACCCTGAAGAGAAAAGTGACACATTACAGTCTATTGCATCAAGTGAAGGGAAGATAGATGGCGTGTTAGAAAAATCAAGAGCGATTTCGAATTGCATAGAAGTAGTAAAGGAAATTAGAGATTTTGGAGATGAACGGTACAGTCTTGCCGAAGCAAAGGATCTGCTGGAATTATCCTTTGAAGAGAAAGAAGCTGCTCTTCAGGATGCTGCTGAGAAAATTTGCATCCAGAAATCAGTTAGTGTTGAGCTTGAGGCAAAGTTTGAAAACTGCAGAAAGCTAATAGATAAATCTATAGCTAAAGAATTGGACGAAAAACTGAGCTCTGTGATAACAGTTTTGAAAAGTAAAGAAGATTTGATATTGTCACAGCTATCCCAAAATCAAGAAACGAGAAACTTTTCTGAGGACTGCCATCATAGCTTAAAACAAGTTTTGGAAAATACTGAAGGAGTTAATCTTCCTGAAATGGGAAGAGAAGTTTTACCAGATGACATTAAAAAGGCTTGTGAAACGCGAGTCCTGTTGAAGGACTTAGAAGGTGACGTGGAAGCAATTTATAAAAACATCTTTGTCCTTAAAGGGAACCTAAATACAAAAGAATGGGAGGAACTTAATGCTTCATGTAACGTTGTACGGGAAAGGATAAAGGAACTGGACTCTGAAAATGAAAGGTGTTTGTCAATTTTTAATGAAAAAATGACAATTAAAGATACCATGGTGGAAATCGCAGATGAAATTGAAGCTGTCGGGTCGATGATTGAATCATTCGATTCAAAGTCTGAAAATGCTTCAGAAGCTCTTTTAGCGGCGAAAGAAAGAATCGAGGAAGCCTTTAAATGTTTGAAGGATTTGTCTGCCGGTGTGAAGAAAAAGGAGTACGATGGGGAGTTTTTGGGAAATACGTTCAAAGATTTAGATTTGCTGGAGGAAAGAATAAACAACGTCCAATGTTCTGCTGAAGAGCAAATCAGTAAATGCAACCAATACAAGGATGTTTTTGATTCTATAGAGGAAAGACTCAAAGTAATTGATAACAAATTTGCTGATATCTGTGAAACTGGACAGGAGAGTACTTCGTTGGATGAACTATTGTCTGAAAAGAAAAGTAACAGCGAGGGTATTAAAAGACTGCTTGATAATGTTATAGATCTACAGACTGAGCTGAGATCAGTCGAGGACAACGTACCTGACAGCGCTGTGCTCAAAGTTAGATTTTCTATAGAAGCGCTGAAGACGGGTCTAGAGGGAAAGTGGAGGTCTTTGGATAAGGAGGCTAATGAGATAACAGAAAATCAGAAGAAAGCGAAAATTGAGAGACAGTTGTATGACGTCAGAGCCAATCTACAAAGTATTAAGCAGCCGGAGACTAATGATTTGGTTGAGAGGCAGCTGGAATGTGGATTGAATGCATTGTTAGAAAACATTGACAAGATTGAAGGATTGGAGGAAAAACTTAAATCCATGGTCGAGAAAGAAGTTAGCAGTATTGAAAGTCAAGTCATCAACTCAAGGGTCAACGAAATAGCAAATGACTTAAGTGAAGCAAAGCGAGAAAATACAACCAAAGCACGCGCTATAGAACGCAAAATGGAAATAATTGCGGCTATTGAAGATGGAAAAAGTAGACTAGCTCGGCTTGAGAATGGACTTCAGGGCTTTGAATTTTGCGATTGGGACAACACTGGTGATTTACAAGCGTACAAACAGAATATTGCGCAGGAGATAGAGAGTGTCTACGAGCTTCATTCGAGAATTGACGAATTCGCTGATACCGACAATGATGCACAAAGTTTGAAGCAAAATTTAGAGCATATTTCAACCCGTCTACACACTCTAGAAAATGCACTGTATTTAATCGAGCAGGGAAAATCTGTCTATAACAATCTTCAAAATATTCAAAAAGAGGAAATACCAAGCTTTTCGCAATTTGACGAGACATTGCAGGAAGCTACTGACCCTACCAATGATATGTCAATTGCCGATCTTGTTAACGATGGGAAGCGTAAAACCGATATTGTCAACACAAATTTGGAAGTATGCAATCAGTTAGAAAGTGCAATTATACAGATCCAAGAGCTGCCTTTAAACATCGAGCTTCTGAACACCATAAAATCCCTGAAAGAGATCAAAGAAAAGTGTGTAAATGAAAGAGAACTGCTTTTAGCTCAACTGGACAAATGCGAAGTTGCGCAAGAAATTGCTATGAAGGCCAAGCATTCTATCGAAGCGATTCAAAGTGGCTTGGTCGGTTTCGCTGTGCATGTACCTAATTTATATGAAGTTGAGGAAATCCCAAGCATACTCGAAGACTTTGAGCAGAAGAGACTCACCTTAATTGAAATGAAAAAGGATTTACAGGAAGCAAAGGGGATGATATCGAAATCACCTCTCGCGGATTTACTGACAAAGACTTTTGCTTCAGGCATCGAAGAGTTGGAAAATAAAGTCGCAACGACAGAGCAGGATTTAGATCGTTCAAGTTATCTAGTTTCAGAACGCCAAGATATTTCTAAAAGCCTGCAACAGGTGGCTGCTCGTGTTAGTGAGTTATCAGATGAGGCGCTGGAGAGATCATTCTGGACGTCTTGCATCAAGGACGAAGAAAAAGCACGACAAAAAATGGAAGAGCTGACCTCGCTTCTCGGTTGCTATGGGGACCTGGAGAAGAGATTAGAGACATATAGCGATGATGGGGAAACACATTTGACTGCGGATGACATGAAAAAACTTAAATCTGTTAAGGAGAAGATGTTGTCATTGGAAAACGATATGAAAGAAAAGCAATCTCAGGTAGCTGACATAAGGGAAACATGCAGAAGAATTGGCAATGCAACTATGGCAAACATAAACAAAATTGCAGAAGTTCGAGGTTTGTGTTTTTCTTTATGCCAATTTTAAAGGGTAAACGTAAGATATGATAAGATTTTGGTCGATTGGGTGTCACAATTTTTTCTTAAAAAAGGGTATAAGTCTGATTTTTTGCCTTAGTGCTTTTGTTTTGTCTTTTTGAGATAATTTCTAGGTTTTGTTTTTCATTCTGTTTTTTATTTTCTTGACAAACATATTGAATGGTACATAACCTAAACATTTTTTTTAAACCTCATTTCAATTTTATTGCAGCTATTTCGTCATCCCACTGCGAATGCCCAACCTTTGAAGAGAAGATCAAATCACTGCAATCACAACTAAAAGAAGCGGAAATTATTGCAAGAACCGCGAAAGAAGATCTCTCCACGATAAAAGAGCTTGATGGTGATGGCTGGTCACAGATTTCTAAAGAGAACAGTCACATGCTGATGGAACTTGTGTCATTATCTGAGAGGACACAGGCGGAAGTTTTGAATGAATTGGAAAATCAGAGGCGTTATCAAAGTGACGTATCAAATGTGGAGCGAGACCTGGACGAAATAGAGAGAGAAATCTGCGATAAAAACAGCTTGAAGGTGGCGGATGAGGGCAAAGTTCCTGAAGAAGCGATACAAGGTGCGCAAATATGTATTGCACGTTTACAAGTCGCTAAAAGCCAACTGGAGGAGAAGCGGGTGAAACTTGGCAAAGCTAGAGAGAATCTGCCGCCTGAAGAAGCAAAAAGGATTGAGGAAAGAATCAGTAAGGTCGAAAATGAAATCGATTCCAGGCAGAAAAATTTGAGCGAAGTAGGTAAGGCGCATGAAGAATATCTGAAATGTAAAGTAGCAACAGAAAATATAGATGATGAACTCAATGATCTGGAGGGACAAATAGTTAGCCATGGGGAATTGCCTATCGCAATTCGATTTGATGCTTTGGAACAACTGTCTAAACAGATAAAGCAACTTGTAGTGGGGTTGGATACTATTCTAGCTGATCGAAGTGGAGAAGATATATCAGTCAAGGTTGAGGGGAAGAAAGATGTATTACAGAAGGCTGCAAACTTGAAACGGCGGCTGGCAGAGCGGGCTGACGAAGTTAATGCCATGAAAAACGAATGTAAGAGGTTTGGAAAAGCTTTTGCTGAGATAAGCAACGATCTTGATGTAATTGAGAAGGCCT
Source organism: Rhopilema esculentum (assembly GCF_057945365.1). Lineage (NCBI taxonomy): Eukaryota > Metazoa > Cnidaria > Scyphozoa > Rhizostomeae > Rhizostomatidae > Rhopilema > Rhopilema esculentum. The sequence goes on along the minus strand of NC_142826.1, from coordinate 508,271 downwards.
TGGAAGAAGAGCCTGTCTTTTCGGCTGAAGAAGGGAACAAATTGTTTGTTGATAGTATATCTGACGCTGAGGGAAAAGGTGAAAACATTGTTACTCTGGAGGAAAAGCTTGGAGAGATTGGTGGAAGGCTGAAAATCGTTGGGGATGTGATTTCCAAAGAAGAGCTGTATGATTGCAGGAAACGGATTGAAAGTTATAGAGATCGTTGCAAAGAATGCAAGCAAGAAGTGAATGAAAGGATTAATGAACTGAAGGAGAGCCAAACGCTTCTAAGGAATTTTCATTTGTATTTAGAAAATTTGACGCGCAAAGTCGCTGGTTACGTAATGGTTGAATGTGCTGGATCTGATGTCGAATCACTGCAGAAAAATTATGAACTGAACGCAAAAATGATCGCTGAATTGGAGCAGCTAGAAAAGGAACTTACGGAAAAAAGCAGCCAATTAGAATCCAAAGCTAATTTTGCAAAGGAAAGAGAGAATCTAGAAAAGCATAAAAGTATTGTTTTGATTGAATTGGCTGAAAAGATCGACGATTTGAAATGTAGGGAATCTTTACTGAACAAAAAGGTATGTAGTCTTGAACGTTTACAATCAAGCAAAATTGACTTGAATGATGTCAGAAGAATCCTTACGGAGGCTCCGCAACATTTTGACTGCGAAAATGTTCAAATTATGTTTGAAGACTGTGATAGGAAATTGACTGGTTGTAAGACTTCGGTATCTGGTGTGGAGGGCATTCTTGTCGATTTAGTAAAGAACGAGGTCGACGCGGAGGAGCTCTTAACGACATGCAGGGAGAGCATTGAGGAAATAAATGTAGTGGAAAGACAAGTTGGAGAAATGAAGCAAAGATATGGGCTGGAGTTAGAAAAGATGAAGGAATTAGAAGATGAAGTTAGTAAAGTAAAGTCTGCAATTGATAAGATTCATCAATTGGAAAGTGAAAAAACTTTGGATCTAGGTCGTGGCATTGAAAGTTTGTATAAAGGGCAAAAAGAAGCAGAAACATCACTCGATTGTTTATCCAAGGGAATAGAACTAGCGGAAGAGATTTCTTTTGCCTCTTTAGATCATGATGCGAAAAGACTAACAAACATTCTTGTCGAGAAGAAGGGAGAATTGGAGACATCGTTAGCAAAACTAAAACTAAGGGTTTTAAGTAGAAAGGAGATGAAAGAGAAATTGAGTGATTACAAGCTTAATTTCGTGGAATTAGAAAGATGCATCGAACAACTTGAAGTGCCAGTTGCTACAGATGACCATATAGATGGTCTTACCGGATGTCACCATCAAGCTGAGAGGGCATTGAAAATAACAGAAGATCTTCTTAAAGACTGCGAGAAACTAGCATTAAAACAAAAAGAGTTCCAAAATGAATTGCCACCAGAAGACATTCAAGAGCTCGTTGCTCAGTTACAGGCTGTTGAATTGAAAATATCCTTAAAGGGGGTAGAACTCCGCAATTCTTGTTTAGCGTCTTTGCGAAAAGTAGAATGTATTCGTAACTTGGAAGTTTTACATGAGAAAATAAGCAAATTACAAAGTGACAGGCCCGGTATTGAAGACCTTAGTACTGGAACACTGCAGGTGATTGTAGAAAAACAGCGAACTATTGACAAAGTTAGAGCAGAAATTGGTGATTTGGAAGCAAGAGTGAGTAAGGAGGATTGGAAGGTAGATGCTGTTGGTGAAAGGTTGGCGGAGCTTAAACAGTGTCTCGACGTGATAGCTACAGAGGAAAATCAAGATCTTGCAAACGTGTGTCATGTGTTGAAAGGAAGTCTGAAGAATATAAATGAAAACCTCCAGGAGCATGAAAAAGAAAACCTAGAAAAAGAAGAAGACGACGAAGAGGAATTAGAAAAATTGAAAGGTCGTTGTTTAGCAGTAGCAGAGCTTATAAGTGTCACCGCAAACTTGAAGGACATGGCATCAGCTCTGTCAGGAGTTCCTTTTATGGTAGAATTCAGCAACGATTTGCTTGAAGAAGCGGATCTAGTGAGCCAACGACTGACGGGGATGCGCGAAGTTACCAATGAATCATTTTCGAATCTGTCCGATGTGACCACCTTCATTGCAAATTATGAAGAGGACCTGTCGAAATTGTCGCATGAGTTGGACGAGTTGAGAAAAGCGGACGAAGAAGAAGCAACTGTGGACAGCATTGAAGAGATAAAGAGAAATCTGGAGGAAAAGGAGTTTGTTTTGCAGCGTATTGAGGAGGCCTGCGATATGGTTTTTGAGGAGGAAGAAAACTTTTTGACAAGTTTATCGGAAAAACGGAAGATTGAGCTTTTAGACTTCAAAAGGGAATTCTTGGAAGAATTTGAGTTCTTTAAGGGAAAGGTCGAAAATGATTTAGAAAGAGTCAAGTCGCTGGAAAATATTTATTTAGCTATGGAAAGTAATGTTGAAAAATTGTCAAAAGAAGTTGAATTGATTTCGATTGAAGTATCAAAAGAAGAAGTTGATGATCCAGCAGAAAGAATGGCATTTTTGAAAGAGAAGCTTGCGATGATAGAAGGAATTGAAGAAAGGATGCAACACATCAAGCAGAAATATCAAGAGTCATTATCAGTTTTGCCGGAAATTGAAGTCAATAATCTCGATGAAATGCTTAAATGTTTGGATAATGATTTTGTTGAAACTGCGACCAAAGTAAATGAAGAAGTAAAATTGTTGAAGGATTGCCAGAAAATTATCTTTGAAGGAGAGAAAAAGATAGAACAGGTGCTTGAAGCATTGCAAGAAGTTGAAGTTGTGATTGATGAAGATGGTAAAGCCAGCCTCGAAACACAGCTAGAGCAGCAACACTGGATCAGAACGAGGCTTGAAGTTTACGAAGAAGATGTGAATCGGATTGGTGACATAGACGAGATAAAGAGCTCCTGCCCATCGCTGAGAAGGTATGCGCAGGAGCAATTTGCTGGGCAGCGAGAATTGGTTGGGATTAAGATCATGTCTTTGAAAGAAGCTGCTGGAAAGAAAGCGGAAAATCTAAGCAGCAAACATAATTCGAAATGTGACTGGCGTACAGATGTTGAAAAAACAGAAGCTGATTTACAGGAAATTGAGAATCTGATTGATGAGTTAAAGCTCGAAAGGAAACTTGAAGCTAAATTGGAAGTACCAAGAGAGTTGAAGAAAAGATTGGAAAATGTTAAGAATCAAATTAGAGAAAGTCAAGAAAAACATGGAGCAAGATTGTCGGATAATGAACGGGAGGACATCGAACTTGATATTCAAAGATTACTGCAAAGAGTTGCAGACGCAGAAATTTCAATCGCTCAGCATGAAAACACCTTGACAGATCTTGGTGAGCGAATTTCTGCATTCGCTGCAAAGACTGATTGTTTGAAAGAAGGTATAAAAGATCGCTTGGACAATGTAAGAAATATCCCACATGAATCTTTGAGGAATTCAAAACAAAACTTGGATGATTTAAAAGATTCGCTCCAAAACGCAACCAAAGAATATGAGCTTCTGAAGGTTGACTTCAATTCTTTGGAAGACCAAGTAGAGGTCAAAGCGGAGGTTGATAGAAGCATGCTCAGTCTTGAAATGTGCATCGTGGAAGGCGAGGAAGTAGTCGGTACAGAAAAAGCGAGGTTGGCAAAAACAGAGAAGGCTTTCAGAGAATGGTGTGAAGCAAGTGGATTATTGAGCGAAAATGTAGCCTCTGGAGGGGATATAAGGGTGAGTTCATTTGAAAGGCTGACCGATGCTGCAGTATCAGTTGCCGATGACCTTGCCGTTGTGCAGAAAATGCAGGACAAGTATATGGGGCTGAAAGCACGCCTAGATGATGTAGCCATCGATTTGCCATTGCTTGAAAAAGAATCTGCCAAAGCAACGTTGCATAGCATCAGCGACAAGTTGGAATCACGACAAAAACAGTCCATTGTGAAGAAGCAAGTTCTGGATGTCCTGCAAACAGAGCTGAAAGATATCGAAAAACATTTAATGGTGAATTTAAAATGGATTGCGATCGCAAAAAGGGCCGTCAAAAATGAAAACAAAGGGGCAAAGTGCATGGAAGACCTGGTGAACGAAAGAAATGATCTGGTGTCGCAAATAAGCAGTTTGGACGACGATGTGCAAATTGCAGTTTCGTTTGGAAATTCGCTGTGTGAAAGACTTCCGAGACTAGAGAAGGAAAAACTTTCAATTTTGTTGAACAAAATAAGCGAAGATTGGGACCGAGTAAAAAGTGAGTTGGTAGAGAAAAGAACGAAGTTGGACGAGTCAATTACAGAAAGAGACGAAGTTTTAACTGTTTTATCGAGCTGTCTTTTTAGGTTGGAAAACTTGGAGGAGAAGCGTCTTGAACTTGAGGATTTAGACGAGATAGTGAAGGACGAGTTTCTGTTGGAAATCAGACGTGAAACTAAAGCTGTGAATGATGACAAGGAGGAAATTTTGGAAAAAAGTAGGCTAATTGCAAAAAGAGTAACCGAAGAGGAAAAGGATTTTATTCTAGGTGACCTTGAAAAGATCGAAGAGAAAATGCTAGCTGTGGACAAATGGTTAAGTGAAGCCGAGGCCAACCGTAAGACTCGTTTTGAAAAGGATCAGCAAGCAACGATACTGTTTGAAAATCTAGATGTAAAAATAAAGGAATGTTTCCAAATGCTTGAAGAAGTAGAAGCCGTGACAGATCAAGAGAAAACTGCAAGAAGTAAGCTTATGGTAGTATATAAACAAAGTCAGTTGTGCATACAAATGCTGGAAAACATTGCGCTGAAAATTGAAGCTGAGCAACTACTTCACTTGAGAGGCAGATGCAAACTGGAAGAAGCAAAATTAGGGCAAGTCACACAGAGGCTGGATGAAGATCTAATATGGGTTGATGAGTTGGTTAAGAAAACACAGGAAATAAATGCTTCTCTTGTGGAACTTTCTACCAAAGTGGCTGTTGTTGAAGAATGCATCCTGTCCGAGCGTATCGCGGGTGTAAAAGAGAATTTGAAAACGCTATTGGCTGAGTCGTATGCTGCAAAAGAAACGATCACATCCTTGCAGACTTTTGAAAGGGACAAAAAGAGACTTATAATTCAACATAGCAGAATCGAAGAAAGAATATGCAAAGCAGATGAGTCGTTAGAAGAGATGGTCTTTAAGGATCTCAAAGGTTATCAACAAGCATTGAAAAGTTTGGAGGAGAGGCTCGAGGAATATAATGCCACATTTAAAGATCTGAGAAATAGAGCAAGTCAACTTACTGACGGAAATTTTCAGATTTTTGATATTGTAGAAAGTTTACAAGCAATGATTGCTGAAGTAGCTATTTTGCAATCGAATATATCGAGTGAATGGCCTAAACTGCTTAGAATATCAAGCGAAGTTAACGCCCATGCTGAATCAAAGCAGAATGTAAGCAAAAAGGTTCAAATGGAAAATGATTTCTCCAAGTTACAAGAATCTATTTTTCAATTCAAGGCAGAACTGGAGCTTAGAGTTGCCAATTTGAAGGAGGCATTTTCACGAGCAGAAACCTTTGATAGCGACGTTAGCAGCATCCGCAAGGAAATTGATACCATAAAGAACAAGCTCGACAGCGCAGCATCCACGTCCAGTTTCCAAGATTGGCAGAACGACCTGATCCTCGTTGGTAAGCAATGTCTTGCACTGGAGAAGCGCTGCATTTGTGTTTTAATTTCTTTAAAGAATTTACCAAGTGAAGCATCGTCAATTATAGAAAAGAACCTTGATACGTTTAATGCGCTTCATGACAGAGCAAAGGCGTTGCATTTTGAGACTCAGGAGCATATTGAACTTGTTGACGTTATTTGTCGCTCGCTGAGTCTGGTGAAGAGAGAGGAAAGTGTTGATGATGCCAAAGTGAAGTTTGAGACAGCATGGCAGAATGCAAAACATGCGGCAGATACAAGCACAATAGGGACATTGCTGAAAGAGCTGACGGACAAGCAGAGTGAATTCAGGAGAAGCAGGACACAGTTGTTAGATGGAATGGCTCGTATTAGAGATTGTCGTATCAATATTTCTGCAGGATGTCAAGATATGATGGACGACGGCTTAAGGACAGTGGAAGCCTTAGTTGATGAGCTAAATAGGGAAATTGCTGTTTTGTTGAATAGCATGAAAGCAAGTGATAAAGAATCCAGTGCGGCAAATGCAGATGAATTTGTTGTGGATGAAAGGGAGCAACATTTTATGAATTGTGACGATGAAATGGATGGTGGCGCTAGTCAAAAGCAGCATGCATCGCTATCCCATTCAATGTTGGCTGAAGATTCAGCTACAGTTGACGAGATTGTGTTCCCTGTTAAACTGGAGGAAGTGAAAGTTGAACCAATCTTCTTATACGACTGTTTCTCTGATTTTCTGCCTGTTGAGCCACTTGAGCGTTCAAATTCTGAGGACGATTCTCATTTAAGACAGAATGCTATGGCAGAGAAAAGCCAATTTCCCAATTCCAGTTTTGCCAACGCATACGAAAACCAGTCAACACAAAGAATGGAAATAACACCTGTAGCTGGGCTGAATCAAGTTAAAGCGGGAGAAAGGCTAGATATCGATGAAGCACAAAGAAAAGACGATGATGAAGGAAAATCAAATGAATTGACAGAAAGCAGAACGGTATTTGTGGAAGGACCACTTTCGACGGAAGATGAAGAAACGAAGATGTTTGAAAATGGGCAGGGCTATGATAAGGAAAGCAATGAAAAGGAAGTCCCAGATGATGCGAAGAATGACGATGATGAAGAAAAATTAAATGGATTGACAGATAGCAGAACGGTATTTGTGGAAGGACCACTTTCGACGGAAGATGAAGAAACGAAGATGTTTGAAAATGGGCAGGGCTATGATAAGGAAAGCAATGAAAAGGAAGTCCCAGATGATGCGAAGAATGACGATGATGAAGAAAAATTAAATGGATTGACAGATAGCAGAACGGTATTTGTGGAAGGACCACTTTCGACGGAAGATGAAGAAACGAAGATGTTTGAAAATGGGCAGGGCTATGATGAAGAAGGCAATGAAAAGGAAGTCCCAGATGGTGCGAAAAAAGACGATGATGAAGAAAAATCAAATGGATTGACAGATAGCAGAACGGTATTTGTGGAAGGGCCACTTTCAACGGAAGCTGAAGAAACGAAGATGTTTGAAAATGGGCAGGGCTATGATAAAGAAGGCAATGAAAAGAAAGTCCCAGATGATGCGAAAAAAGACGATGATGAAGAAAAATCAAATGGATTGACAGATAGCAGAACGGTATTTGTGGAAGGACCACTTTCGACGGAAGATGAAGAAACGAAGATGTTTGAAAATGGGCAGGGCTATGATAAGGAAAGCAATGAAAAGGAAATCCCAGATGATTCGAAAAAAGACGATGATGAAGAAAAATCAAATGGATTGACAGATAGCAGAACGGTATTTGTGGAAGGACCACTTTCGACGGAAGATGAAGAAACGAAGATGTTTGAAAATGGGCAGGGCTATGATAAGGAAAGCAATGAAAAGGAAGTCCCAGATGATTCGAAAAAAGACGATGATGAAGAAAAATCAAATGGATTGACAGATAGCAGAACGGTATATGTGGAAGGACCACTTTCGACGGAAGATGAAGAAACGAAGATGTTTGAAAATGGGCAGGGCTATGATAAAGAAGGCAATGAAAAGGAAGTCCCAGATGGTGCGAAAAAAGACGATGATGAAGAAAAATCAAATGGAGTGACAGATAGCAGAACGGTATTTGTGGAAGGACCACTTTCGACGGAAGATGAAGAAACGAAGATGTTTGAAAATGGGCAGGGCTATGATAAGGAAAGCAATGAAAAGGAAGTCCCAGATGATTCGAAAAAAGACGATGATGAAGAAAAATCAAATGGATTGACAGATAGCAGAACGGTATATGTGGAAGGACCACTTTCGACGGAAGATGAAGAAACGAAGATGTTTGAAAATGGGCAGGGCTATGATAAAGAAGGCAATGAAAAGGAAGTCCCAGATGGTGCGAAAAAAGACGATGATGAAGAAAAATCAAATGGAGTGACAGATAGCAGAACGGTATTTGTGGAAGGACCACTTTCGACGGAAGATGAAGAAACGAAGATGTTTGAAAATGGGCAGGGCTATGATAAGGAAAGCAATGAAAAGGAAGTCCCAGATGATGCGAAGAATGACGATGATGAAGAAAAATTAAATGGATTGACAGATAGCAGAACGGTATTTGTGGAAGGACCACTTTCGACGGAAGATGAAGAAACGAAGATGTTTGAAAATGGGCAGGGCTATGATAAAGAAGGCAATGAAAAGGAAGTCCCAGATGGTGCGAAAAAAGACGATGATGAAGAAAAATCAAATGGATTGACAGATAGCAGAACGGTATTTGTGGAAGGGCCACTTTCAACGGAAGCTGAAGAAACGAAGATGTTTGAAAATGGGCAGGGCTATGATAAAGAAGGCAATGAAAAGAAAGTCCCAGATGATGCGAAAAAAGACGATGATGAAGAAAAATCAAATGGATTGACAGATAGCAGAACGGTATTTGTGGAAGGACCACTTTCGACGGAAGATGAAGAAACGCAGATGTTTGAAAATGGGCAGGGCTATGATAAAGAAGGCAATGAAAAGGAAATCCCAGATGATTCGAAAAAAGACGATGATGAAGAAAATTCAAATGGATTGACAGATAGCAGAACTGTACATGTGGAAGGACCACTTTCGACGGAAGATGAAGAAACGAAGATGTTTGAAAATGGGCAGGGCTATGATAAAGAAGGCAATGAAAAGGAAATCCCAGATGATTCGAAAAAAGACGATGATGAAGAAAATTCAAATGGATTGACAGATAGCAGAACTGTATATGTGGAAGGACCACTTTCGACGGAAGATGAAGAAACGAAGATGTTTGAAAATGGGCAGGGCTATGATAAGGAAAGCAATGAAAAGGAAATCCCAGATGATGCGAAAAAAGACGATGATGAAGAAAAATCAAATGGATTGACAGATAGCAGAACGGTATTTGTGGAAGGACCACTTTCGACGGAAGATGAAGAAACGAAGATGTTTGAAAATGGGCAGGGCTATGATAAGGAAAGCAATGAAAAAGAAATCCCAGATGATTCGAAAAAAGACGATGATGAAGAAAAATCAAATGGATTGACAGATAGCAGAACGGTATATGTGGAAGGACCACTTTCGACGGAAGATGAAGAAACGAAGATGTTTGAAAATGGGCAGGGCTATGATAAGGAAAGCAATGAAAAGGAAGTCCCAGATGATGCGAAAAAAGACGATGATGAAGAAAAATCAAATGGATTGACAGATAGCAGAACGGTATATGTGGAAGGACCACTTTCGACGGAAGATGAAGAAACGAAGATGTTTGAAAATGGGCAGGGCTATAATAAAGAAGGCAATGAAAAGGAAGTCCCAGATGATTCGAAAAAAGACGATATTAATGAGTCAGAATATAGTTGTGTATCTCCTAGTGAATCGTCATTAATCGATGTCGAAACACCACGAAGTTCCATCCCAGAGCAAGTCGTTGAGGCCAGTACACACAGGAAGAGGTCAGACCAAAGCATTGAGTCAGGCCTCGATTCACTGCTGCTGTTAGATGATGTCATTGAGCACCAGAATGCTTTGTCAGCCTCGCTCAGTTCGCTTGAAACTGGATTTGAAGAAGAAGAAGAGATTTACGGATTGATAAGAGAGGCTTCTGCTGAGTTGATTCAAGTTGATCAGTTGCTCGTATCAGCAAGGAGTGATGATTATGAATCAATTGAATCACTGCAGAAAGCGCTAATCACGCTTCACGTAAGTGGCATTCTCTTGCCATTCTTTTCTATGCACCCTCTGTATATTTTAATCCGCAAAAAATTTGTCTTTCGGTTTTTTCGTTGTTTAGCTTATACGAGGTTCGTACAGCTTGGTACTGCGATCATCCCTGGTAGTAGGATACACAGCTGTAAAGATGCTGTTTTGCGCGCGCTGAGGGCTTTTTGTTGACCATATTTTTGCCTCTCCTGTTGGTTCACTATCCTTGTCTCCACGCTTGAATTCTCTTAAAAGCCAATTTAATGATCTGCCTGAAAGAAATGCCCAGCAGGACACCCTACAACAGCTGGACCGTTTTTGCGGTTCGCTTTGCGAACCAATCGGCTTTTCTCACCGCCTCGTTTCCGCTGACAATTTCCTCTAAGTTGTATTTACGCTGGATTGTAATTACTTTTGTGATATCTTCATTAAATCAATGATATTTTTAATTTGATAACAACAGCGGTTGTTATAAGCATTTATCCCAGTGAAGGGTCAATTTCGCTTCTTGAGGTAAATACCAACATTTGCTTTGCCCTGAAAGATAATTCTTTTTGCTCTACTTGACGTTTTCACAGAAATTTATTTTTGTCATTTCCAGTTACAAAAGCTGGAGCGTGTTTTGTATGTTGGCCTAAATTGGATACTCAGGCTCAGTCTTATATGATTATGAATGATGGGCAGTTTTGCATTTAGCGAACGTTTTTGTTTGATTTGCAGGATGCAGAACGAGGCCTTCTAAGGATCCAGAAAATTCTGACATCCATTGACAGGCACTCGCATTCCGCAAACGTCGCTTGTGGCAGCCGTCCCTTGAGCAACATACAACAACATCTCAGTTCATCGTTGGTGGAAATCGCCAATCGCAAAGCAACGGTTTCTAAGGCAGTTCTGGACGTCGTTCGTGTGCAAGATCAAATCCGTGAAACTGAGAAGGAATTGAGTAACGTTGAGAGAAGATTACTAACAGACAGAAGTCCCGACGAAATAAATGTAATTGCTTCCATTGTTTTTGCAAGATGTTGATAGTGTGCGGCAAATGCTAACAAAATTATTTTCTTAGCAAGAGGATACCATCCTTGGACTTCGTTTCTTGTGCTGTTGTTGCGTTATCGGTTGTCACCGCAAAATGTCGGTCAATAAATTCACAGCTAAATGTGGATTCGATTTTACTTTTACCGGAATCAGGGCTGCCTGAAACCTGAAACCTGCAGTTATGTTTTCATTCACCGGCCTTTGAACTTTAGTGTTATAAGACTCCATTTTAACTTTTATTCACTGACATCAATCATATTTCAGATGATGATAGCTGGCATCAAAAGCTCCACTAATAAACTTCACCAATTAGCTAATGGAAAAGTAATCACGTGGGCACAGAGATCAAGTATTGATGTCCTGATTTTGCAGCATGGTGCGCTTGAAAATAGACTTAAAGAGAGGTTAAAACAAAATTGCCGTGCATTGCCGTCTTCGAAAACTACAGGCGTCTTTTTCTCGTCTGAGGAGGTAACCCTTTTTGAAATTCTTTGCCGTCCTAGACGATGTGCAGCATATATTTTTGAAAAAATGCAGTCACCACGCCTATGTAGAGAGCATGCATGTGATGTAGCTTGAGTTTTATAACGTTAAGATGCATCATCTGTTCGTATACGTTTCTGATTTTGTAGAGGAACGTTTCAGTCAGTAAACAGCCAATCAAATTTGTTTTTGTAATTTGGACCAATCACAGATACTTCTGGGTGGTAAGTATTAGGTACAAAAAGTTATCCAAGCGTGAACTAAGACCTGCGACTCTGGATTTTTTTTGCGCCCCAAGTTTCCATTTGTCATTGGGAAATGTCTTGCAACCCCCAGTATGCTTTTTCTCTTTTTCTTTTAGGGTTACTTCAAATCTCTCGTTAATTGAATTTCTTGTTAACTTTTTGTGTTTCCGTGTATGCAAGTTCAAAAAAGGACATTAACTTGTAAATTTATCTAGGAACTTTAAAAGGTATTCACCCACGACACTTATATGAGCAAGGAATTTACCAAGGGAAGATGATTCAAAATCTGGTATACTGTTAGGTTTTGTCGCTTTCTGTGTATAAAAACGTTGGGCGCACTAAGAGCCTAATAATTTTTAAGAAACCAACAGTTAATATGTTATCTCTCCCCCCCCCCTCTCTCTCCCACTTTATTTGTATTTCAACTAGAATCATTCAAAAAGAGCTTTTTTGCCCCTTTATGGCCTATTAAAGCGTTATATGAGGGTCAGGCAAAGCCTCACAGGCTCTTTCCGTCATTTCAAGTTGTTTCATCTCCGAGAGTCATTATGAACCAATCGTAATGTTCAGAGAAACTGATGATAAATTTAACATTGTGCGAAAAATGTTTACGAATGGTTTGCAAAGATGAAACTTCCAATTTTGATAAACTACAGCTTCAGTGTTAAGGTTTTCTGGAAAATGTCTTTTAAGAGACAATAAAGATTACAAAAAATTAAAAAAATAATGTTATGGAGCCAGCTAAATCTTTAGGAGAAAAACTAAAATTTATAGTTTAAAGCAAACGGTGAAAGACGAAAAATCTTTTCTTGAATGCAGAGAGTGAATCATTCCTACGAATGTTTCACTATTTTGAAGGTATTCTGTGTGAACATCTTATACCTTATTCATGAAGTTTTTTGTTCTAGTTATTATTCAATCACACATTTGGCAAAAATTACCCGCTATGGCTTCTCTATATTATTTTTTTTCGAAATCGTTATGTCCTGTACATAACTTTAAAGAGGAATATAAGTGACGACATGTTTCAGCCTATGTTTGACGAAGTTGCAAATATAAAACCAAATGAAATTCACCTAAATCTTAGAAAGGAGACCATCTGTCAGGCAGGTGATGTCGCTAGATAACTGATAAAATTTCCTATCGATTTTCAGCTCAGGGCAAACAATCAGAAATTCTTTGTGTCGATTGCTCTTCCGAAAAGATTTTCGCGGCTAGTTGTCTACTTCCATCCACTCGCCTTATCATTTCTTCTATTTACCTGCGGCCTGAAATATTTCAAGTCCATCTTAACCTTTCTGACAACTTGCAGATTACTTTATATTACAATTTGCAATAACATTGTCTCAAACCTTGGTACAACAGACGCCATGACCTGTTGAAAGCACTCCTTTATCTGGCTTTAGAAACGATTTGCTTTGTAACGATATTTGTATCAGTTATTCGAGATAACATTGATCATTATTTGATCCGAGCAGATGTGATAAGAGCGGCCTATGTTCTGCCTGTCAGTTATCAGCTGATCGTAGCGCTTTTCGTCTACCTTGTTTTCCGTTGGGTGAATTGAAACGGAGTAGTGACGTCAAAAGCCGTCTAAAAACGTGCTGCTATTCCCAGGAGTTGTTTGCAGAGGCGTACGGTGTCTTTTTTAAGAATTTCGGTTGCTCGCAGCCTAATTTACGAAAACGAAAAAAATTTTATGAATGATGTTTATCTTTGAGTCATTAGTAGAATGTTCCTTGTTTGTTGCTTTATCAAAACAGCGAGCTTTCTTGAATCCACGTTCTTGCAGTTCTTCCTATCGAAACATTGATTTCCTCTCTTGGTCAGCAATATCATTCCTTAAAGTTTTTGTTTCACTCGTTTGGCCTTCTTTCATTGCTCAAAATATTTTTCATTGCCAACTCACATTTCCTTTCCTAGTGGAAATCTTAAAGTTCCTTTATTTGTGATAACAGTTACATTTTTAAACAATATTTTGATTGTACACAAATTAAAAATGGTTTTGAAAAAAAAACAAATATTTAAGTTTACTGAAGCTTCAACGCCAGTTACATTTTTGTTATTATTTTGTGTTAAATCACGAATGTTTATTACTTTTTTTAAATTATGATTCCTTCTCTTTTGCTGTTTGATAATATTTGCTGTTTGTTACAACTTTTTAAATCAATTATTTCCATTTCGATGAAGACGAGTCTTAGCTCATATTTGTAATGCATATGGTTTCGATTTAATGTTTCGTCCCCCTCCCCTCATTTATTATTCACTTATTCCGTGCGTAGCCATCTTCATATGGATTCAGAAGTGGCCAATCGACGGCCACTGCGGACAGGTGTAACTCCTCAGTGGCTTCCGTCAAACTATATCAAACCCTATAAATGTCCTATGTCGTATCATTCGCAATCTTTTCTGCCAAGTCTGCGCATCGGCTCAGTCTAAGAAATATCAGCTGATAGCACCCACCAGCATTTTTAAAGAGACAGACCCGGAAGATTTTTCGTTTATCGTATGTATTTATTGTATCGATTTCATTGACCTCTTACATTCTTATAATAACTTAAACGAAATAAATCTATTGTTATTATTACTTTTTCTACCTTAACGTTTTGTTCCTCGTAATTTTAAGTATTTTTCAATATTAACTTTACTAATTTGACTCTACCGTAACAGTAATTACGATATTTGTTGTCTTTTATATTGATTTAAATGAAAGAACCTGTAATCGGTTGGCCAAGAGCGAATCAGGATTTATTGCGATCCGAATCTCTTTCACGTGCGATCACATGCTTTCCTTTTGATATAATTGCGAACTTTTTTGCAAATTGTATTCATTATGCATAAATTGTTTTGACGAGTTTTGCGCTAAGCAATGCCTTAAATAAGAGCTGATTTAAAATAAAATCGCCAAAAAGAAATTGTAATTAAATCAATGAAGTGATAGAAAATGTTTTTTAACATGATATCCCGTGTGATGACGTAAAGCGATCTGAAATGAGCTGCCGTAGCCGTAATTACCTCTACAGCAAACCTTGTTAGAGAAATTGCTGTTAACGTTGCAGCTTTTATTCAACATGTCAGGGAGTGGCTTTGGGTGAGACTGGCCACCCTACACCTTTGAAATCTCCCATGTCACTATCGCCCCTTGTTTGTTGGGATTTGTGGAAGTGGTGCTCTATTGTTGAAGGCCTATTTTGTTTCGCCTTCGAACAGTAACTGTTGTTGTCAAAGAAACGAGCCCTTCTTGAAACAGGTGATAGATCGTCACCTGCACATGTATGTGGCAGTTTCTCTTGGGTTTGCTAGCATATATCAAACGCATCTCAATTGGGGAAAATTTCATTGGTAATTATGTTCTTATTTTTATGGCAATTGTTACAACTATATTTGAATTAAAATTTGTCAGGTTTGAATTTCAAGCGCATTTGTATCTTTGCCGTGGTTCTCTCCCGAACCTGTGCAGTCCACTGTCTCTTGGATTTTTGTCTTCTTGTATTTATGCAAGTGAAATAAGAAATTCACGTTTTTAGCATTTTCGATGATATGTGATGGAATCGAAAATACTTCATCGGTGGACTTATTTATTTTTCTCGTCATTTTCGCGATTAATTATTGTTTGGAAATTTTGTTTGTTTTAAAATATTTAAGAATATTTTATTCTTCCGTTTTCGTAGCTTTTCTTTTGATTTGCAAAAGTATTAAGTTCTATTCGAATTTTTTAGCTTTTATATTAGAATGTATTCGCAAAAACAAGAGCACATTTTGTTCTAGACCAATCAACGGGTTTGTTTACCAAATGTCATTAGCCAATCACCGGCCTCCATTTCGAGCTTGATTTTTGAATGTTTCAAACCAAAACACAGTTGCTGTGGAGAAAAACCTACCCCCATACTTTTGCCCGGGAAAAAAATTTACGTTCTTTAACCTAGAAGGTTTTTCAAACTTAGTTTCTAGAGTAATTTTTTCGTACAAATCTCGGAGCCCTAAGCAGAAACACAAACGGTGTCTAAAATATCTGCACTGAAACATCACCTATTTCCCACCAGAGACCTACCTCCAAAAATGGCCAGCCCCTAATTTACTTTATATGAAGCTTTCGCTAATTAAACAAGGAAACATTTTAAGATTTGAGTTACCTGATAGTTTGCGCAAGCAAATCACCCAGCTATCACTTGGGAATAATGTATTTTCTTTAAAAAACTAGGCTTTATAATTGCCTATTCCCTCCTCTACACTACCGCACGGGATGCCTAGGCTCTTTCTGAACATTCCTCCTGAGCATCACAGACAATGAAACTCAAACCACTTTTGTGAAGCCATTAGACATCAGTCGATAGTTTGAAGCCAAAAAGGCCAAAATATTGGCAATACTTTCAATTCAATTTTTGAGAGATAACATCTTTTTAAAAGTAACAAAGACCCACTTTTCTTGGACAGTCTCAAAGCCTTGAAACCTTACTGATATAATTAAACAAGGAAACATTTTAAGATTTGAGTTACCTGATAGTTTGCGCAAGCAAATCACCCAGCTATCACTTGGGAATAATGTATTTTCTTTAAAAAACCAGGCTTTATAATTGCCTATTCCCTCCTCTACACTACCGCACGGGATGCCTAGGCCCTTTCTGAACATTCCTCCTGAGCATCACAGACAATGAAACTCAAACCACTTTTGTGGAGCCATTAGACATCAGTCGATAGTTTGAAGCCAAAAAGGCCAAAATATTGGCAATACTTTCAATTCAATTTTTGAGAGATATCATCTTTTTAAAAGTAACAAAGACCCACTTTTCTTGGACAGTCTCAAAGCCTTGAAACCTTACTGATATAATTAAACAAGGAAACATTTTAAGATTTGAGTTACCTGATAGTTTGCGCAAGCAAATCACCCAGCTATCACTTGGGAATAATGTATTTTCTTTAAAAAACTAGGCTTTATAATTGCCTATTCCCTCCTCTACACTACCGCACGGGATGCCTAGGCCCTTTCTGAACATTCCTCCTGAGCATCACAGACAATGAAACTCAAACCACTTTTGTGAAGCCATTAGACATCAGTCGATAGTTTGAAGCCAAAAAGGCCAAAATATTGGCAATACTTTCAATTCAATTTTTGAGAGATATCATCTTTTTAAAAGTAACAAAGACCCACTTTTCTTGGACAGTCTCAAAGCCTTGAAACCTTACTGATACCTGCTAAAAGGTTTTTAGAACAAGGCATGATAACTTTAGAAATATCTTTGCTAAATCACATTTAGTTGTTTGAGAACCAATATGATCAAATTGGCCTTGAATTTTGTGGCAAGTGATACATTATCAGCCTTTGGTCGTTTCAAAGCTATTTTCAGCCGAACGTCTTTTCAAGGCATTTGAGGCACGCTACTGCCAATAGCGAAAATTTTGGTAACTCACTCCCCTCACGAAAGTATCTGGAAAGTTTAGAATTTACAATTTATAGGTTTTTGATTGCAAAACTGTTTTCTGAATATCCTTGAATTTTTCTATAAGTTTCTTTGGCCTTTGAACTATTTATTTGTCTAAAAAAATTATTTTATCCATGTGTAAGTAAATGTTGTGAGGGTTTTTGTCAAGCTGGTAGCGAAGGAAACGAAAATGAATCCCAGTCACCTGACATTTGACATCCGTTGATTTGCGTAAGGCAAGTAGCGCAAAGGTTTCTTATTTTAAGAAAAAATGTATAACAGATGAAAAGGGCAGAAGTTTTGCAACAGTTTGATGACTTGTTTCATTTTGTAAGGGTTTCTCAAAAAATTATTATCACTAAGTTAAAGAGTCGTTATCATCAGCCTGAATTTGTTTTTGTCCGAAAAGGAAATCGATTGTTGAACTATCCTGATAATTTCGTGAAGGGAGTGTTTGCATTCAAGGAGATGAAGTGTGATCTTGACAAAACTGCAGCATTGGTTTTCCGTGCACTGGATTGAACATTGCCGCAATGAACTTGGAAATT
This sequence comes from Rhopilema esculentum, assembly GCF_057945365.1. Classification (NCBI taxonomy): domain Eukaryota; kingdom Metazoa; phylum Cnidaria; class Scyphozoa; order Rhizostomeae; family Rhizostomatidae; genus Rhopilema; species Rhopilema esculentum. The sequence continues at coordinate 490,752 of NC_142826.1, read as the reverse complement.
TCGAAAAATTCGAAAAGATTGGCTTTCGAAAAGATGGACTTGGAGGCTTTCGAAAAATTCTATATGGATTGAGTTCTCTTGTAACATACACACAATGGTCTCCGTTGAAGTACAAAAAATTTGGACCAAGATGTTTGACCTATTCTTTCATAACATAAGGAAATGAGCAGTTCATTAATAACACAGAGGGAAATGAGCAGACTTAGACACCCAAGCATAAAGATAAGTATCTGTGAGTTTACATAGAAATCTCACAAGGTTGTGCAAAGAAAGGCTTATTTTATTGCAAGTACAGGTACTTGTAGGTACAGTGTACCTGGCCCATAAAACATAGTAATTTTTTACAAGTTTACTCCTTCTTGAGACAAATAGTTTATGAAAAGAAAAGAAATTCAAACTGTTTTCTTTCAGTTGGGATAAATACATGCATGTATAGATGTCACCGACCGATTAGAAAACAAGCATAGCATTTGGTAACATTCTAGCAGTTCTGAAACGTTCTTACAAAGCAGAAATATCATTTAGAACTATGGTCATAAAGCCACAGAAATAATTTACAGAGGCAAGTCTTGCTGAAGTAAATCGGTACGAGAATAAATTTTAATTCAAGGCCAGTTTAATCATATTGGTTCTCAAACAACTAAATGTGATTTAGCAAAGATATTTCTAAAGTTATCATGCCTTGTTCTAAAAACCTTTTAGCAGGTATCAGTAAGGTTTCAAGGCTTTGAGACTGTCCAAGAAAAAGGGGGTCTTTGTTACTTTTGAAAAGATGATATCTCTCGAAAATTGAATTGAAAGTATTGCCAATATTTTGGCCTTTTTGGCTTCAAACTATCGACTGATGTCTAATGGCTTCACAAAAGTGGTTTGAGTTTCATTGTCTGTGATGCTCAGGAGGAATGTTCAGAAAGGGCCTAGGCATCCCGTGCGGTAGTGTAGAGGAGGGAATAGGCAATTATAAAGCCTAGTTTTTTAAAGAAAATACACTATTTCCAAGTGATAGCTGGGTGATTTGCTTGCGCAAACTATCAGGTAACTCAAATCTTAAAATGTTTCCTTGTTTAGTTAACGAAAGCTTCATATAAAGTAAATTAGGGGCTGGCCATTTTTGGAGGTAGGTCTCTAGTGGGAAATAGGTGATGTTTCAGTGCAGATATTTTAGACACCGTTTGTGTTTCTGCTTAGGGCTCCGAGATTTGTACGAAACAAATACTCTAGAAACTAAGTTTGAAAAATCTTTTAGGTTAAAGAACGTAAATTTTTTTCCCGGGCAAAAGTATAGGGGTAGGTTTTTTTTCCACAGCAACTGTGTTTTGGTTTGAAACATTCAAAAATCAAGCTCGAAATGGAGGCCGGTGACTGGCTAATGACATTTGGTAAACAAACCCGTTGATTGGTCTAGAACAAAATGTGCTCTTGTTATTCGCAAACCTTTAAGAAGAGTTCTTTATTTTGATGCAGCTTTGTACGAATTTTGTAGGAGTACGTTATTTTCTAAACCAAGCGCAAAGTTGCTAGGACCACGCTGTCTTGTCACATTTCCCCTATTCCAACGCTATTACAATCTGATTTTGAATATTCTTTTTCCGTAATGTTGCATTGAATTCTTGGTAACCTGCATCTCGCTTCAAATGCCAGCTGTTTTCTTAGCAAGTGACTGCTCTGTTTTTTTCAAACATATAACTATCTTTTCAAATATTTTATTTTTTATTTGAAATGTAAAACTTTGCACCTGACCTCTTCCAGCAGTCGTAGTTATTGAAGTTTCTGTTTTACTAATATTTATCATATTCAGAACAAAGTTTGTCAATGAACACCATCTTCATCATGGTATCTACAAATTGCTATTGATGTCACTTTACAAACATTTTTCGGTGGTACAAAATATAAAAATGGCTTTGAAAAAGTAGAAACTTAAAATGACACCCCCACACCCCCGCATGCTACGCTCCTGACGTGGACCGAACCAATTTTCCAAAACATGTCGCCATTATAGTTTCTGATGTAATCTGACTTTTCTAGTGAATGTAGAATCGCAAGTTTAGGTTGTTGCCTTAGGTTTTCAAGACTGATTAAGTTGTTGTCTTAAAGAGGGAGTTTTGTTTCTAATGCTGAAAGGGACATCATACTAGGGTGGTGCATCATACTAGCCGGAATCATGTTGACACGTAAACTTATAAATAGCGGAAATATTTTTGGGCATAGAATAGATAACGGAAAGTGCAAGGATTGACAACAAAGAGAAATTTCGGTTTGTTGAACCTCAACTGAGAAATGCTCAAGAGAACCTGTCCTTTACAACGAACTGCCCGTTTCAGTAGGAGGTTTTCCGCCCATATGGCTGCCTTTTCTTATGGTGTGTTTACAGTTTATCCTCAGAAAAACTCACCTCTTCTCTTCTATTCTTAGTTTCCAGCTACAATTGGCTATGAAATTCGGAACTCAAATGTTAAGATGAAATAGAAATTTATTTTCCCTTCTTGTTTTCCTGACAAGATAGTTGTAATTTTTATTTACTTTTTACACAGAGAGACGAAGATGTTGTTCCAATGACTGGAATACGTCAGTCAGAGAATACACTTCTGCCCAAGATGAATAATGTTTATAGTGAATTGTTGAGTTTGAAAGATGAATCAGAAAAGCTGAAAGACAGTTTTGAGTCTCTTTGGATTGATGGTGAAGACTCGACCCCGGATGAAGCAATAGAGACAATGCTTGTAAGTTAGATGTTGCTTTTTTAGCCATCAAATTGTGGTCATAAATAGCTGTTCTTTCTACATTGACCTGGGCGTGCTGCAGGTCGAGTAGCCGTCCTAGTATGCCACGCCCTTCAAACGTCAAAGGTTATTGTCAAAATAGATTATTTAGTTGTGAATACTTTCATACGGTGGGAAAATGAAGCCATGCTAAGTTGTCGATGGATAGGAAACATGTCCGTTAGATTTGCCGTTTGAACTTCTTAATAAACCGGACAGATGGAGTTCCCTATGGATAATATAATGGAAGCACTCTCTGTTCAACTGATTTATCAACGTGGAAAACTTATTGTTAACTCTAGATCATGCTTCTTTAACAATGGATCGTTTTATGATTGGACGGAATTTGTTAGCAAAAATCATAATCTCCAGATTTTATTGCAAATGTATCCATGCTATTCTAAAATAATGACACCCAATTTAGTTAAGAAAACACAGGCATTAGAAGAAACGTAATTTTGAAAGTGATTCTCTTTCATTTTTGGATCTCAGAATCTTTTTAACTATCTCAATTTGATTTTCAATCAGCTTTGGATCGGTTCTCGACAGCTTATTTACGAGAAGAGTTTATGAATTTGTCTCATTTTCATATTAGTATTTTCATTAGCAAGTCAGCATGCGTTTTTTTAAGTCAGCAGTCGTTTTCTTGTTGGGAAAGAGGTTTTTAAAAAACAATTATTGCAGTGAAGCAACATACGAAGTAAAACAAATGTTTGAAGTAGCAAAAAACTAAATGTTACTTCATCGACTAACTGTTTTCTCATTATCATGTGTTATTAAAAAGATATCTAGCTGTCTTTTTAATGATTCATAATTTTTATTTTCATTATGGTGTAATTTTCTTATGTTTTTGCTCGTTTTTGTCCTTATTTTATTTAATAAAAAAGATTTATTGTGTAAGGACAAGAAGTTTTCGTTAGGTTGTGTTTGTTTGAATGGATAAACATCGATAAATTGAAACTAGCTTTTATTTTGAATCAATGCAACAGACACGATTTTAAATGATAAAGAGTCAATCAACAATGGAAGTTTGTACTTAAGATTTTCAGCAACTCCACTCTTGATACAACCCAGAAACGTTTCCTTTTTTCCTTCGTTCTGCGAATTAAGCTTTGAGAGGCTCGTCTGGAAAGCTACAAAAGAGGTTTTGATTCAGATGTAATACTTTCTGGCATCCAGCCCTTGACATGGGTTTCCTTATTAAAGCCACCCCGTTGCTACCATCATTGGTATTGAAAGATTTATTAAAGGGCCTTCGTTAATCCAAGTGTATGTTCTGATTAATGAATTTTAATCCTGTTTTTAGTCATTCAAGAAAAATATCCTGAAGCAAAAGACTCAGTTGGAATCTATGAAAGGTAGTTTTGATATCGACTGCAGACGAACTCCAGAAATCGAAAAACAGCAGCAGCTTTTGAGGACGGTCGATGAAGAAGTTACCACACTTTTAGATGAAGTAGAAAATCGAATATGTGCTGGAAGGAGGTTCGCAGTGCTGGTACGAGGCTGCAGCTCTTTAGTTGAAACTTGCAATAGTTTGATGAAAGATGCGATCGGAAACCCGGTTTTGAAAAAGGTGAGACGTTGTATTATGGCGCCGTCATTCATCATGTTGAATCATGTTTTTCTTGATTGATCATCCGCTGCTTTCTCCGTTCATCACTGTTCATCACATAATCATCACATAATCATCACATTTCGATCATCATCATCGTCATCACAATCATTATCACAATTATTATGTCCCTTCTCTTCGCTAGTTTTTTTCGATAAAGACGCCTACCTTATCTATACATTAAATGTGCATTTATCTGAAATAAATATGCTATAATACGTTCTTGCCTTATTAGTTCTATTACGTTCAATTCTGTTTAAGTTGGGTTTTTTGTTTATTTCATTTTTTAGTTAATCGAGCAGAACATTGACACATTACAGCAAATGATTGAAGAGATTGATATTTTATTGGAATCCTCCCCTGAAATTGCCAAAAAGTTTGGTTCTTTTGCGCAGAGTTTGAACGAGAAGTGGAACAAATTACAAATTAGCCTTCTTGAAAACAGTATCCTAGATTCCACCGGACAAAATGAATCAACAAGTTTGAACGAAACTATAATACCGTGGGATGATGCTATCACTTCGGATGGACGAAAATATTCGGAATCGGATGTGAAATCGCAAAACATATTTTTGAATGATGGCGAAGCATCTGGAGTGCCGAGAATCCAGCATGATGTTACCGACAAGGTTGGACAAGAGGTCAATCCAGTGGATGACTATGAAATGGAAGGAGTCAAGTATAAAGGATATGATGAATTCAACAACAAACTAGTGGAAGAACCTTTAACCGAGTCTAAGATGCACGAATCTGAGCTATCACTGAATTTCGAAGCTTTAAAGGATGCTGAGTTTGATCCTAAACACATAGCCCATAGAATCGAAGGTAGTTTTGACAAAGACAGCGGGTCTGACAATGAAACTACAACAATGGATGTCGTCGATCAATTTTTTGCCACTTGTATTGATGACAAAAATTATGTAGACGAGTTCAACAAAAAGATCGAGGCTCTTGATGTATTGCTAGAGCAAGAGAGAACTTTTTTAAAGAATCTTGAAAGCAAAAAGATACAAGGCAGTTTGAATTTAGCATTCGCTTCAAAAAGCGGTCGAGAAAAAATAAAGGGAAAGCAAAGGTCGGGAGAAGAAGCAGAAGATCTATGCTCTTCAATAGGGTCAATGATATCTGATTCAAGTGGAGTTTATTCGTTTGATCACGATGACAGTCTTCAGACTGCCACCGATACAATGCCCTTTTCCGTCAAGACCATTTTTACAATGGACAGGCCCATCATCTCGGAGTCTGTGGCCTTGCCCAACAGAAACACCTTCAAAAATGCGAGGCAGGTTGAAAGTTTCAGTCGCCAGCTCGCGATTTCCGACGATCTCCCACAAATCGGATTGTCTGAATGCCAAAATGGGCAAACAGCGAAATCAGGTGACCTGTCTCAGTCGAACATAAGGAATTTGCCATCAAAAGAAAGTGGAGATTCAACGTGTCAGATGAATCTCACATCAGAAATTGGCAAAGGACTGAGCAGAAACCAAATGAAATCCAGCGCAGAAGACGACAAGCAATCAATAGAGAATGATTCCCAGCAAAGTGACCGAACCATGTACAACAGTGACACCCCCGTCATGACAGGCAATGAGGATGACGATAACAACTCGTTTCTTGAAGTCGAAATTCCAATAGCAACAACAGAATGTATCATGCTAGAGGCCATTATTCCAGAGCCAGTTCGTTTTGAAGAAGTGTCTGTGATGGAGACAGTTGCACAGATATCAGCTGTTGATAAAGTAGAACACGTAAAAGAGTCCAATTTGCCATTAACGAGTAACATCGAGGCTGAAATGCAAAATCCAACATCTCTAGTGAGGAGACCCGTCCGCCAAAAAAAGCGGAAAAATGCACATCTGCCTGCTGATGACACGCTTTCACCAGATTCAGGAGAGCTTGACTTTGCAGAGCTCTTTCGTAAGCTTGAATCTGCCTCGAAAAGCAGTGGTGACACAGAATACAGTGTTGCAGACCAGGTTGAAGCCGAGTTAGAACACAACGAGAATCTGGCAGTTTTTGCCGGTCCATGCATCAATGTCATCCCTCCAACCCCGCGAAGAAGCTCTGTTTGCTCACATGTCTCAGACAAACTCTCAATAAAACAGGATTCATTTGATTTGCCGGATATCAACATTATCCCAGCCACTCCTCGTCGCATGTCGTTTACGTCTAAGGACATGGCTGTAACCACCCCAGTTTCTGTAGCCCTGTCCTGTCAAGAATCTGGAAACTCGTCAAAAACGACTAATGACGAGCTTATCTTCAAGCCGATGCCCTTCGGCCGCTCTTTGTCAATGACTGAGGTGACTCCAGATATAAATGTAATACCACCGACACCAAGGAGGCAGTCTCTTGACCTTTCTCTTCCAATGATAGAAGTAATCCCGCCAACACCCCGTCGCCAGTCGATGGAATCCGAACATGATGTGGCTTTAACCCCGAGTGTCATACCTGTAGAGGACCAGAGTTCTAACTTGCAGGACGAACCATCATCCCCTTCACTTTTGTCTTCAAAACCTTGCCCGATGATCCCACGTGTTTGGAACTGGCTTGAGAAATCAGTTTTTGACGAATCCTGTGACTCTTTGGATGAAGCCTTAGATGTAACGATGGATGCAGACTGGCAAAAGCAGCATGAAATTTTGCGCGTGACACAAAGAGCCGAAATTGAACACGAACCAATAAAAGCAGTCTCTGTGGCTCCTGTTGAGCAGGTAGACCCTTTAGCTATTCCTCTGAAGGCATTGAGCGTTGCAAAGAATGATTCTTCCGAAGACTTTGTTGAAGGCTCACAAGATAAATTTGCAATGGTTCCAACTAAGCGTTTGTCGGAATCTCCTTTCAACATGGGATATGATAACTTCAAGGAGTCTTCAACAAATGTTGAAGCTGGGGGATTCGAAGATGCAAGCGATCTACAAAAAGTAGGAAAAGAAAACGAGGAGGTAAGGCAAGGCGAAGATGTCAGCCCCGATTCAGTGTCTTTGAGTTCGATAGAGGTGGCCGGTGAAGGCGACTTTGAAGTGCGTGTGATCAGACTGGAGAATGATGTGATGAAAGACGAGGGCTTGAGAGAAATAAATATGCAAGAAGCCCTCAAAGATGAACAGGAAAATGGTGTAAACTTCGCTGGATCTGGTACCGATCTAGAAAACGATTCTGTCCTTCTTAGAATTGGTAGCCAGTTGAAAGACATTGGAGCCGAACGGCTTGCATTGAATCAAAGGAGAGACAGCGGAAATATTGACGAAGGGACAACGGCAGTAATCTGCCTAGATGATTTAATTGATAACGAGACTAATGAAGCGGTGGCTGCTGGGATGGATGGCTTTTACGAACGAATAAGCAACTGCTTGGAGTCGATGTGCAACATCAACAAACTTGTTATGAACGAAAGCAAGTGCGAAAACGAAAAAGAAGAGGATCTTGCTAATCACATGAGGGTATGTATTTTGTTTACCTTTTTCTGATGAAATATCTTTGATTGTATGTTGATAAATATTTTGGTGAAGATAAATTGCAGCCGCGTCAATATTTTATTCAGGCTGTAGCTAAAGCGTAATCGGTCTGCAAACTTTCTTCTGATATTAAAACGGCCTCATAATTCCGCTGGAGAAAGGTTAACCCGAATGATGGAAACTTAACACCCAAATCAAATTACTGTTTTATATGATAATGACTTGAAAGTAATGGGATTTCCCAGCTTATTGCTGATTCGATCACAAAATGTGGCTGCATGCTTAATTAATGTCTTCAAGTGGAAGTAAAAGACGTTACTTGAGGTATCCAAAATTGAATAATAGATAACTTGGAAAGATGATTGAAAGATAATACTTGATGCGAATAAGTAGCTATTTGGTTTTGGCAATGTAGGCATTTTTACAATGATTAGAAATTAGAAATTATGTTTTTCTTCTGCCAGGAGCTATTTGGCGTCCTTGGCGGCCAGCAATCTGAAGTAGATTCGCTGAATCTTCTTGGCAACCAGATAATGCATTCAAATGATCATAGCATACGTGAAGTTGTACGGAAGCATTTAGATGGTCTTAATGAGAACTGGAAGAGGGTTAAAGGCAGAGCTCTCTCAGAACCACCCGTCTTTTCAGCTATGCCTAGACGGGAATATGAAGATGTAACGGAAGATGGTTCAAGAGACCAGATTTTCAAGTCAAGCTTTGCAACCGGGGAATTGGAGTCCGAGTTTATGCCGGACAGTCACCTGCGGTATCAAGTTTCCTTCTCGGATATTTTTGATTGGATGGTGAGATGTGAAGAGGCCCTGAGGCGTTCAGTTGAGAAACATTTGGATCTTGAGAAATTTGAGCGTCAGGCAGAGAGATATCTGGTAACTTTTTTATATTCTAAAAATCACATGACACTAGGCGGACTACAGTTTGAAATGCACCAAATTAAGGCCTACCATTTAATGATTTCTGTACTTTTTTGTATTAAGGTCCGTCAAACAATAATAAAGTTCAAAGTTGTAGGAACATGTTCCTTTTATTTGTTGTTACAAATTTATGTACTTTCCTAATTTATTTAGTAGAAATCTTTGCCGTGTTTTCGAGAGCCAGATTTCGTTTGGTGATTGTATCAGGCATCTAGCATCCAGTTTCAACTTTTGACTTACGAATAATTTTTTTTGCAGAGCATCGCGTTTGAAGTATGTGCCAATGTGCCTAACATGCATGAATTGCGACTGCAACTCAAGGGACTGATCAGCGGTGACTGCAGCGAGAGTTTGAGAGATCAGCAAAATCATTTGGAAGCACTATGGAACCATTTGTTAAGGCGACTAGAACAAAAGCAATCAGCGTTAAGAAAGGCTTTTTACAATCTGTTGCATGGAAGTAGCCCTTTAACTGAAATTAAACGAGGTTCTTCCAGGCAGAAGTGTTTGGAGCGATGGTTGACTAGGCTACAGGGTGCAGTTGAAAGATTTAAGCTGCTTCCAAATGTACTGAATTGCACACGTGATGTTGACTTTGCTGCCTTGAAGCTGGTCGTAGCAGTAAGTGTCCACGTGGTTGTCCGCGTACTCGTGGTTGTACCTTTAAAACGTTTTTGCTTATATAACATTCGCATGCATAAAGAATATAATGACAAGAGTTTTTCTTTTATTCCTATTTCTATTTCTTTTCTTATTATCTGACATAATTTTTTCCTTATCATGAAAAAAGCTCCTTGCTATCAACGCGCTAGACGAAATTAAAACAGCTGTCTTTGTATTTTTCAGTCAATAAGAGACCAGGTGAAATTCCTGGAAGAGCTTTTACACAAGTTGAAGAACGAACAGTCTTATGCTCATGCGTTTGCTTCGTTACTTGGTGTCCTCAGCAGACTCACTCCTGCCATCGATGACGTCACATCAGAACTGACTAGGCAGAATCCCGATTTTCTAATTCTAGACGAAGCTGAAGAGCCTGAAGTTCCCGATGAAATAAGTGTCTCTTCGACTTGTGCTACGCCAGTTGTTCTGAGTGTCCCATTCACCAGCAGTCGGCTCTTGCTACCCTTTGACCGAAGTTATGCTAGAGATTTTTTTGAAAAAGAACTGGAAATGTTTGCTGCCTTTCTTTCCCAGCATGAAAACATTGTGCAAAGTAGAATCCAAATATCGATGATTCCAGACGAGTTACACGAGGCTAAGGTTCAACTTGAAGAGTTTCAAGTAAGTTAGATCGTAATATTATCCTTATTTGCTGATTCTTGGTAACTGTCTTTTCAAACATTTGATGATTCATTCCTCCAAACGTCACATCCGTGTTCATAGCATTTGAAAAACTCAACTTTAAGTCTCTTCACAATAGGTTAAAATGGACGCGTTTCTTGCATGCACGCGTGTCATACAAAAATAGATAGTTCTTTACTTTTGCAATTTTTCTTGCAGAAACTGGCCTATGCGCTCAAAAGCAAACAGATGCCCATACAGTTTATGTACGAACAACTGACGTCATTAATGGGTGTCTCGTTTTCAGACGAGACCGAGGCGAAATACAAGTTTTTAATGGAATCTGCGGAGAGACTTTACGATGCAATGCAAGAGAAGTTGAAATCTATGACGAACATTGTTTTACTCTGGCAGTCATTTTTGACCCGGAGTGCTCATATCGTGGAATGGGCTGACAAATTGAGCAGCGTACCATTGAAAAGACTCAGTGAAAGCGAGGAATACGATCAAGAAAGTGTTGTTATAAAATTGATAAGATTTGGTGAGCTGGAGAAGAGAGCCTACGAGAAGCAGAGGGCCAGGGATCGAATTGAGAAAGAGGCAGTTGCTTTGATGGAGGCTACAGGGAATGCAGCGATAGCCGACCGTCTTGAGTTCGTTAACCGCACGTGGCTTGCACTCCGGGACACAATTCGCAGTGAACGCCTTCGCTTGGAAAATTTGTGTAGAATGTGGCGTGAGTTCGAAAACCTCTACCAAAATCTCAGTCAAAGCATTTGCTCCTGCAGAATTTTAGCACAAGAAGACAACCGGACCTTCAAGTCGTTGGATATGCTCGGCCAAGAGCTTGCAGTCTCTGTGGTCAGTAACCTCTTCACCTTTTGTAAATCGTATTTTGTTTAATAGCAGCTTTCGAATTCCCAAATATTAAGATGCAAATAGCACGAAATTTCGCAGACAATTAAACTTTTTTATTGATACAAAGGTAATCGTTTTCATTAGATAGGAGCTTACTCCATGACTCACTGTCCCCAAGAACTTTCACATTCGCCGCCACCTGCTTTTTCGGTAGCTCCTTTGATATGTCCTGGGGCTTTTGAATACCAAATGGCTTGAACTGCAAAAATATGAACTGGAGAAACAGGTTGAATCAGGTTAAGTCAAATTTTGCTGCAAATTATAAAATAGAATCTAATATGCTTTCAGGGCCGTATGGATGAACTGAAGGAGAAAGAGAGACTTAAAAGACAACTTTTTACCTTGGGCAAGAACATTCAAAGCCAGGTGAAGTCTTCCAATACGTGTATTAACAATAATATCATGGAGCTTGAAGGTCAGTGGGAACTTCTAGAAGCTGAATTGAAATCAAGAATAGATCTTTTGAAAAAGCTGTCACACGAGATGGAATCAAGTGCATTGGAGCGAACATGTGCATATTTGGAAGACAAATTAGAGGACTGTGAAACTGAGTTTGAAAACCGGTGTGCCAAAGAGACATTGAAAGACAGCAAAGAAGTGAAAAAAGAAGAAGAATTTTGCCAGGTATTAATTGTTTATTTTGTCTTCCATTGAAGTCCGATGAAAGTAAAAAAATTTCATTTGCTTTATTTTTTTGAGGATTTTTCTATCCAATATTTTTCGCTTGTAGAAACTGCAAATGTCTTTGGACAAGCTGAATGCAAAACGCCTAGAGTTGCCAGAGGTTCTTGGATTTTCCCATCGAAATGCAAGAAGGATTGACGTAATCAAGACCAGGTTGGATAAGCTTGATCACGAGCTGAAGGATCACCAAAATGATACGAAGGGACTTTTTATTGAAACGGCAAAATACGAAGAGCTTTCTAGAAATATTAAAGATGTTTTGAAACGCGCTGAGAAGTTTTTAGAAAATGTCTCGAGTTGTGATTCTGCTGATGGTTTGAATCGCACACATGCGTCGATGCAGGTAGATTCCCAATCGGGCCAGTTTTCTTATTATTATTCTATTATCGACCTTATTTCTTGCTAATTTGTACTGATATAATTTTTGATAATTCTTGCGAATCACTGTGCTGTTGAACTGTTAATCTTTTGTCGATACATCATAAGAGTGTAAACAATGTTATATAATTTGCAACATGACGTAATTTTAATTTACAGCTTGTTAGCACCTCTATGGTGGACGCCCAGCCCATGATTCGTATGATAGAAGACGTGTCTTGTTCATTATGCACAAACTCCTTGATTTCAAGTCATGATCTTTCGCAAGAAACAAAATACCTCGTGGACAGGTACGGAAAGATTTTCAGACAAACTGAAAACGATGAAGAAGCCTGGTTCAAGGTGCAAGATTTAGTTCGCGTCCATGAATTAGAGAAAGATAGCATATCGACATCGCTAGAGACAGTGGAAACCTTTTTACAACAAGCAGAGCTAACGGAATGGAACTCGGCCAATGTGAACGCACGCCTCAACGAAATCCAGGTTAGTCCGTTTGTCTCATCTAAACCCTTTCAAATCTACATTTCTATTTCCACGACGTCATGTTGCCGCCGTCTCTATCCAATCAGTGCAATTGATTATAGAAGAATGGCATCTGCGCACGAATAGAAGACAAATTATTTTTAGTGACGTCATGGGTTTACAAACGAACAGTCAGTCTATTCAGCATTTTGATTTTGACTTCCTTTTTTACCTTTGTAATGACATGTAACTGTGATTTTATCAGCCGGACGCGAGCACCTAAAGGTTTTTATTGAATTGTAGTTTATTTATGGAAATGAGCTGGGATAGGTTCGTCTCAATTCGCTCACAGCTAGACAGATAATGATCTTGTCTTTTGGTTTTGTTTCTGTTCACTTCATTCAGCGCCGAATTTCTTTTAGATTTTGCAGAATGATTTGTTGGATGTAAAGCAGAAATTGCAGCGACAACAACGACTTTTTGACAGTTGCGATGATTCAACGTACTTGAAATGTGTGTTTTTGAAGAACCTGAAGGAAAATTTGAAGCAATGTGAAAATCGAGCGAACAGTTTGAGAAGCTCCCTGACGGCAAAAGGTGCAGATTTATCGGAGTGCTTCTGTCAGCTGGTTCATCACGAGCAGGTACAACGCGATTTGGAGGCGTGGGTGAAAGCGAAAGAATCCGATTATGCTCTGATCATGAATGCGCCTCCTCTTTCCTCAATTGATGCTCAGCAGAGGCAGCTTGAAAAACTAAACGTGAGTTGCACAAGTCTGAAATTTCTTGATTTGTTCTTACAGTAAAATGCATACAGTGACAATGCACCGTCAGTGCAAATTTTTAAAGCTTTGATGATGAACTAAAGGCTTTAAAGATTTTTTCTTATGAAGATCTACTTATTTCTTTTAAATAATTATTTCATTCATTCGTTACATGAAATTAAAGCACATCTATAATGTACAGTTCATGATTGCGTTATTTTTATGCAGTAACGTTCAGGGGAAGTGCCATTGTAATGAAAATTTTCGAGGTTTAAGTAATTAACTTGATGTAATGTTTTTTAATGACAGCATTTTTAATGCATCCATCCTTGCAAACCCTTTCTTATTGGTTAGAGGAAACAACCAATCAAGATATGTCTTGATTGGAAGTAATGTTCTTGCAGATGTGCGTGGAATGAAAGCATTTTAAAAACGGAATTCAAGACAGCTTTGATAATATTTTTATTCTTATTAATGTAAAAACCCTAATAATTAAGGCTACATGGCGCGTCTAGCTTTGGCTGCATACATTAATACTAATTCAATTCCTTTCACCTATGCTGTATTAAACTTCAGGTTTTCTCTAGTAACGCAAGCAATATTTCCATTTCAGAAATTATCGGAGGATGTAGAGATCTATCGAAAAAGCATGAAGACAATCAACGACTTGTCAGCAAGACTACGAAGGAGGCTTCCCAGTCAAGGAAATCGCTTGAGAAGCAATATGAATCTGGATAGGAGGCTAGAAACCCTGATGTCTACGATCAACACTGTTAGGGAAAGGTGTGACTTGATTTTGTGTGCTATGAATGGGTGATAAGGAATAATGTCCTACCGTAATGGGTCTCAACCCATTTATCGATTCAAAGATCTGTGCCAAAAACTCAAATTATGTTCTCAGATGTATGCAGTAACTACCAAGGAAATGAAAACTAATTTTTTGCAAACGAACCTTTTCCATAATAAGTCCAGTGTCTCCACTTTTTTTCATTTTTTGGGATAAACTCATTTTGGCATCTCAGTTTTCTTTGGAAATAGAGTATTGAAACACCTCTCAACTTTTGATTAGCGCCAATGTACAGGTGCTGCTTTATTTCATGCGTGATTCAATTTTATTTTCAACATCAAAATTTTTTTGAACAGATTGCAAAAAGATCTGGAACACTGGAATGACATCGGCAGAGTACTCGCTCACTCTTCAAATTGGTTTGACCGAATAAGGCGTAACGAACACGACTGGAAAATTTATCCGCTTAGTGAACAAATTAGGAAAACAGAGGTACGTCAAACGCCAGTTAAAGGTGGGCCGTATCGAGGGATATTCTACCATATGGCCAAATATCTGTTTTATTTTTTGCATATAAACATACAAGCATCTACAATTTTCACATTCTTTGCCTGCGATAAAGCCTTTTAGTTAGGTTTTTTTTGAATGAACAAATTGATTGATTTGTGCTGTGCAATACTTTCCGTTGAATTTTTCCATTGGTATTATAGGATGTAATAAAAGAGGCTGAAGAACAACTCTGCTTGTTAGAAGGAATTCTGTATAGCAGACAATGTCCTGTGCGGGAAACAAACGAAGCACCTTCAACAGACACGCTAATGAAGGTGCAGAGGGTTACGTTTGACGTGGAGAATAGGCTGACAGAGCTAGTGGCACATGCAAGGATGTTAAAGGAGCTGCAGAGTGATTTAAAAACCTTTCACAGTGACACTTCCGCTCTTTTGGAAGCCATGGCCGACTTTATGGATCTGCTTTCTTCAGTAGAAGATAGTGGTTGCGAAAATATTGACGTGGCAGATCTGGAGGTATTGCTACAAACTTTTTTTAAAGTTTCCATGCTACATTCATTTGACGCGCTGTTTTTCTTTCCTTTTTTTATTGCTATTTTCCTGCGTAAAGATATTGGAAAGCAAGTTTAACATAAATAAATGGAATATCTCGTCAGTTGCTCTTCTATCAAGTTCGTCGTGTTTCAAACCCTGAACTCTTGGGGAGGGGCGGGGGTGTATCCAATGCCCTCCACCAGTCTTAGGCAATGCGTCATGATAATCCATCAGACGACAAATATGTCGATTTGAGATAAACTTTTTTCGCAAAATTCACAAATTCTGCAAAGTTGAATTCATTCCATCATTGAGAGCAATGCAGTATTGCTGTGTGCAGCAATGGACAGGCATTGTATTTTAACCCGTTTACAAACCAACCTTTTTGTCTTGATGTTCTAGGCAAGAATGGGAAGATTAGGAGAATGGCTGCAAAGTCAAAGAAAAGCTGCTGAGAAATTGGATATGAATCTGTTCTTGAATAATAATTGCAATATAGAGCTGGAACTTGCATTGACCCGAATGAACCAACGTTGGCAAAAACTTTCTGCTGTTTTGAATAAAATCAGGCGAAGCGCCGACAACCTTTCGTCAAAATATGAGCAGTTTAAAAGACTGGCGAACGAATTGCTGGATGTGAGTGAAGACTTGAAGAGAAGGTTGACACAGTCTGTCCCAAGCATTTTTAGTTCTAGTATTGAGGGAATAAAGGAGCAGTTCGATCACTTGATCGTAAGTAAAACAGCTTCGTAAGGTGCCTTTACTTCAATTGTTATCAACTTTATGATTATTCTTATTTAAGTAATCTCAAATTCTTCCTGTATTCATCTCAAATCGCTGATGACTCCATCTCAAATCGCTGATGACTCCATCTCAAATCGCTGATGACTTCAACTCAAATCGTTTATGCTATGACTATTTTTATCCCAAATTGTTTATCCCATATCTTTGTTATAGATGCTTTTGTGATTATGGGCTAATTTCGTATTTCTTAGACGTGCCGAAGAAAAATCGAAAGATACAGGCCTGCATATTTGACGGTGACTAGAGTTGGAAGAGGTCTTTTGACAAGGACACGTGGA
This sequence comes from Rhopilema esculentum, assembly GCF_057945365.1. Taxonomy (NCBI): domain Eukaryota; kingdom Metazoa; phylum Cnidaria; class Scyphozoa; order Rhizostomeae; family Rhizostomatidae; genus Rhopilema; species Rhopilema esculentum. Next base: position 474,589 of record NC_142826.1, on the reverse strand, counting down.
GGAATCAAGGAAGGTGTCACAGAGCTGACGAAATGTCTTGATGATACATGGGAAACTTTACAGGACGAAGGTGTACGAGGAGTGGACATTTTGAAGATCACACTCGAGGCGTGGGAACAATACACTGAGAGAATGGAAACATTGATGTCTTGGTTGCGTGATGTCGAAAAAGTTGTAAGAATTTCTGTTGGTGAATTTACGAAGCAGGACTTGGAAAAGTACCTTGAAAAGTGCAAGGTACGGTTTATCTTGTGAAGTAAATTCTTCTGTCGTGATTTCCAATGTCGTAAATTCTACTACTGTCATAAATTATCCTATTATACTTTCTACTGACGTGAACTCTACTCTCGTGAATTCTACTGTCGTGAATTCTCTCGTGGTACATTCCGCTGTCGTAAATGCTGCTTTTTTCTTTAGATAGGCAGTCTTTCACTGGTAACTTTTATAAGATATTAAATGATTGAGTTGTGTTGGTTTTGTTTTTCCAGATTACTGGCGTCAATATTGAATCAATGCGGTCAGAGCTCGCTGTTGTCAAAGAGTGTGGCAAGGCTTTGCTTCATCTGAAATCGGTGACGTCAAACGATAAGGTCGTCATTAAAAGGCAATTGAAAATCCTCTCGAAGCTGTGGGATGACGTATGTCACCAAACGAAACTAAGGTTGCGTCATATGATTGAACTGCTAGAAAATATTGAAAAAGCGGAGGAAGTTTGGAAGTTGCTCGACCAGTGGCTATCAACGAATGAGGCTTTGCTTATGAAACAGAATGTTGCTGGAAATGCACAAGGTCAAAAGGATTTGATTCAAAAGGTAAGATTACTACATGCTTGGTTTTCGCGCTATAAATGCTCGATAAATGCCAGTTGGCTCATCTTTTCACTTTTGTTTAAAGTTTAGTATTAAGAGCCAGAAGAAAAATACAGTCTTTGTATATTCAACCTTTGCTTACTGTTGCCCTTCTGTAGATTTTCATGAAAGATTTAGAAAAATACGAGCTTGCGAAGAAAAGACTCGGAAGTTTTGTTGTCACAATCGTTAGTTCTGCGCCCAACGCACCATATTCAGAGAACGTCAAAACCCGTCTGCATGACATCAGTCGCCGCTGGCAGTCCTTATGCAGAGACCTGGGCAAGAGTTATAAGAAAGTAGAGGAAACTGTCTTTGGTTTGCAACTATTCGAGGCAATGCTTACTAGGCTAAATTCTTGGCTCGAAGGAATCGAGAAACGAGTTCACGAATTTTTATTGCACCCAGATGAAGCAGGAAATGAAAGACAGCGTATTCTGGATTTAAAGGTAAGCAGGATTTTTTTTTAATTCTTTCGTAAATAGCTATTTTGTATTCTTACTCGGTCACCCTTTGTCCAGCTTTGTACTTGCCATTTGGATAGATTTACTTTTTGTGTCAAAAAATCGAAACCACTGCAGCTGTTTGTTACGGTAAGCTGACCGCTGGAAAGGTTTACTGCTAACGTGATCAGATTACTAGTCCATTTGAATCAAGTTGGTTCAGATGATCCTCTTCCTTGCAATTTCAGTGGAATAAGCTTTCCTAATTATTTTTGCTTTTCTTTCCAGGTTTTGTCTGCGGAAGTTAGGTCTAGACAGGCAGACGTCTTCTCAGTTTTAAGGTTATGTCAGGTAATTCTTTTATTTACCACTTTGACAGAATTTCATGTCTTTATAGCAATATAGACATCGGATTGTTTGTATGCTAGATCCAAACTAATCCCATCCCCTAACAAAGTGATCTGACGAACAGCCGAGTTACATGTGAAGGTAGAAAATTCATGAAAATACAAAACGTTTCATCAAAGTGTTGGGTGATGATTTGCGTTCGCTAGTCTTTTCTTTCCCATATGCTGCTAAATGTTAACATTCTTTGCCAAGATACACAGCAGTGATTCAGCAAAATTTATTTTTGATTTTCTCGTGATCTTTAAGAAATGTCTTTTTTCAGCATCTGCAACATACTTCAAATGCCTGTCCAGTTGAGAAAGACTTTTACGAACTGTTGCAAGTGAAAAGCAGTTTTGAGCAACGATGGAATAATTTGCAAAGAAGTCTCGAGTCATTGCAACATCAAACCGAGGTTGGGTTTCGCCTCTCAGCCGATTGGCACAGTGATTTCGGCCTGCTGAGCGCAGCACTTTCAAATATAAGGCAAAAATTAAAGAAAGCTGAGCCGTCTCAAAACGGTCGTCGTGGCGATCCCGTAGATTCAACTATGGTATTGATAAAAACTCTTAATTATCATTGTTTATATTAAATTTTTCTGTCTATATTTTTCTGAAAGTTTCAAACATTTTAACTTTTTTTTGTCTATGAGTATCCAATGTACAGTTTATAAATGGGTATCACTTACAGAGGGAGATGATTGTATCAAGTAGAAAAAAGAGTTTAAGTGATAGAACTGATTGGAGATCTGAGCCACGATAGGCAAAAGCCATTCGGCTATACACTTTTTATGCTGATACAGAGAGAGCCCCACTAAAGTTTTGGGGGAGTTGCCGTTGTGTCATTTGTTGACCATTGCAGATATTGCTGTGGCAATACGCTTCTCTCTCATGAAGAGTTCTTTTCTCATACTCCGATACAAAAACTTCCAGTGGATATTTTTTAAGTTCTTGACCCCTAATCTACGAACCGGTTTTGCTAGGTATGCCAACCTCCCTTACGGGCTCGTAGTGCAGAATCTATTTCACCAAGCTGGAGAAGCAGAGAAGAAAGTCTTGATAATGCTGCTGCTCCTGTGTGGAAATTGCATGAGGCGGTCCTCACTCACAATTCACTCGATGAAAAGCAGAGGAATATTGAACAATGGCTTACTGATATTGAAGTGAAGTTGATTAAACTGCAGCCGTTTGTTTCGGATTTAGAGGAAGGACAGCAGATCAACGAGCTTCAGGTTAGCTTTTCAATATGCAAATTAGCAATCGCAAGTAGCCACATTGGTACAATGTTACTGAAAGCTTAGGTACCAAACTCTTAATTTTGAGCACGATTTAATACGAAAAATCCTGCTTGCTTTCAGCTTTTTGCTCAAAGCGTTGTTCCTATTTTTCAGGTGAAAAATGTCGTTTTATCATGACATTGATAGTTGTAAAAATTATATGTAAATTTTTTATGGCAATAATAATGATGTGTTACTGGATGTGACTGGTTCTCATATCAGTCAAAGGATAGGCCATCAACAGGAGTATGTAATTCGAGCAGGATTGTGTAAATCCATCAGCCGGATTGCGTGAATCCATGAGCAGGATTGTGTGAATCCACGAGCAGGATTGTGTGAATCCACGAGCAGGATTGTGTAAGCCTCTCAAGAGAGAGTTACCTTGATTAAAATCATATTATTAGTAGTAGATACTCTTGGTACAAAGCCACTGTTACATTTGATAATTTGATGATATTTGCAGGGTGTATTAGATGAACTCAGAGGGAATCAGAGTCGTGTCGAAAAAATCATTGAAGAAAGTGAAAAGATCATGCTACGATTAAGCACTGTCCACTCAACCTGGACAAAGGAATTCTCTCTCAGATATCGACAGGTAGGGACGGTGTCATTTGAGCGAAACTTTGTTGCAGTGACGTTTTGATCAACGGATTTGAAATTTGATTTAGACGAAAACCTTGTCTTTCTATGTCGAAAACCATGTTTATCTATCTGCTCTTGGTTTTTGCCTTGATTCACACTCCACCGTCACCCCTGCCAGCAGTAAGCCAGTTCGTTCATTCTAGATTGTGGAGTCACGTGTCATCCTTTATTCTAGGCGATTGATAGCTGCACTTCTTGGATTCTTGATTTGTCAGTGCCAGTGATGGAGCCCAGTCCTCCAGATATGCCCAGTCCATTGCAAAGCCAATGAATGGTATGCAACAGAATTAATACTATATTTGAAGGATTATATCAGTCATATGTGAGCTTTTATTGATGCAACAATTATTGTGGGAAGTACATGGTTTTGGATCGAAATCAACATTGAATTGGTACTTGACTAACAGTTTATTTCTCTTCGTCTCTCCTTGTAACAGACTTCTTGATGTTTCTCTTAATAATACATATAATCGCATGTTTTATGCGAGTGGAAATTTGTTTCTATTTGTATTTATGCTTTTGTTGTTTGTTTAGTGAGAAAATTTCAATTTTCTTATCTTTATAGGTGATTCAGATTAAGAGATGAGCTGAACCTGTCTCCTCCGTTTTTTGTAATTTTCTTGCCGTAATTTCGCTGATAACGAAATTCGTTGGAATGCTTCCACTCGTCATTTCTCATCGCTGTTAGTTTTTTGTCTTTTCCAAAGGTTGTATTTCATTGATTTCTTGTAACGGATTGTCGCTTCCCATTTTCGCTGTTTTTGCATTTTTGTCACGTAACTTTTGAGAATTAGTTCTTTATTAAAATTTAAAGAAACTGTAAATAATATCAAATGTGTAAACATTTTTTAATTTGTTTAAAGTCAGGTCGCTTGTACATATAGTTTGTTGTTTCTTGTAATATCGAAGCCTTGCTGAAGTCAACGGTCAATGATTTTGGAATATTTAACATGGTAAGAGCCTTTAAGATGGTTTTCAAAGAAAGTGATTTTTATTTAAAATCGTGAACTCATGTTTTAAGAATAACTTCTCAGTACTGGCCTCTATAGCCCTATAGTTAACCATCACTAAATCAGAAAGAGATCAACGCCATAAGGAGATTCGCACTTAATAATGTACCAGGCACCCAAATGAGGCAGCCATTGGCTGTTGCTTTTCAGATGCGAAATGTAAGCGATTTACTCACGGTATCAAATTCATCCGTTTAGAATTCAAAACATTTTTAAGTATTTAATAAAGCAATCCCTCTTCTTTCATTAAGCTGTGAGCTTTTTTGAGTCTACGGTGAACATTCTTCTTGAAAATTGATTAGTTTTTCTATACATGCCTTTCATCATACAAAATCTAAGGGTGTGGCCATCAGCTTAACAGGAATATGTCATTAAAAGGTGCTCTATAACAGTGATCACCATTTTCTTCTTTTTGGGAATTCGGGTCTGGGGTTCTTTAACATAATTAAATACTCTTTTAGAAATGTTATTAATGCGTTCATTTTGATATTTGATGTAAAACATAGATCAGGGATTATAAAATTGTATTAGAAATTGAATTAAATGCTATATATGTAGGTCGATGTTATTAGAAAATATTCTGTTTTCTTTATTTCCTCTTTCTCTACGTTCTAGCAAAAGTTTGTCTTAGAACGTCAACACCCAAGGCACAAAAGTCTTAGATCACTTAAACTCTACGACGGTTTCACTACAGTCTGGCATTCCAGACCCCCAGCCCCCTCCCCCCCCCCCCCCTTCCGACGGACCTGGTATCTCGAGATATCTAGCAGGGAATTTTGGGACCTATTGTGCTGTGGGCCAAAAGTAATGCGCAGCCGCAGCGCCCCCTAGTGTCGTAGGAAACTGGTGTCCTGTTTGTTAGCCGACTGGTGAATTGCAGAAATGAAAGAAAGAACACCAGCTGCATAAACATCCTTACTGTGAGCAACAGACCTGTCTGTTTAGTTCAGTGTATTACAAACTATTAGAGGAAGGTGCAATGCGTCGATTTAAAAGCTGGAAGGAGGAGCCCATTGAAACTAGGCCCATTCTGGCTCAGATCTAGGATAGAAGTCGTAAACAGCGGGTTCAAAGCTAATAGCTTGTTGAAGGTCGAAAGGCTGAATGTACCTGAAAGCTAGATGTCTAAGCGACAACTGCTACCGTCACAGCCCCAGCTCTCGTTTTTGCTTAAACAAGTGAGCGAAGATCTTCAAGAAAGCGACAATGAATCTCTTTGTGTTTCAACTTACGACGAGAATCAAGGTGAGGTTTTCTGGTCTTTCGTAATACTGGAAAACAAAGCAGCCAACAGCTACAGTTCATCATGTTGTGCTTTTTTGGTGAAAATTGTAATTTAAATTGTGTCTGTTGGTTGATGTTTATTATGGATATTATTACTGAAGCTCTTTTTGAGATAAACAAAATGTTTTTGTTTACAAAAGGCTTGTAGGTCGTTAAAAGTTAACATAGTTTCCATGATTACAAATTAACAATAAATCTCAGAATACAGCAAACAGCTTTAAAAATACAAGCAAATGTAAAAAATGATTATAAGCTTTACAGTTTATGTTATGTAGCTATGCAAACTCTTTTTATAAGAACCTTTGTAAATTTAAGAAATTGTAAATTTAAGTTCAGGCTGACTGTTCTTAATTTTTTTTGAAAATCTGAGGCTGGATTGTTCTTAATTTGTTCATAATCTAATAAGGTGTAAGCAGTGCGAGTGCTAGCTTTTTGGCTCTAGGGTGGTGTTCAGTTCAACAAAATGAGTGAGACAACCTTAATTTGCTGACAAATTTAAATATTTACCAAAAGAGCACTCACACATCGCTAAAAATCCTCGATTTTGAGAAAAAACGTTGTTCAAATTGAAATTTTGCAGAAGCTCAGCCTCAGCTCAGTTTGTTCCTAACTTTTGACCAATTTTGAGGCTTGTGTTCTTATAAAAAATTGTTCTTATAAAAAAAGTGTTCTTATAAAATTGTTCTTATAAAAAAAGCTGTATAAAATTAGCGAATGATATAAGATAATCCATATCTTCTTGACTCAATATCTTGACTCAACTTATCAAAAAGATCAAGGGATGAAATTCTGGGAATTTGAATAAATCTTAGATTACATAGAATTCCTAGCAGTATTTAAAGTGCCTATGAAATGAAGTTTCACATACAGTTTTTTTGTAAGAAACTGAAACTTCTACATGTTGTGGCAATATAAAATGAAAATGAAAGTTTGTTTTTGGGGTTTTAAAAACAATGAATGTGAGTGGCAAAGCATAAGAATCAGTGATGTCACAAGGTTTGCAGTTGGTTCACAGTAAACACACCATACCACTTGGTCAGGGCTGTTAGTCAAACAACTGTGCAAATTGTGATACCAGCATGAAAATTTGGAAAAAGGGGTAGTTTGATACGCTGAAAAAGATATGAATGGAACCCGACTGGAAATTGCCCCCTTTAGCTATTTTTAGACAGGGGCTCTTTGCCCCAAACCCCTAACGGTATTATTATTACAACATCTCTCCTGAAAGTATGTATAGTAGAACAAAACTTTACAACATGGGGCAGTTTGATGCAGTACAAAAGATATAGAACATAACTGAAAATTGCTCCCATTTCTATTTTCAGACTGGGGTTTTTTGCTCCAGACCTATAAAGACGGTTTGATTGCATCTCAATCGTACTTTAGTACTACAGTGCAAAATAGGACAGTGATACGCTGAAAAAGATAGTATATAGACCCCGACAGAAAATTGCCCAGTTGGGCTATTTTTAGACTTGGGTATTTTATCGCATGACTCCACAAACGACATTATTTTGATATCTCTGCCAAAAGAAGGTACAATAGCAGGAAACATTTCAATAGACGGCAATCTGATATGCAGGGAATGATAGGATAAAGACTCCATCTGAAAATTGCCCCCTTGTTCTATTTTAAGACTGGGGTACACCACCCAAGATCTTAATAGACGGCATTATTGTATTTCAGTCGAACTTTGGTACAACTGTATGAAACTTTGCAAAAAGGACAGTTTGATGCGCTAAAAAAGATTGGATATGTACCCTGACTTAAAATTGCCCCCTTCGGCAATTTTAACGGTAGTTCAATTAACAACCTCTGTGTACTAAACATCAACTGCTTTCGTGTTTGCAAACTTTGTGACGTCACAGATAACGGCGCTTTGTCACAGTCTGAAACGTGTAAATGGGATATTCAACCTAAATTTTAAGACGGTTCCGCAAGAAACAAATCACCTCAACATAAGGTCATTGAAATTAGTAAATTTTGCTTAAAAAAGAGTGCCTTTATCTAAACTTGTCAAATTTCATTTAATAGGCCTTATAAGGGGACTGAGAAACTGAGAAAAAATAGATTTCAACCTCCAGAGCAGTTATACTGTAAATCCTTGAATTAGCCCTGTAAATCCTGATATTTTTGGATGGGGGCTTATTCAAGGGGGGGGGCTTATACGATTATAGTAGACATTATTCAAAGACATCATTTATTTTAGTAGGAATTTCTTTATAAGAATTTAATTAATTACTACCAAAAGTATGAATTTGTTGTGGTAATTCAATAAAACGCCATAGGCAACCTCAGATGGCAAAAATCATTAAGTTGAGGGGTCCAATTTGAAAATTTACGGTAGCAGTGGGGGCTTTTTCGAGGAAGGCTTATTAACAGTTTGTAGTTCTAGGGTAGGGGCTTCTTCAAGGGGGGGCTTTATTTAAAGTTTGACAATAAGGACATTTTCTATCAGTCCTAGGAATAGGTTTTTTCTTGTATTCTCCTCTTTCATTCCTATGGTTTTGAGCATTGAGACATGCGTAATGTGTCACATGTCATGAGTCATGACATAAACTGGACTCAGTTTATTTTGGGAACATTAGCTTTTTTCTGGTGTGACACCCCTTTTCAAAGTTGTATCCAAGCTCACTGAGAAATGTTAAGAGTATGATCAAAGCTAGCACTACATTTGAATTAATATAGAAGATTTATTTTGCAAAAGCATTGATGAGTAGGCCATAAACAAAGTATGTTTAGGGGAAGGGTCAGAAGCTTTACTTGTTTGTACAGTGTTACAAATTTATGGTCCCCATATGCATTTACTTCAAGACCTACAAGAGAAACAAGTGCATTAAGTATTTAATTGTGCATTGTGCCAGTTTTTGCACTTAACTTAATAATGCACATGTTTTGCCTTGCTTTTATTGTACTGGTCCTTACTTATACCTTCAGTTATTGTAAAGATAAATTTTCACCTCACAGAGTTTGATGATGGTTGTAGTGGACTGCCCTTAAATGTCTACAAAAAGTGGAGAAAAGCAGCTTTGGTTGTTTGTGGTTTATCAATTGGATTTGAGTTATTCCTTGGATTTGCATCACTTGGTAGGTATCTTTACATTACATATTTTACTTTATATACTGGTGGCCTATTTGAAATTGGTACAGAAACTTGATTTTAAATCAGGTTTAAATAAGTATGCTCTTTCAGTGCCATAAAAGGGACCTATTATATCAGGTACCAGGGAAGATTCCCAAGTGTCCAATGGTAATTTCAGAATCTGAGGGGGTGTGATGGTAATTTCCCATAGAAATTCGATAATAGACCTTCTCTGACATTAGCCATCATGTTCTACTAGTTTCCGCAGTGGCATACCTAAGGGGGGGAATGGGAGGGGGGCCCAGATCCCCCACTTTTCTAAAATATAGTCCTCGAGATTTGTCCAAAAATGATGTAAAACTCATTTGGGGGAGTAGTATACTGTATGAATTAAATAATGGGGGAAAATTTTGCAAAAAGGGCGTTTCCCCGCATTTGCGAGAGTTTGAAGGGCGTGTCCAAAAAAATTCTGGGGGCTGGGCCCCAGACCCCCTCACTGCTGCAACTCTGGGTACGCCACTGAGTTTCCTGATTATACAGTGGTACCTGAAAATACATTCTTCCTTAGAGAGACATCCAAATAAGACATGCACATTTATTTTGTAGCTTTCTTGCACTTATAGAATATTTAAAAATGCCTCTTAAATGAAAGTTTGTGGTTGCCCTCATCCAGGTATCAAATAGTTTTAACCAACCATTAGACATTTTTGGATCTTGAAACTTGTGAAAATACCAATCTTAGTGGTGAAAATAGGGATCTGACTAAAACATCTACAATTATATTAGTTGTTTTTGGTAGAGAAACTTGTTTAGTTTTAAATCTGGAGGTGCTTGTACCTCTGAAAGATTTCCCCTTTTTTAAAAAGAAAGGGGTGTATCTATATGCATGTATATTTTGATTTATCTTTTTTGCAGTGCTGTCCATTATTTACCAAAGCCCAGGAACATTTGGGATGGCTGTAAGTTGCTTTTTTTTATTCACATTCCAGCTCTAAATGTGAAATGACTGAAACGTTTGCAAAAATTTTGGGCTATTTTCTTTGAACACTTCTTGGAATATGAATAGTGCTATTAGTAGTGTGAAAGTTGTTTAGTATTTGTAGTAAATCAAAGTGATTGACAACTATTTTTCAATAGACAGTTGGAAATTATTTTGAGTTTGTTCTTTGTTGCTGTTTTTAGTCTTTTAGAATTTATTTGCAGTAATGGTTATGTTGTCTTACCCGTAGATGGATTCATTTGTTGACATAGCAACTACATTGGTTGTGGTGTGGAGATTCTGTGGCTACCAAGGTGAACACTATTCTTACGCAAGAGAACAAAGGTGAACGCCATTGCTGCATTATTAGTTACAAGATTCCTCAAGAACCCCTTTGCCTTTCCCTGCAAAGTCTCCTCCATTGTCATTTTATAAAGAGAACATGGATTGTTATTCATGATTGATGTATCTTTTGACCAAACTAATCCCTTGCTGCCTTTTCATTTGCCATCAAGAATTGACTAATCAATTTCGATTATGTCGGCATAAATAAAAAATGTCTCCATTAGGTAGTAGTTGTGGTTTGCCAAAGCTTATCTTGGTTATAACTCAAACCATGTCCTATGAAGATGCTGCGTGCGAGCTGCATTGCTAACGTGGTCCGCCAGTTCAATGGTCTGTTCTTAATCTTTACAATCATTTTCTCGTAATTAAGAACAGTGATTGCTCCTTTAACCTCTTCCGTATTCTCGTCTTAAGCTGTTCTAGTAACCCTCTATTTTAGATATTTTCGATTCCCCAACTGCATTTTTGTGGATTCACTCTGTCAATCCCTACCATTTACACTTTTCGAGCTTGCTTCCAGTTCTTCTGTTATCAGAATCACGTGGTGGTTTAGCGTCTTAAAAAAATCCAATTTTCAAAGCACACAATCACTGTTTTCTTAATGAAATCATGAGAGTTTTCCAAGTTTTGCTTTAGTTCTGTCACGCTCACAACTTGAATGTAAGTGAAAATTTAATCATAGAAGCAGGGAAGGTTCGGAATTCTAAGGCCCAAAACATTCCCCTTGTCAATAGATTTAAATTCTTTTTCCGCGTTAGTCTTAACTTCCACTCGCCATAAATCGATTGTGGATCTCACGGGCAAATGTGCCGGCTGCAAAATCTATTTGTCGGAGAACAAAATTTTTTCACTGGTACCAAGGATGTCATTTAATCGAATCACAGAGGCTGCAGGCAGGCTGCATGCAAAGTTACACTTCATTGGCTCTTGAGCGACTGTTGCAGGATTTTTTTATGCATTCAAGGTATCCCTGACTTCAGATACACCTTTTCAACTTTATTCTTTGCCTTATTCTACAGGGCCGTCTTCAGCATTTCCATCCTCTTCATTTTGTCAAGCTTTGGTGTTTTTGCGAAAGCTATATTTGATCTTGCCAGATCAAACAAACCCTACCATGTAAGTAATAACTTTAAATGTGTTTTTATTTTCATCTCGTTGTGAAGACTTATTTCTGGTTTTAGTTTTTGCCCGACCTATAAAACCAGCATTGGCGTTTCTTTTTTCATCTTAACCATTATACTTCAAGCAGGTTTTCTACATTTACAAGCCATTAGTTTGTACTTTTTTCTTCCTGTCCTGCTCTAGACTGAACCAACTCCGAGAATCTACATGTACGTTACGTCTTAAGAAAACAAGTATAAATGTCTGTGATGCCCATTATAAATGCCCATTATAAAGAAATGACTGTGAATTGAATTTATGCGATTCCCTTGATGCAATATTTCAGGTTTTCTTTTTATCAAGTGTTAATCTTACGTTGTGTGTCGCAAGTGTTTCAGTGATTGGTTCGTTTTATTCTAGCCCTACATTTTGTGCATAATTGCTGCAATCGCGATGGTAGTGTACACTGCATTGGCCTGGGCAAAATACTCCATTTCCCAGAAGCTTAAAAGCAAGGTTTTATTTTCAGATGGTAAGTCATAACAACGTGATGTCAATTTTCTTTGAAGACTATCACAAAACTCATTACACATGTAAACTGGTTTATGTGCCAGAGGGACTTTTAAGTGTAGGAAAACATTTCAAGGACTGCAAGTATTTTGCACATATCTATCAATTATATGTAAAGACTGAAAAGCAGGACAAGCTGCAAATCGATTTTGAGAGCTATTTTTCACTGTCTTCAAGAAATCAGGGGATTGGATATCTCAGGCCTTCCTTTTGCATTTTCATATAAAAATGTTTGTTTCTTCACCTATTTATGAATTATCTTCTCCCGGCATCTTAGCTATATGTATACATTTTGTCATGCTGACGTCATGCTGACATCACATTTGTTATTTTCAGCTGTGAACACGTTTTGCGTTGACCTGATGGCAGCAATGCTCCTGCTCAGTCTCCTCATCTACAAATATACTTCCACTTGGTTCATCGGATCAATTGTTGCAATACTCATATCCATATTTTTATTTGGGTACGGTCTCAGGTAAGCACTTTCCCCCCTGTATAAATTACAACGTTTCGTAGAGAAGATCAAGGAATAGAAAACACGCCTTTGGTTTAGTGACCGCTGCAAAGGAAGCAGAGGAACATCGTCCTCTAGTGATAAAATTAAGTTGATTGTTCAACAGGGCTTTGCTCCCGAAAGCTCGAAATTCCTTCAAAAAACTTGTTGCTAATCGAATTCTCTCTTTTTCTCACTTTTTTAGTCAGATCAACTTGTGAAAGCAATTTGTTTTTTTCAAAATGTCAAAACAATTTCCCGCTTTAATTTAATTTAAGAAATTTTCTTGCATAAAGATAGTTTTTTCCAAAGTAAAACCCTGATAGTGCTTGTCAGATGTTTCCGACTTAGTTACTATTTTGTCCAGTATTTAAAGTTTCGTTGAAGATCTTCACTTGATTTATACTTTTTTGCAGAAACATTGTTTTACAATACCAGGCGAAGAAGAAAAAAGAAAAGTCGCCGCTCGACGAAAGCATGCACTCGGAGTAAAGCAAAATAGTGTTCTTGAAGTTTAAAAATAGCTTTCCAAGATTTCCAACTGTCTCTATAATGGGAGGCTATTTACGTCTGCAAATATCGTAAAATAAAAGTTAACCGTTCACAATTCATTTCTTGGTGTAGCCAATGAAGTCTCAACCAATTCATGAATAGGACGAGTTTTGATTGAAGTTCAATATCGCGCACAACACCTGTAAGTGCGCATATTTATTTCATATTTTCAGTTGATTTTGATCTTCAGCTGAAAAAGACAAACCCCTCCTTACCTTGAAGGACTTTAGTAAGAAGGACGTTCTGTCATCCATACAAATTCTTGGCTTTTAAGCTTAGATTTAGATTTAGCAAACGACTAGATTGACATAGATAGATCAAACTTAATTTCAAGGGGAAAACCAGGTTAGTCTAACAACTAATCTTCCACTGGGTCCTCGGCTTTTTACTATACATTTGCACTCGAAAACTCTCGTCGCGTGTAGCTAGATATTTCACTATACAACTTGCTCGACTTTCTAACTTTTAACCTTGTTAAGGCAACTTTTTGTTTTCTCTTCTGCGGGATGATTTCTTTTTCTGCTGCACTCTCGTGGTTATGATCTAAGCATTTTTTCAGAGGGTTAGGCGGTCTAGAGTCAGACAACAGCCCTCGACCTGGGTGCTTAAATTTTGCTTATTTTTTGTTAAAGTGTTCAATTACTGCATCTTCATTCTCAATAAAATCGTCAAAGATTTGATCTTCTATTTAAACGCTCTTTATTGTGCTGGAGGGGAGTTTTGTTCAAGTCGCATTATGCTGCTTTTGTGTTTGTAGAATTTTGTTCTTGGCTGTTTATTTGAACTTTTTTTCATCAATCAAAATTGAATGTCGCTTATGTTTTTGAAGCTGCATTTTAGAATTGTCAATGCCTGGTCGTATTTACAAACTATAAACATGTGAGCCATCATAGTTTCATGTTTTCAATTTGAAAAGGTTTTACCATTCGACCATAGCACTCCCAATATTTTTGTTTGTAAGTAAAAGTTTATTTTGTACCTGATGTATTTATATTACAATGCAATTATAGTTTGACCAGTTAAGCCCCTTTTCGTTGGAGTGACTTTGAATGTTTTTTACTGTCGTTTATTGGGGTTGTAAAATTTAATCATTTAAGTCAGTTATATTTAATCAGTAAATATTTAAATGCTGTATTTAAGATTGTAAAAACAATAAACCATGCTAAAAGTCCTTGAATTCATTATTTTGCCATATTTAGAATATTCACAATGGACAATGGGCGTGTTTATTTTTGCTCCTCCTGCAGCTCCCCATTTCCCAATGTTGATCTGAGTTGTCAAGGCTAGAAACGAATGTCCGTAGGATTATCACATTTGTGATAACAACAAAAAAGATCCTTGCATTTGTAATGATGTTCAGAAACGAGCAGCATAAAGTTGATGATATTGACCTGCTTATGGCCGTTCCGAGTATTGTGTAGCACAATTTCACAATAGCATCTTAGCGGAATTATTTTGTTGAAGATATCTTGGGAAACAGCTTTTTAAGCAAAAATTAACATTGAGAATTCAATAAGTGGCTTTTCAACTTGGATTTAGAGTAACGTTTTGTTGGAGAATTTCTACCCTTTGGGAGCCTTACGAAATCGGGGGTACGGTATGGCAGACCGTACTGCTAAGACTAAATTTTACAAATATTTCTGAGACCTCAAAACTTCAGGTCGCTCGGACTGCTTGGATGCGAGTTACTAATTTTTTAATGTTGGATTATTCTAAAGACTGGATCTGAATTTGCTGCTGCAGTGAAAACATATTACTGCAATAGCAAATTACAGTGAAATGTAAAGAATTTTGAAAACTGGGTAATTATCTGACTTTTCAAATAACATGAAGTTTTCGGCACAGACAAATTTCAACGAAGATTCAAATTCTATGATCCATTTTTAGTTAATTTGTGTAAAACGCTAACTCAGAATCAAGAATATTTTGAGTCAAAACAAGTCGTCGCAACTTATTGCTGAAAGTGAAAAAGTTGTGAAAACTCTTGGTCTTTGAAAATTAGGGCAAAAGATTGAATGCGAATCCCGGCATTATCTTTGTCCTTTTTGGGAAGATTTCAAGGGCTAGCCCCTCCGAAACAGTCTCCTTCGCATAAGACCTGCCCCTTTACGTGTTAAAAACATAAAGTACTTCCGCAAAGATGCTGGATTGGAACCTCTGCTATTTATGACCTCTGCACGGCTAGAACTAAGGGAGTATGACAACAAGCATAAAAGTAATTTGGACATTAGAATGTCAAGTTAAACTCACGTGAAATGGATAACGAGTTGCATATCAAATACCAGAAGCTTGCACAAGAGTACCAAAAGGTTAGGTTATTTCAGTTGTTTTGTACCCAAAACTTTGTCCGTCCCAAACATGCCTTGACCTGAAATATCAATTTTCAAGCCTTATTTTTTCGAATATTTCCGGACTCATCATAGCTGCAGCCTTTTCTTCTACCTTTAGCAACATACTATTGTAGATGATTACCCCTTTAAACTTTGGAATGTTGCACATCAGTTGTGTTGCTGCTGATTTGGTATTGTGTGTTTTGAAGCATTTGTTTGTCAAGCATTTCCAGCAATTATATGACACTGCTTAGAGGCATGTACCGTACTTCGCCGTGTATAAGACACACCTTTTTCGAATTATTATTGGCTTTGTTTGAGGGTGCTTCTTATACATGGTAACATTGACTGTCCCATCATTTCCTATTGAAAGCAAAGTGTCATTTTATGGACAAAATTTTATGATATTTGGAGCACCTGTTCTCTTAATTCAAATAATCATATTTTTACCGGAAATTTGGTAAAAACTGCAAAATTCTCCAGCCGTGATAGAGAAATATCTCTTTTTTACTCCCAAGTATATGGGTTGTACCCTGCATTCTATTTATTCAGGAGCACAATCCTGTAATCATCGTACATTTTGTGAATGGAATGGATGACCAACAAGAATTTTGTAGATATTTGAACCTGTAAACGTTAATGATGATTTTGAGTATATTATGATATTTAACTTTCTCCTTGATGATTTAAACGCATATAAAACATTGTGATTTAAACAAATTTCCCTCCACAGAGTTAGTGTCTATAGTATTGTCGAGTTTATTCTTTCACTGAATTATACATGTTTTACAAGAACTGTGAAAAGTGGGTGTGTGTCTTATACATGGATGTGTCTTATACGCAAGTAACTATTTATGAACATAAACTGAGAGAAAATCTTAGTAACTGCCACCATCAGGGCAGGAATCCAACCTATTGCCAGTCTGGCCCTAATCCTTTCACTCACTCACACATCCCTTTGAGGGAATAATACAAACCATTTTTACTTTAAAAAGTGGAGGTGCTTTTCATATTGAGGATAACTGATTGACACAGAAGTAGTAATGAAAACAAAGTGCACAATAAATGAAGCTTTTTGATTTAAATGGTGCTTAAGGATTAAATTTTAGTTCCATGTTGGGCTGAAATTGAAATGGCAGCAGCTCTTAAGTTCTACCAAGACAATCTATCTCATATAAGTAGATTACTGCCTTTAATCAGAATAATCAGTTTTAAACTTTTTGCTGTTTTGGTTTGCAGCTGCGGGCTCAAGTCAGTGTTTTAAAGAAAGGGGTTATTGATGAACAGACAAATAGCAAATCTTTGCAGGTATAGCTTTGCAATTTTCTTGATGATTTAGTTTTTTGTTTCTTGTTTTATGCAATTGTATTTTCATAAATCAATTTTTATTATGCCATTCCCTTGAACAGCAAAAAATACCTGTCTTGATACAGAAACATTATTTCACAAAAAGTTAGACTTTTGATCTAAATTTCTTTTCACAATTGAAATTTTTCATTGCTTTCCAATGATAAGGCAATAGTTACTTAATAAATTTGCCGGGTTTTTTCCAAACACTGGAATTGTGTATGCTTTGCCTCAAGACTTCATATTGCAGGAGTACATTTGCTTCAGTATCACCATCTTTCATTGTTGAAGTTTAAAATTTTTCTGTAGAAATCTCTGATGTATTACTTTATTTTTGCTCCCCACTATCTGACAAAATTGTATGGTAGACATGCATATGCATGGAAATGTTATTTAACCTGCTATATGCATAACATTTGCTTGTTGTTGAATATAATTGACAAAAGCCATTTGATATGATAACCTAAGAAGGAAAAATATTATTTGATGATTTAAAATAGAGATATACCATAAAAGCTCTATTAAGCCCCCTTTCTTTTAAGCCCCCCTCTCTATTAACTCTCGTTATAAAAGGGAATACATTCTCATGGTTACTATAACGGGAAATGAGTAGAAATGACTAGAAACAAGAAGAAACAAGTAGAAACAACTAGGAAACAAGTAAGAAACAACTAGGAAACAAGAAGAAACGCCTTGGAAAAATTTAAACTGCGGCACAATTTTAATGAAAGTAGGTGTTGATATGGTAATTTTGTAAGAGGAATTTACCTATGAAAGCCTGATATGAAATCTCACTGGCATTGGGATTAACATGGAACAACTACTGGGAAGGTCAAAATAAAGCAATTTTAATTCTCGGCTAATAATCAAGCCTTTTTTCCCCTGAATTCAACTGCTTTAGGAACTTACCGAAACTTTATAGAGGCTTTAGGGTTAGGCTCCCAAACAAAACATTTTTCAAGAAGTAGATTGTCAACATATACAGCTTGTTTCTCTAGTATATTGGAGTTTGTTTCTTTAGTTTCTGTTGCTTTTGCTCAAATTAGCGTTGTAGAAACATAAGTAAGCATTATCACTGGGTTTCCGTAACCTCATCTAAGACAACAGCTATTGCGGTGGAGAACGACATGATCTAACACTTAGGCCACTGCAACGAAGATAACAATGCCCACGTGGATGGATAAGCTTGTCTCGTTTTGGAGATATAGTCGTTTCTGCAAAGTCACAAATCGTTTCATGTTGTTTCCTTATCGTTTCTTCTCGTTTGTATTCGTTTCTTGTTGTTTCCTGTTGTTTCCTGTTATAGTAAACGCGATACATTTCTAGCTGTAGCTTAAATTTATCCAGCAAATAGCTTTTTAGCAAGGTCTAACTGTACAATTCATTTTCATGTAGAATCAAGCTAGTAAATAATGCTGTAGAATTTAGGTTTGTTATTTTTTTGTATGACTTTAACTTCATTGTTGCACCTCTAGGAGCTGGTGAAGCAAAAAGATCAAGTTGTAAGAAAATATGAGCAGGAGATTGATAGTTTGCAATTTAGAAATGACCAGGTATTGTAAATCACTTCAATATTTAAAAGAAAAAAAGGTTATGGTTGCCAAGTCATTCTGTAAAGCAAGAACATGAATCATAATTTTTTGGTTGTATTTGAAACTGATAATTTATTCCTGTGTTCATATAGGCAACTTGCAAAGTTAAAAAGCAGAATAGAATAAATGATTTGCAAAAAGAAAGACATTCTGTAATAGCTGTGCTGTAAATTCTTGCTGTTTATTATATATAAACAGAGCAGGAAAATAGAATAACTGTCAAGGACAATCCTATATAACAATAACTGATTTTCTAGAACAAAGGTTTATAATGAACTTATTTTCTTTCAATTGGTTACAGCTGTCAAAAAGAGTGGAGATATTACAAGGAGATTTGGATGCCTGGGAAAGAGGAAGTGGCAAACCAAAGGTATTGTATTTGACTTTTGGTAGCAGACATTCTAGTAAAAGATAGAGATATCAGTAGCTTAGAACAGGTTAATTGTTCATTCTGACATCTGTATTGAGGATAGTAATGAATTCACCAGATAACTATACTAAAATCTATTCAAAGGATTATCTGGTCTCAGAAATGAGATTAGTTTGTAGAGATTTCAAAATTCTCTTCTTCTTTCAAGCCTGCACAAGATTACAGGCAAAATGAAGTGGGGCGAAGTGTTCATGCGCAGGAGCTGGAGATGAAGATAAAAGAGAACGAAGGCCTTCACGAGCAGCTACATGATGCCAATGAGCAACATCAGCGTATTGTAAAAGAACTTGAGGGCAGAATAGAATCCTATGAACGGACTGCAGCTGGTCATAACAAATCCATTGAAGAAACAAATGCAAGATACAATAGAGTGATAGAAAGGCTTCAGGAAGACAGAGCTTTGCTTGAAGTGAGTTGCCTTTTTTAAATGGCCTCTTTGTGGTCTCCTGTATGGTCTCTTTGACTCTCTGGTGCATGATCTATAGCAGTCTGTAAAGTAAGGTGTCCATGTAAAAGGACTGCGTATACCAAACTTGTCAGTTCATAGATCAAAATAACGGCCTGCGATTGGTCTGTATAGTGGCAATGCAAGATTGGTCACATAAAAGCTAGCCTCACAGCAGTGTAGATTAACAAAATGACTGTAATGGCTGCGGCGATGACATGAAAAATCACATGTTTCTAAAAACCCCTGCAAAGTTGCTTGCTTTAGCTGGACACATTACCTTTAAGCAGTTACTTGCCAATTTTGTAGAAGAACAACAATTATTAGCCCTCAAGCAACTTTTCAACAGTTTTCAAAGGTCAAGAATTTGAAAGATAACAGCTGTCATTTGTTTATATGACCAAATTCATGATACTGCTCAGTTATAATTTAGTGATTATACAATTCGGATGTGTTCTGTTTCAGGGTAGAATCCGAAAACAGGAGGAGGAGCTCAAGATCGCAAATATCATGATAGATAAATAGTAAGTTTCTCTCAGTTCTATAGGATATACAATGATTTTTTGTGCTTATGCAAATAAAATAATACTCTGTTTACATATTATATAAAGAACTAGGAATTTTTTTCACTTTTTTAAACCTATGCAAAGCTTGCTTTCCTTGTTCATTAGAAAAACAGTTTTCTTGCTGTTTTCTAAGCTGTTTTGTAAGCACGATTATTTTTCTTTAGCCAAAAACAAATGAAGGGAAACCAGAACGATTTAAGGACAAAGCTTGGTATGTTATTTGTTATCACCAATTTCATTTGCAAAATTTAATGTACCTTATGGAATTTAGCTCTGAAAATGTCGCTTCTGGGTAAATCAATAGCAATGTCAATGATAATTTCTATCGTGTAGAGTTTACTTTTTTCTTATGACTGGTCAGTGATGACCTGCGCATGGTCTAAAGTTGTTTACTTTCTTTATCTTTCGAATGTGTAGATTTTGAAATTTCACACTTTCTTTTGTCGATGCTCAATTTCAGAATATTCCTATCATTATCTGTAAGGTCAATGTATTCAATGCCAATGGATTTTATTGATTCACATTTCTGTCACATTTAGATATTGAAATCAGGGCCTAAGTATTTTTGTGAAGTGTGAAATACTTCACACTTATACTGAAACTCTGTGGGATGGCATACAGTCCGCCAAAACCTAAGCACTGCTTTGCGGTGCGGTTCTTGGTGAAATTGCTTAAATTTTGATCAATGAAAAGCCAACTGTTTTTATGTTTTTGGATGCTCAGTTTTTTGTTTAATCTTTCTACTGCATATGATAAGATTAATTGCCTTCAAAAATGTTAATAATCCTTTTAAATCTGCAGAAAAAGCGAATCATCTCCTGAAGGGAAAGATTCCATTTCATGACACAGGTATCTGCTTTTTACAAGGAATTGAAGTGCATATATAATTGATAATAGCTTTAAAAGCGTTTTTCAAGTCTTTATTCATGAACAAGCCTGTAGCTTACTCAGTAATTGAAAATGTATTTTTCATGCTTTACAGAAAAAGAGAACTTGAATCTACTGAATGTGCCAGTTTGCGATAAAGGCCATCAGGTTGGTCAAACTTTGCAAAATCTGTAATGAATTATTGAATGAATTGTTTTAGATATTCTTCGCATATTTTGCTAAGTAAAGATCTTGCAAAGCAAATATATACAAGCAAAGATCTTGCTTTACCGTTTTTTTTTGTTTTTGCTTTACCAAATCTGAAAATGGCTTTGAAAAAAGCAAACATTTTACAACATATTGGCTAAAAGCTTTTTCATCTGACACTCCTCAGATTACTAAGCGTCAGAATATGGTTCTGAAAGAGCAAGATGGAAAATATATTCCCAGTTGTAGATCGAAATAGGCCAATCAGAACAAACTCGAGCAAATGACTGGCACAGTAACACGTGCCTATAGGAAAATTACCACTGGAGTCCAAGAGAAAAAACAAACTCAATCTGTCTACGCAATAGCGGCTTTTCGTTTGTATGAAAATGTATTCCAAAACTGCTAGATAAAAAGACGATCTGGTTCTGCCAATTACCTGAAACATGTCGTCATTATAGACTTTGGCACAATCTAGCTTATCTGAAAGATGTTGTCCGATGGCAGAATCACTTGTTTTTAAGGTGTTTCTAGACCTACAAGATCGAGAAGACTGTTCTTTTTGAGGGGCAATTTTGTTTCGTATGTTTGAAGGAACATATCTACGGGCTATGCAAACAACGTCGTTAAGAAATTCGTTAAATTTTCCTTGTAAAATTTTACTTAAAAAATTCATAGTTTTATTCTATTACATTGTACTGCACGCAAGCTAGTATATTTATGGAATCTTGGAAGAAACATGTTGTTTTATCCTATCCCTCAATCTTTGGGTTGTGCGTCCTACGTAGCCAGAATCATACTTGCACGAATATTCATGAACAACTGAATTATTTTGGGTGGTAGGAACGCAATCCTTTTCACTGGATGGAAGAGCTCTCATTGTACTGTAAACAATACGAGGATTGACAGCAAAGAAACATTTTGTGATGGCTTGTTTAATGTGACTCTCAAATCGCAAGGAAGTGTTATCAATCCAGGGTAGTTTAAGATATACTGGGCACTTTTGTGGACCGAACTTTTCGATAGCCGAATTTCCCCACTGTAAGAAGAAATGACATTTCTGAATAGCCGTTGTCCTGAAAGATCGTTGTCCCCTGCCATGTACAAGAGTTTTGACGACGTTGAATGTACCAAATCCTTTTTTGTTTAGTTTCTTATTTTTTTGTTTTAGCTCCAAACCAGGTTTCTTGTGGACCAATTCACATCGCTTTTCATACAGTTCATGTCCAGCCTTTCCGATTATCATACCTATCTTGAACAGGCAAGTGGCTGTGTCTTTTTATTTCAATAGAATTAAGCTTATTTTAAATCTACATTTTCGATAGTGTCGCAAAAGCAATCTTCCGGTACAACGTATTCTATGTAAGGAAAAATGGCAAGTTTGATTGGGTCCTTCTTTTGATCAATGGTAAAAGTTCGCGCCTTGCACATTGTGATAAGCGAAAGAAACCTTTTGCGTACACGGATCTGGATTTTCTAAAGATAGACACATTTCAGAGCGCCTAAGTGAAAGATGGTCTTTGTTTGCCGAATGTTCCTAACATTGTCGTCACTTGATGTTTTTTTGATTATTCAATTTGCTCCTACAGAGAGTTGTCATATTCACAGCTGACTTGAGGCAGGAACAACTTAGTGTCATCAACTCAAAAGTTAGTTTTTGATGATATCTTCAACCTTTTCATGTTGTAAGAGCTTTGTAAATGATTTCTATCAGGTCCATTCAAACCCTTTTTTTCCAATTTTTCCAATTTTTTAATGGTTATTTTCTAATTTTATAGATTTGCCCGTTGTTTAGATTGCTGTCATCAATTTGCGCTTTTTGCTACCTTTCCTTTCTCGAGTTTGGTATCTTGATCGCTCGTAGTAGGCTATTGCATTAAATTAACCCCTTTCATTAATCTTTTTTATTCATCGCCAAACTGAAACTGCAAACAGTGCATTTGAAAATTTTTCACAAGTTTCTTCCTTGTCACTGTTTTTTTATCTAATTCAGTTTAGTGCATATCTTCGTGAAAATGCATACGTTAACAGACAGACCCAGCAAGCCATGAAAGATTTTAATGAAAACATTAAAGAACAGTCTTTTATTTCACTTGTAAGTTTAAAGTTATTTCCGATTTTCATTTCTTTCTTTTAACTATATTTTTGTATTTCAATGTCAAATTTGACAATGTCACTTGTCGATTTTGTAATGTGCTTTCTATCACTTTGGTATCTACTGTGTCTCCAAATTCTTTCTGTCATTGCAACTGTCATCGCAATTTAATAGTTAATGTTTGAAGTTTATTATATTCCTTTGCTCAGACCTACAACTTTGAAAAAGCTTGATTGGCTTTTTACTCTCGTTATGTTATCTTTTTTTCTAAACAGAAAACGTGCACCGGATTGTCTCAATTCGCTATAAAATTTACGGAATTCACAAGTTATCTCGACAAGCTGCTGTCGTATCATGTTTTAAGGTCAGTCCTCAAATTTTTTGTTATTTAAATCTTCCTTAAAATGAGTGCCGATACACTATAGAAATACTGAGTGCCGCTGCTACTTTGATTCATCACAAAGACGTGACTTGCTGGATTCTTGAAATTCTTGGATCATAAACGTGCTGTAATATAATATTGCTTATGCACAGGCGATGGGAGAAAGCCAAGCTTTTCCTTTTTTATGTTCCGCTTTGTCAATTGTAATGTTTGCTATCATGTGAACATTGTATTGAAGATCGGACCTTGCTGCCAGAAATGTTCCCTGGTTATGAATGCGGGTACCCCCTGCAACGATGCAAGACAACTTTAAGGTCGTTGAGGAAAAGGATAAAATATTTTCCTGCTTACCAAATAGGTTTTGATAGAAGGCAGAAGACTCCCTTTGTAACTGCTGTCCGGGCCAATAGGTTTTGATAGAAGACTCCCTTTGTAACTGCTGTCCGGGCCAATAGGTTTTGATAGAAGGCTCCCTTTGTAACTGCTGTCCGGGCCAATAGTAACGTAATATCATGTAAACGTGGCCTCTGCGTTTCAGCAATAAAGAGGAATGCTCATGGTCATCGTGCAGCGAAGATATTGAGAAAGAGAACAAAGAGTTTATGAAATTCACCAACCAGTTAACAGTGACTATGTCTCGTCTGCGAATGACATTGTGCGTTTTGGCGTCTTTCGGTAAGCCAATGCTTTTTTATTTTTTCTTTATTTAATTATTTATTTATTTATTTATTTATTTATTTATTTATTTATTTAGTTATTTTTTTATATATTTATTTAGTTATTTTTTTATATTATCTATTTTTCGTTTGTTTTTACTGTTTTGTTATCTTTTCGTTCATTTCTGTGTTTCGTTTAATCCTTTTAATGTTTTTATCTATATTATCTTATTGAGGTTTGTTATGTGTTGTGCGTTATTAATCACACCAATTTGTTAGCAAACTATTCCTTTTTAGGCTCAAACAAGATAAATGTCTCGGAAAGTGGGCCCTGCTTTAAATTAATGGTGAAACAAATGAAGAAGCTCTTCGAGGTTTCGCAAGGTAAATCTTCGTGCAAGAGGAGGGTTTTGTGGTTTTTACAGCCCTTTTATTATTCATATCCCTCGACAATCGCTAGTTTGTTCCAAAATTTCAAATATTTATACTTCAACTATAAAACATAGTTCGCACCCTGTTTATTTTTGAAGATATGAAAAATTTGTTAGAGTATGAAGACCTGATATAAGTAAAAAGAGAATGCTGGCTTGGGTTTCTTCAAAAGATAAGGGTGAAATGCAGTACAGAAATCCTAAAAATGTAGTACATGATCAAACGAAGTGATCTTTCTTTGTTTTAGAGTTATGTAGATGCTACCAGTTGAAAATGCTTGCTGAAGAGCAATTGCCCATGATAACAGAGGTATGTAGCTTGCCCAATTGCTCACATTTCCGTCATTTTTAATGTTTTCTATTTGCTTTAACTAAACTCTTCATTTTTTATATGATTCTTTTTTATCGCACCATCACGATTTGTGTTTTTATTTGAAGCGACTTAGAAGCACTGACCAGTGTATAATGTCGTCATTGGCTGGAATAGCCGGCGCAGCAAGCAAGGTATGTCCTTCAGTTTGTGTTTTTTGCTTTAATCAGAACAAAATGGCATTCTTTGTGTGGAACAAAAAAGTGACACGCTGGTATCCTACTAATGTTTCCTAAAGACAAAATCTGTCGAAAGCTTGTCGTGTCTCTATTATAAGAATGTTCATATCTTTAAAACACTGAATTTCAACACTAACCCTGGAAGAAGTGTTTTTGCCACTGGACAATGGCCCAGACAAACCACAAGAATATTGGTGTGAACGAAGCTATACTCGCGCATTGCCTGCATTTTTCACCGTACTTTTCTTTCAGTTTGTTAAGTTCTTCGACGACAACATTGAATTCATAACAGCTAATAATGGATTTAAAAGAAAAGGAGTCGTTGGTGATGGGGAAGAGGTAAGATGAGCAAGCCTATTACTGAATGTCTTGATGTCTTTCTTGTTTAATTCTCTAAATCGGTGAGTATAAGGGATATGATGTGATATATGATGTGATATGTAAGTTTCGGCTTTTACTCAAGATGAATAAAACTGCTTTTTGATGTATTTTTCCAAGTTGAATGTTACGATTAGATGCTCTCATGGTGTGTCTTTCTTTAGGGAATTTCGTCTGCAATCAAGTTGTTCCATTCAAAAGCAACAGGTTACTTGCAGAGTCTCAGAAAGGTATCTGTATTTCAAAAGTGATACTTAAATTAAGTGTGTTTGCTAATCCCGAACTTGTCATGTTGAAAACGTCATAAGAGTCTTTTCATCTCTTCCCTGACCGAGTTCAAACTAAAATGCAAATTCTTCTGATCCTTTCACCTTTCACAAGTCTGCCAGATACTGCTAATTTGATATGAATACTTCAATCTAAAGCCATGTTCCCATTATTTTTTTTGTAGGACGTCCCGATAACCGTTCCATACGAAATTGCAGTAAAAAATAATAGAACTTTAATGACGTCCACTGAAAGTAGAGACACGCTTGCGGAGGAGGTTAGGACGAGTTTCTTCATCTGTATGTCTGTTGATAAGTACAAGTATTGCCTCATATGCAATAGTACAGGTTTATAAGTGATATTACTTGCTTATAATCAAAAGTATTGCTTGATAACGAATGTTTGATTGGCGACATTACTGGTTGAGAAAATGATGTTACTTATCAGTAGGCACTGTTTAATAAACAATATTACTTGCTTATAAGTAATAGTATTGCTTGATAACGAATGTTTGATTGGCGACATTACTGGTTGAGAAAATGATGTTACTTATCAGTAAGCACTGTTTAATAAGCAATATTACTTGCTTATAAGTAATAGTATTGCTTGATAACGACTGGTTGAGAAAATGATGGTACTTATCAGTAAGCACTGTTTAATAAGCAATATTACTTGCTTATAAGTAATAGTATTGCTTGATAACGACTGGTTGAGAAAATGATGGTACTTATCAGTAAGCACTGTTTAATAAGCAATATTACTTGCTTATAAGTAATAGTATTGCTTGATAACGACTGGTTGAGAAAATGATGTTACTTATCAGTAAGCACAGTTTAATAAGCAATATTACTTGCTTATAAGTAATAGTATTGATTGATAACGACTGGTTGAGAAAATGATGTTACTCATCAGTAAGCACAGTTTAATAAGCAATATTACTTACTTATAAGTAATAGTATTGCTTGATAACAAATGTTTAATAAGCAATATTATTATGCTGGAAAGCAAAAATACTGATCGATAAACGATTGTGCCAGAACTAGAAGAGCTCAGAATATCAGATGTCAATCTGCAATGCATTGATAAAATTTCCTCATTGGTGTTTTGTTCCTTATTAGGTAACTCATTCAAAGGAAACCATTGCAAAACTTGAACAGGTTATTTTATTTGATGCTCATTTTGTAACTCATAATTTGTAGTTAAACCTTGTACTCTTTTTTGAAGTACTCATTGTATTTTCCACGGGATCTAATTTCTAGAATTTTGTTGTCGATAACCTGTTGCGCATTTTGACTTTTATTTCGATGCAATTTTCTCTCAATCGCAAATGATATACGACAGCTGTGTTTCTTACTATTATCCGGATTCCATTAAAGCATGTTCGATTAAATTTTGACTTTCTGTTGAGATGCAAAATGTTTGCGAATTTAATGGTTGTTTTCCGTCTTTAGGAAAAGCAGCACTGGCTACTCGAGGCTCAGTTGCTCCAGGCCAAATTTGAGAAGGAAGTAAAAGTGAGCATCTGTTTTCTTGCTTTCCTTGTTTAGATATTTTTTGAACTGCAGGTCACGAACTGTTCAGTTTTGTTAGATTAAAATTTTTCATAGGAATTATTTTTTCTGCTTTTAGAAAGTGGCATCTCTCAGTGATGAGCTCGGAAAGCTGAAAACTGAAGCGATAAATAGCAGACAGTCGCCTGAGGTACATCTCAATTTCATTACACCTTTCAGAGATGCATGATAAGTACATATCTACAACAGTTGATACAACACTTATACACATGTGCAAAATATTAATAGATTAGTGAAATAGGAAAAATGTTTCAACTTCGTAATGAGTTGCTTTATAATGGAGGTTATGACTTGAACTGGATGTTTTAGTATTCGATGTTAGAGAGGCGCTTTTCCATTACCTACCATTGCCAAGAAAACATTCTTCACAAACCAGGTGCGCTGGTTTTCATCACAAGATAATTGTGTTTACAAGCACACAAGTTCAACTTAGACCCATAAAACTAAATTTAGTCAATAGACGGCCGTCCAGAGAGAAGAAAGTATGCCTCGCGGTCTTGCAGGGAAAGACCACTGTAGGGATTAAACCAAAAAGCGTTTTTAAGGAAATTATTCATTAATTCGCCTGAATGATTCTGTTTTTATTAAGCAAGTAGCACCTTCACAATAAATATGTTCAAACTCTATTTTTCCAAAAGTTAGTCGAATTTTATTTAATTACAGTCTTGAGATGTCTATGATGGCAAGGTTACCGGCAATGGTTTCGTTTTATTAAGCTTTATTAAGTTTTATTACCGATATCCTATTTCTTACTAAGCCTAAACAAATGTGTCCCAATACATCGACAAACTAGCTAGTCCTGTGATAAATTTAAGCTTTCGGTCACCAATACAAACTAACAACGCCAGAATGTCGGCAAACAGCATAATATAACATTCTAAATGATGTAAGAAATTTCAGTCTAAAAATAGCCAGCCATTCGAACTCGGATTTCGTGATTTTCTCCACTGAAGTAAATTCTTATCACTGATATCTGTGCTGATTTTACGGTCTTCTGTTTCCGGACTATCGTTGAATATATTCAGACGGTATGTTGGAGTCACTGTCTGTTGGACTCAGTTGGTCCTTGTTGGTCAACTTTCCCTGGTGCATCCAGACTAATATGCAGTTATTGAGATTAGACAAAACGTCTTATATTCAAATAGTAACTCATTTTTTGTTCTTTGGTTATCGCAGACAATTGACGATGTTTTGCAAAGAGATAAGTCTGTGGGCATAGTCTCGCCACCTCCCTTGATGAGAGAGGCCTCATCAGGCTCAACCTCAGCTGAACCTGTCTCGTTTTCACATGTAAGTGTTGATCGTCATGAATCTCGTATTCAAATAAACTTTAATTCTTTGCCGAATAGACCAAAGACTCACTCTTATTAAGATTTGTAGTCACTTTCTGAACATGAAATAAAATGGTATCAAAAAGTGGAAAATGTTTACATAATCTGCTCACACAATTTTTAACTTAATTGTATGTTTAGATTCGGGGATTGTGGTTTTGGCATGTCGGCTGCAGCAATGATGTTTATCCAAGCAAATTAAATTTTAGTTGCTCAGAGAAAGTCGCAACTTTCGCTTAATTATCCCGAAAAGCTGTGGTGATGGCACAAATCTTTCTCGTGTTATCTTTTAACAGAGAAATTATTGAAGAATATCAAAAAAGGTTTATTCAAATTGAATCATAGTAGTTACTACTTGCCTGATTTATTATACCTGTGCGGAGCAAATCTGTTTTCACGTTTTCTTTTTGCCACATAACGAAACTGTTAGGAATATTTTTGTAAAGGAAAGTTTATGTATATTGGATTTCTCCATTTTCATTTCAGCCTATTGGGACCCTAGAAGTTTGGAATAAGGAAAGGGTTAGTAATATTTTTCGAATTACTATTAAGCCGTAGCATAGAAAAACTTCTGCTTTTTCAAGACATATTGTTGGCGCAATATGCCTGATGCCTCTTTAATTGCTTCTTTAAGTATTTCACGGTTGTCTACATATTTTGTATATATCTTAAAAGTTTTTTTTATTTTTAAAACAATTTCCGTTTCTCTACCAATTCAGCAGGATACTGGGGATTCAGATAGAGATCACGAAGAGCTTGTCAAGAATCATCTTACAGCTAGAATTAATGACCTAACAAAACAGGTCAGCTACAGATATTTATCATAGTAACTGAGTGCATTTAAACTTATTTTGTTACTGAGCGTTTTTAACGTTGCTGGTGTTTGTGAAGGGTACAAAAAGTAAAGGGAGAACATTGTTGACAAGAGGTGTAGGCACAACGCGAAATGTTTTTCAAACACAGGGATATGCTTCAGTAAAGTAATGTTCTCTGGATATATGCTATCTATTTGTAACTATTTTACCTACTAGTAACTGAAGAGTTTCTTAAGGGTGTCTTTGACCTGCTACATCGGGTAGAAATTGTCAATGCGGCTTTTTGCACCAAGCTTTCTACCTATCAAGGCAGTTGTGAGGTAACAATTTATAACTCGCTAGTGTGTCAGTTCCTCTGTGTGACAATTCGTTGTTGATGGCTGTTTTCTTGTTCGATTTTGATTAGCTTCAACTTGCGGACAGTAAAGGAGTCACTCATTATGCAGAGGTGAGAAGTCTATGCTTTACTTGTTTGCCTACTTGCAAGTCGTATGAACCAGTTTTCTTTTTTTGTTGAATTCTCGTTAGTATTGTGTATCATTATATATATATAGAGCTCATTTGTATTGTGAATTTGTCCTTTTCCCAGTGTCGAGCTCTTTATAAACAACTGGTCCTTGCTGATAAAAGTAAAAAGAGGATAGCGAACGAGCTTGCACAGGCAAAAAGCAGACTTGGAACGTTGGAAGTAAGTATTCTTTTCATGTATATTTCCCTCACAAAAGTATTGCACCACCCTGTTCAAATGGCGGCACTCTTTATCAACTTTTCAACCATACCAAACAATGGAATGCATGAATTGGATGAAATAGGCGTACTTTGTAGCATTTTTTGGCGGGAAATTCTTGAAAATGTTTCACTTCACGGCGTTTACGCTTGCGAGACTAAAGGACATAAAACTCGTGGCTGAGCAAGGTTTTTCAGCTAAAAATCTTTCCAAACAAATTATAAGGAGTGTCTTATACAAATATAAAATAGAAAGTTACCTGAGTAAAAGGAAACCATTTATTTCCGAACAAGATGAATTCAAGTTTTTCTGTGGCATCCATCAAGTCCGGAATTTCGTATTTTTGTAACAGGTTGTGTCTTATTAAATACATTACAAACCATGATTTAAATGGTTCTTGAAAAACCAAAGAATCGTTAATTACAAGAATTTTTCAGGTTTGGCATGAAATTTCACAATGATACATTGCCCAATTATATGCAACCAATTCAAGAAGGCTAAAAGCGGTTTTAAAAGATTGCCGCTCCCGTCAAAATATTTAAATTTTAAAACTGTTAAAAGACGTTTCTTACTGTTATTTTTTTAAAAGTGCTCTAAAAAGATTAAAGTCTTGATTGTTGGTTTTTCAACTTCCGACCCACTCCTATTCGCCACTTAAAAACACAATCAATTCATACAACAATAGCTTTCGATTATTCTTACGTCATCTCACCTCCTTCGAGGTGGTGCGATACTTTTATGAGGGGAGTGTACTATAGGAATTGAAGCAATTTTCATATATCAATTGCTTGTTATGTTTTACCTATGTTATAACAAGGAAAGCGTGACTTAACTTTAATGGTTTAGCTTAAAGTCATGCTTACCTACAACATAGATTAAGATTCTTGGTTTTTTTATTTAGGATGATTTAGAGACGACGAAAAGAAGTTACGAGGACCAAATAAAGATGCTAAGTGATCACCTTTGCGGAATGAATGACAAGCTGACTTCACAAAAAGATCAAATCGATTTGTTGAAGACTGCAACTCCAAGCAAAGGGTCAAACAAGCTTGGCTTTGGGAGAAAGAAACAAGCATAAACATGATACCATGAAATGCAGCATAACTATGGAATTCCAATCACGGTACTAAAGATGTGAATTGTATTTGACAGAGAAACGTCGTAACTTGAACTGTACAAAGCATTTAAGAACTTCATTCAGTAGAGTAGAAAGCAAATCTAACGATTAACACTGAAAAGGTTTGCTAGAATATTTCTTGTGAGAATATATCATGTGGGAAAATATCATATGATATATCATGTGATCATTAGCCGACAAAACTAAAGATGCTAATACTTTTCTTTCCTTTCCACCTTTCCATGTTGTTGCAGTACTTGATTTATAGGATGTCTTAATTTAAATTTAATTTTTATTGAACGAATTATAGAACCTTCCAAAACATTTTTTGTATTAAGTTGGTTGTAAATCAGAATGTGATGTTGCCGGGCTTATATTCTGATTTTATTTTTCTCCGATGAGGAATTCTTGACCAATGATGAAATTGTTTTGTAAATCAGCTATCTCTCTAAAAAGATTTTCGTGAAAACAGATTTCACGTCACTGCTGCCTTGTTGGTAAACAATCAGATAATGAGCAATCAGAATTTAAGATAAACAAGTCAATAAATATCAAATGTAGAGTAACTCACCTTGTGTCAGTATTTAAATTTTAAAATTAGACCTTGTTTACACGAGGGAAAATGGAACGGTGTAATTCGGAACGGTTCCAAATGGAATGGTTCCAAATATTTCATGCTTGCGTTTACACGAGAACCTTGGGACGGTTCCAAACGGCTCCGCTCCAGGGCCCCAGCATTGTTACAAAGGAGTAGTAACATGCGCACTTTTTGGCGCCAAAATCAGTATATCAGATAATCGTAAGGTTCATTATGTACGAAGAATGAGTACATATGGGAGTGGTGGGGGACCATGTGAGTAAGTAACCAACGAAGTGACTCGGTTTCCATAACAGAATGCTACGCAAAGAATTCCCATTCTCTAATTAGTGTCCCCCTTTCTATTGCTTGCGGCTACGAAATGATGTTAACTCGACGTCATCAGCAAGCCAATTTTGCAAATTTTTATTGTGGCCGTGCCAAAAGAGAAGTTGACACAGTTTCAAAGGAAGCTGTAGCACATAATTCAGCAATTAAGCTATTGTGGGAATTAAGGTCTTCTATTCGATAAAATTTTCAATTGTTGACAAAGCTGTTTGATAAGGCTAACAATCCCCATGAAAGATTGATTGTTTTGTCAATGGAACAGGGCCTAGATGGACATGTCATAAAGAAACTTCCAGAATATGTGACGCAGTTCAAATTTTTACCTTCAGAATCTTACTACAGTTATCACAAGCCATTTTTCTAATTATGAAACTTTGAATGAAGCAATAAACTCTTCAAGTTTGCGATATATCTGCATAATCATGAATTATTGTGAATGAATGCAAATGGTTGCGAGCCAGCATAAATTATTCGCCATGAAGCAGTGTTAGTGATCCATTGAGAGTGATCGAAAATCATCATGAGTCATAATAAATCTGCAAAGGTCATCATGAATCAGCTCTATTAGGCCCCCCTTCTTTATAAAGCCAAGGGGGAAAGTGCCTCAGGACATTGAGGTCAAGGGGGCCTCATAAAGTAATGAATTCCATTTTAAAAATGGAATTGATTAAACGTAGCAAAAATATGCTTTAAAATAGTCAAACATGCTAAACGATTGCAAGAAATGACTGCAAGAAATGACTGCAAGAAATATTCTGAAATGCATTATAAGATAGTCTAAAGGGCGTGGTCGCAAAAAAAATTCTGCTCGCTCCAGTAGCAGAGGGGCTCGTCTTTCTCTCTTGTCCCAAGGTCTCGGAAACCTCTCAGCGGCCCTGCCTGTGAGATCTGCTCATACAAACTAAGGTTATATTAATACCTGCTGAACTATTTGTATAAATAGGGGTTTCGCATTGCTGAAAAATTGACTTTTAGGGTAAATTCAAAGAAGGTACTCTCAGTACGCAGGCAAGTAAAAATACAACGCGAAAATCCAAGCGATGATTGACTGACGAGAACGTAATCTTTGATCAATAAAACAAACTGCGTTAAAATACCACTCTCAAAAATTGATATCTTTTAAGGCCACGCCCAATCTATTTTGACGGCAAATTGGTGACTGCCACCCCCTTAGTGAAAGTGTTTAGCGACGGCCCTGATTCAGCCTTCTCTCTATTAAGCCCCATTACCATGCCAAAATTTGAAATAAGCCCTCCCTCTCTATTAAGACCTCCTCTTTAGCACCTGATATCAAACAATGAAAACATGCGCGTTGAGTGGTTCTCCTGACGGGTGTGATCATGCTAAGCTCATGTGCATTAAATACGGCCCATATAAGAATTTCCTTGTGCGCCTTTTAGAAGTCAAAAGGATATTGATGTTGATTCTTTCGAAGAAATCCCGGAGCATTGTGGCATTTTTATAATATGTTTTATTATTAATAATTGATAAGCCCCCCATTTTGAAATAAGCCCCCTTTTAGGACTGAAAGAAATATATAAACCCCTCCTCCGAACTTAATAGAGCTTTCGCGGTAAATTATAACGAATTAGCCCGAAAAATCGTACTCCACCCTCAATGACAATGTCAACGAGATTAAGTTCTCACCGAGACCCTTTATTCTTTTATTGTTTCTTTATAAACATCTTTATAGAAAAGCCCAATCCGTCTTGCTACCGCTCTTTACTGAGCTCATAATACGTACCAGACATCTTCTTCGTACATAGCCATTGGGCCCCTTTTTTTCGACAAGAACACACATAAATTGAAGCTAGAAATTTCCATTTGGAACCGTTCCATTTTCTCTCGTGTAAACAGGGTCTAAAAGCGCACTGCTAATATAACTTTTTCAGTTATACCTAATTTTTCATGGGAAAGAAGCTTTAAGCAGTTTGCTTCAAATTTGAACTTTTTTCATTCACCTTTCTCCAATAAGGTGACACTTCGTGGTCATCTTTCATGAATACTCAGAGAATATTTTACAGAATTGTTTTGAAGCAATGCTTCAAAGTTTTGCTGAATTCATCACCTCAAAAAAGCAAGACAATCATTAAATTTTCTGTAAACCAAAAGTCGAAGGAATGGCGAGTGCATTTTCCCGCCATAACGTATCGTTTCCAAGCCCCTTCACCTCATAATTCTGAATTTGAAGGTGGTTGCCTCGTAGTCAATGTGAGCCGCCATTTTGACCTACCGTTTCCATACCTTTGCGACCCTAGTGTAGTTAACAATTTCCTCCAGTAAATAAGTTTTGCGAGTCATTCAAAATCATTCTTTTCTGTTGCTAACCTAGTTGTATTGAACTAAAACAACCACGTAGCTGTAGGTGTCGGCTGGGGGGGGGGCAAACTCGAGCAAGAACCATACCTTAGGGGGGCAGGCTTTAAAACAAGAAAACAGATATATTTGGACAAAATCAAGGTCATGGAATTATGAAAATATGCCAAATTTTCAAAATATCATTTGGAAAAACTGTGGCCAGAGGGGGCAAGCTGTTATCAAAATTTTCATTTGGGGGGGGCACAGCCCCCGTGCCCCCCTGCAGCTACGTGGCTGAACTAAAAGCTCTTGAAAACTGCTAATGCTATATGCTCGAAAACGTCGTGTTTTCAAGTCTTTTCTCATTTTTGGTACATTCATTATTAATTTACTTTTTGGCACATTCTAACAAATTTTTTTTTCATCTTTTTGTGGAAACGAGGCTGATGGAGCAGTACTGCTGCTCGCCGTTACAGCGTTTAGGTATGCCTAGGAGGTTTTTTGGTGCAGTTAAGAAATGTCAACATTTAGAACCTTTTCAAACCATCGAACATGGAAAGCGTTGCTGTCTGCCTGCAACAGGAGGGAAAAAGATATTTTACACCTGCTTGCTCGGTCAGAGTCTACTCTAATCGTGAAAAATTCGGTATTTGCTCACCAATCAAGGTTTACGGTATACAACAAAGTCAACTCACACTATGCCAAGAACAATTTCAAAAATGTTATCCCACTGACCTCTTTACAACTATTGCGGCCTTGCAGTAATGATGAAAAAAAGACTCATCATAAAGGTGAATCTGAAAGTGATGTTAAGAGAAATGAACTTGAATCTAGCGAAAAAAAGAATGGAGCTTTGCAAAAATTTAAAGAGATGCTGAATACTTTCTGGGAGGGATGCAAGCAGCTCCTATGGGTCGATGCAAGAAAAGCCTGGGCGACAAAAAGAAAGCTGAAAAGGCATGATTATGACTTGACAATTTTAACACGAGAGGAGCTGAGACATCTGAGACAGGTGAATTTTCATTTGATATTAACATTTACTAAGATTGACAATGCAAGTTTTTCTTCTTTTTATAGATTGTAATTATTTTCTGAGAAAAGTAGCCTATTACGACCCAGGCTATTTGTGAGAGATTTCTTGAAGGTATTGCACAGGCACGTTTTCTGTGTGAAAATCTTATTTTCCCATATCCCAACCTTATTTTCCCTGGCTATCTTGCAACAGAGGGTTTATAATACTTTGATTTTGCAAGTTTAATGTGCAATTTCAGCATCTGCATGTGAAACTGCAGCACTGACCTCATCCCTGCATCTGCAATACTCTGCATACTGGAAGCTAGGAAGGGGAGGGTGCTGGACTCCCCTAATTTGTGTCATATACAAATTTTGCTTAATGTTGAATAAACTGTGACCATTTGCAATGAAATATTTGTAGCTATTCTGTTTTCTCAGGTCCATATTAACTGCAAAAGTAGCTTTCAGGTACATTTTTAAAGACCAAGGAGGCTTCTCTTTGTGGGAGAGTTTTGTTTCTAATGCTAGAAGGAACATGCTGTTTATTCTATCCCGCAATCTTTGGGTATTCATGTGCTTGCATTTTAGATCTATGTTCTGATGTTTTATGCTCTGAAGAGTGTCAGCAGTCTTTGTAATATGAAAATAGGCCGCATGCAGTGTTTCACACGTCTTGAATACTTTGCACTTGCAATGAGGTGTGATATTGACCGTTTTTTTATCAATCGTTTCTCATTCCTGTGGTCAAGAACTATAGGGTGCTGCTTTCAAGGAGACCTTTTGTGTTACAAACCGAATAGAAACCAAGAAAATTGAAGGAGAAACTGTTTTTGTTCTTCTTTAAAGATGTTAGATTTAATTATTTAAAAAAATTTCCAGGAGGTAATTATATAATCTTTTTGTAATCATTTAAAGATACCTGAGTTCAAAAAAATTTCAAATGCTTGTAGAAATTATCATGCATAGTTGAAAAATTACCATGCAGCATCACTGACTTCAGTATTTACAGCTCTCAATCTTAAAAATCGTTTGATAACAGTTTAAGATGATTAAAAAACAGTACAGTCATCGATAAAAAACTCTATGCTAGGGAATATATATATCCAGTTGTGGATCGAAATAGGCCATCAGAAATGTGAACACAACTGTTGAGGTTGTCTAATCAGAAACCCCCATAAAGGAACCTGTTTTTACAAAACATTGAGGCTGAAATTTTATCTTTTAAACCCCCTTTATAAGAACCCTCAAAAGGCTGAAACTTGTTAAGGTTCTTATGTTTAACATAAGAATAAGCAACATTTAGACTTTCACCAGCTTAACTAAACCAGTTTAAAGTAAACTATGTTGCCAATGTTATGGTATGTTGCAACCAAACAAAACAAGTGCATTTGATTGGTTGAAATTTAATATAAAAATATAGATCATTAAACTGTATCAGTGAGAAATCTTGTAGTAGGAAACATTGTTAACATGCGCAAGTCCTGTGCATATATAAGAACCTTACAGGCTGGAATTTAGAATAGCAGCCTGTTAATTAAGAACCTTTCCAGGCTGCCAGAAAAAAACCTAGGTTCTTCTATGCGGGTTTCTATTTTATACCTATATATATATATGTGTACATACATATAGACCCTTTTCCATGCAAGACATGCTCGTTTTCCTGTAATTAGGGTACCGATTTTGCTTGTGGGCAAGAAATGATGTTGACTCAACATCATTACCAAGTCAATGATTCAAAGAA
This sequence comes from Rhopilema esculentum, assembly GCF_057945365.1. NCBI lineage: Eukaryota > Metazoa > Cnidaria > Scyphozoa > Rhizostomeae > Rhizostomatidae > Rhopilema > Rhopilema esculentum. The sequence continues at coordinate 437,496 of NC_142826.1, read as the reverse complement.
GCATTGTATCATGGCCAGTAGGGAAGTTGGCACGGCTTTTAGCAAATAGAATCAATCCTTTTTGGCATAATGTGATTTAAGAAATGGATATAGTGGCAATAAAAGTTTTGCTTGGTAAAAGTGTATTGCTATTGTCAATTTTGCCATTGTTTTTCTTCGCATAGTGCCTAAAAGCAAGGACCGCGATAAGACATCACAACTGAAAAGATCTTACAAATCCTGTCACCTAAACTAATACTTAGCAACATAATAACACCAAAATTTTCAATCAAAGCAATTTCAAATCCAAAAGGCAAGTAAACAAAGATTAGTTTCTGTCCTCAGAAACTGTAGGTGAAAGGTTCCAAGACCATCGCTTAAGTTAATATTGAAAACTTGATAATGGTTTCCATTCCGGAAAGCAATTAAAATATACGAAGTAAAACTACCCATGCTGTGAAACTAGCTACAAAGCATTAAAAGATTACCGGCATTCTTCATACACAGCGACAGGATACCTGTCTTTAACATTAATTAGCAAAATATTAGGCATAAAAAAGAATCCAACATGATAATTCTGAAATGTTTTAATGCTTGGATGAGCAGAAAACTTTTCCTTGTATGCACAATATGCATGGGTAGTTATTGTTACTGTATTTGTATGGTTGTAAGTATGTGAGAGAAATTTTTATCAGGCCAGTTTGCAAAAATGCCCACAAATCAATGCAGTCAAGAAAAATAATGTGCACAACAAATTTTCCAGTCTGGTTTCCTTTTAAGACAAGAGATTGTTTCTTTCAGTTATTTACTGTTACGATATATCTGTTAATTTTTTCACTCTTTTATTGTCTCTTTGAAGTGTTTCTTTTGCATCAATGAGGCAAGATATTTGAGAAAGTTCTTTAATTGAATTCCCCCCCATGAAAATTTCCTGTTATCTTTCAGACACAAAAGGATATAATCAAGTCACTGCCTGTTGCCTTGCTGTTCTTTATTCCTTTTATTGGTTACTTTGCACCTGTGATTGGGTGAGTTGAAACTTATGTTCTGGTAATCAAACCTCTTAATTGTAACATTTACTCATGTATTTTTCCTTTTATGGCATCCAAAGTTATAACTGAATTTGCATATTAAGTATTTTCTTTGTTCAACATTTTCTTTGTAACTGTTTTTGGCTATCTGACAAGGTCCACAGCTTTTTACAGGAGGTTTTGACAAGTAAACATAATTGAATTTTTGTTCTTTGCCCCAATTTTCCAGGTACCTTTTCCCAAAAAGGTTGTTGTCACATCAGTTCTGGGACATTGAGCAAAGAAAGAAGTTTGCATTTGAAGATCATTCTAAAAGGAGTCAATATTATCTTCCACTAGTACAAGAGCTTGGCTGGTCAAGCAGAGAACTGCAAAATCAACAGCTGTTTTCATTATGTATCAAGGTATCCGTAAAACATTTGTTAAATTAGTTGAATAAAAGTTTATCTGGTGAATAAAAGAGTGTCAAAACTTGTATCCAGGGGTAGATTGATTGGCTCCTTTTTTTTGATCACATAGAACCACAAAGCCCATGTGTAAAGGCTCTTTTTGCACAAACTGACAAGTCTTCAACCATACGGTTGGTTGATTGGGCAGAAAGAAGGAAATATGAATAGGGCTGCTTCAGTGGCGGACTGGCTACCCTTTGACGCACCGGGAAAAGCAAGCAGGGCGCCAATAGGTGTTAAAGTTGCTTATTTTTGGGGCTTGTAAAATGGGCCCAGAAAAATTTTGCCATATTTCATCCTTAAAATCCTTTGCAACAAAAACACCCTATTTACAATGTCGGAACAATTGGCATTGGCATAAAGACGCATTGTCAAATTGACTGTATTTGAAACGTCTACACGGCTGGTCAAATTTGTAGGCATAAAATGACGTATTGTCCTCAATTTTATGCGTCAAATGATAGATTTTGAAAGTTGGACTGAACTCAAAGCCCGTTTTCAGTTAGCGAGACACTCCCTTCCAAGACTTTATAAAGAAAGCAGCTTCTCTGGCCTAGGAGACGAGATTATTTTCGATTAAACTCGATCTCGAAATATTTAGAAATTTGACGAAATTATATGACTTCGTTCTCATCAAACAGTAACATAAAGTATTTTGAAAGTTTTGCAGCATATCATTGGGAAATGTAAAGGGGTACCTCAGCACCTGCTAGCCTAATGACTATGTTGCTCCTGCCTCCACGCTACAGTTACATATCATTTACAAAAGATTCCAGTTCATCAGCGTGCGGAATTATGATCAGGTGTTGAAAATGTGCTCAAAACCGTAGACTTGTCTGAAAGATATCTGATAACATATCTTGGACAAATGGATCTGCCATACTTTTTGTGCAAATTGATGATTTTGCAGATTGATAGGCTCCTTCTCTATGAGAAACTGTCCGTAGAAATGGTAAAAGGATAAAGAATTTCTTAAGAAAAGGCACAGTTCCTTTCCGGGACAAAAATTTGAAGAAAGATTGGAAAATTTTATAGCTAGTTCTAAATTTGAAACCAGTTTTTTTCAAAACAGCAGGTTTAACTTTCCATTAAGCTTTTTAGAAGGTTCTTACATGAGGGTATCAATCATCAGCAAATTCTGTATAATTTTTTTTAAAAAATGGTCAAGATTTTTGGCTTCAAGTTAATGATAATTTCTTTTGGTACAAAACTCTTGGTTTTAGCGTACAAAAAGTAGGATGCCTGTGAGTTGTTAGTTGAATTGCATAATATAATAGCTTGCCACGGACTGGAAGTATTGTCCTCTATCATTCCTAGAACAGTTTTCAAGGGATAGTTGATGGCCCAAAGAAAAAAGGACTACATATTCAAGAGAGACAACACAGAAAAAAGCACATATTACGGCAATATTTGAAAAATCCCCTTCTCCCTAAACAACATTTCAACAAACTTTAACAAATAGCCAAAATAACCGTAATTTCCATAAAATTTATGTAAATCCCCCCTCCCCAACTTTGATTACATAATATGTAAACGTTCCCATACCCAATAGCCAACACATCGATAGTTTTATCCAGTTACAGCTATTCTGATTAGAAAGAACACATGGTAGTGCTCAGCTCATTTTTTTCAAAGCGCGAGCCCTCAATTATTGGATATCACGCACTAGGATTAATTTGCATCAGCCATAAGTCAAAAAACTAATATGGTTAGTCAGAAGCATTGGTTTCACAAAATTATTAGTCATCAGTCAATTGGCAAACAGTCTGCTAGTTAGCTAGTGAAAATCTCTACTACCCCCTCAACAGAAATCGAATTAATTCAAATATTGTGCACTTGCTTGAAAAAATTGCAAGCTAACCAAAATTACAAGACGTTTTATACTCTGAGGAGTTTTAGGCAAAAAAGCTTCTAGTATGTTTAAAATATTTTCTTTTTTCAAAGTCATTTTCAAAGAAAAATATGTTCTTTACAAGGTTTTCAGAAAATCTTGCAGAATTTGCAGATTAGGAAACTTTGCAATCAATCTTGATATTGCTCAATTTAAAGGTGAAGCTAGACTTTTTATGCAAACGTACTTTGGGCAATTGATGATTGTAATCAATTTTAGTTCTCTGTGAAGATTAGTTGCCTTTTGAAAGTTTTTATGTTTTTGAAAAAAATAACTTGGGGCAGAGGGCGCACCGGGAAATTTCCCGGTGTCCCGGTGGGCCAATCCGCTTCCGGCTGCTTTATTTACCATTCAAGTATACCTGAATGCAGATGTCAATTTATCTTTTTTTCATTATCAAACGTTGTGTTTACCAATTTGAAATTAAAGGATTTCTAGGAATGATTGCAGGGATGATTTTGAGTTTTAGCTCTGAGTTGCCCTTAAATGGCATCTAATTGCTAAAACAGTGAGCTATATTTGTCTGTTTTAATCTAAAGTAATCATGTGGCAAGTAAGAAATTTTCAAGTAACTTCCTTCCTTATGATTTTCAAAGCAGTGTCTGATCATATCTGAATGTTTTTTCAGGTAATTGATGGATGCCACATAGAAAATGAAAGTATCATAAAATTGAAGGATGTTTTCAAAGATGATGTTATGTCGATAAAAAAGATGCCAAGGTTTCACTTGGTATTGTTGCTTTCAGTTTTTGAATGTTTTGTTTCTGTGATAAGGTATCATAGCAATATTGTTTTTTGTTCAAATTTGTTTTAACCAACATAAATTGATTCTTGTTTCTGGGTGTAATGATTTTACCTATTGTCTTGGTATGTGACATTCATAAAATGGTAATAGGTAGATCATAACGCTTTAAGTACACTTTTCTGGACACACGGGATCACCAGAGTGACATGGAGAGTTTTGGAATGGTCAGTTGTTATCACAGTGAAAATAGACTCTTTTACATATGCGTCATATGCGTCATATTCACTGCACTATCTGAACATGAATTTGGATTGTAAACCCTGGGTTATAGAATTTGTTTCATGTATTTATTTGCAAATGCTATTTCCATTTTAGATAAAATTGTGCAAGACTTGGCTTCTTCCTGTGAAATGGTACATCCCCTCTAAAGTACTGAGAGAGTTCCTGTCGTATAGGATAAAACAAATAATAGAGGATGATGCAGCAATTAGGAGGGATGGAATAGGCATTTTGTCAGACCTCTGTTTAAGACAGGTTAGTCAGATCTGTTTTTGTAATTGATCATTTCTCTAAGATGCCTCTTTAGATGAGAAGACTATTTTGTCTCCATCATGATATGCAGCCCTTGAAAAACTCGAATTTAGATTGGCAGGAGAATGGCGACCCAAATGTAATATAGGCTGTTAGCGCGTATGGTAACAACGAAAACAAAGTTTGGTATTAGACCAACAACATTAATATGGTGACCCAACACCGATGCTTGTGATGCAATGACTTTTCCAGGGTGGCTGTCATTTTGACTTGTACCACAGACGACCGATTTTTTCGACAATTTTTATTGGGAGGAAAGGGGTAGTTTGAAGATAGCTCATTCTGATGTTTCATCTCTTTGACAAACAAGTCTTCTGCCGTCTTGGGGAGAAAGCAAATCGGCAGTTATACTGCCAAATGCCGACCTAATTTTTAAGGGCTGGATATGAAACTCTTTCCCATGCATTTTGTTATTACTGCAGGCCTGCCATGCACGAGGACTTGACAAATACTCCTTTGCTATCCCATTGATGAAGGAATGGCTTGAAGACTGGCTACGTTTAACTGCATCAGTTTCAGGTATAACCATTTTGTATCTAAATTATGCAAATAATGTGTGAATTAACTGTCAATAGAGAAATTTGCGATTCGAAATTCATTTAACTGACGATTTAAAGAGAGCTCTATTAGAAATACTTATAATCGGTCTTTTCCAGAATAGCGAATGAAAGGCACAACAAAAGCGGTTTTATGCATGTTAGGACGGGTCCATGTTTCTATTGCAAGTTCCTTAAATTAAAGGCAAACCTTTGCAAGTCTTATAATATTGGGCTTTAATTCAATGTGACTAAAGTTTTAGACCAATTAAACTGGGGTTTTCTTGAAATAATGTAGATTTTTTCTCCGATTGAAGTTTATATTATGCACAAGATGTTCGCTGACCATGTTGCTTTAAATAAAAATATTTTTTCAGTGAACCCATATGTTAATCCTGTGTGGGTCTCTTTTCCCTTGACACAATACCTATTTTGAATCATATACCAGACTATTAAGTGTCTCAGCCTAACTCTCATATCTTTTTCCAATGACGATTTACACGTCGAAAACGATGATAACTATGCAATGTTTTTCACTTATCAATGCTCATTTTTTCAGTTGAAGACAAGTCGTTCGTCGCCCACTGTGCTGCAATCAAAACAATGAATTTTTCAAAAACAAAGGTGATAGACAATTAATAGAATATATAGGAATATATATTTCCAATGTCTGAGGTATTATGTGTTTTTTAGTGAACCTTTATATGTAAATTGCAGTGTCAAAGAATGCAAAACCATATTGCAGCGCATTTAGAAACTAATTTAAAGACAATCACGCCTGTTCACATACAACACCTAGTTGTAACTATTGTTGTTGCCAAATCCTGTAAATCCTGCCGAAAAAGAACGTGTGTGGTTGCGTTTTTTGATTAAGACCTAAAATCTTTGATACATTTGTACCAGAACTAAAAACGCTGGTTCTGCATTTCAATAAAGCGGACAAATTGGACAAAGTTGTCAAAAATATTCAACAGAAACTGATCCCAGTTTAAACTGAAATGTCAACATTCATCCATGAATTGAAGAAAGAGCCTATTGCCTTGGCCTTTTGCGTGAAACTTAATCATCACATTTTGCCATTTTTTCCAAACAAATTGGCATAAAGCAACTTTAAAAAATAGTTTTAAATACGTTGTTTGGCTTTTTTCATGATTTCAAGTAAAAATTTAGCTCCCTGGTTTTTTCTGCCTGAAATTTGTTTACCACTTTTTGCTTTTTTTTAACACAAATTGGCATAAAACAGCCGTAAAAGGAATTTTAAATACGCTTTTAGGTTTCCCAACTATTCGAAGAAAAAATTTAGCTTTAGAATTTGCGATATAAAATTGAACTTTTTCAAAGCCTATAGCCTTGGCTTTTTACATGAAATCTTTTACCACTTTTTGCTATTTTTTCAACACATATTGGCACCAAATAAACTTAAAAGGGATTTTAAATACGCTTTTGAGTTTTTCCATAATTTCAGGTAAAAATTTAGCTTCAGAATTTACGATATAAAATTAAATGTTTTCATTGATCTATCGTTTAAATCATGAATTTTTTACATTGTCCGACGTTTTTCCATTCAATTTCGAAATTTGTTCAGTGAACAATTTTTAAAAAATTTCAGCTTTGTGAATTACGGCCAATTCCAAACCATTTGCGTGAGAAGAGAGTTTACGCGCGACCATTTGCATGGCTACTGTTATGAAGGTCAATCAAAGCAGAGAAATTGAAAATATGATTCATTTCATTATTTCAAATAACGCATCTTACATGCAGTGCTATGTCATTTAATGCAGCGCTAAGCAACTCATTTAATGTATTCAAGCCATGCTAAAGCGTATTTCTTCAACATAAAAGACAGACAAAGTGAAAGCTCTGCTGAATCTATTATCTTCAGTATCATAATTCGTGAATAACCATCTAGTATGCTAGCCATAGAAAAATTCCTTGATTTTGGATAAACAATAAGATGAAATAAGAAAGAAAACTTCGGTCTTCACAAAAAATTTAGCCAATGATATGAAGTGAACCAGAACATAAGTATCCCGATGATACTACATGTGTAAGATTAAAGACAATAGTTAAATAAAGAAGAGTTTGACCATGATTACTTCAAATTAATACTGTTTTAGCAGTTTAGGATTCAAATTAAAAGATTCAGACAATATATAACTATTTAAACAGGTATCAATGACATTATTTTAGACGTTACTCGCTCAGTTACGAGTCAAATAACGATGAAATTCCTCAAGTCGCTTGCAGCATGTGTACAGGATAGGAAGATACACTCTAGAAGAAAACAATCGTTTATTTTTCATGAGCAGTTGCACTCAACAATATAAACGAAAAATTTAACAGTAAACGAGAAGCTCAAACGATATCCCTGAAACCATGCCCCTATTTGCAGGTCTGTTTAAGGCTTCTAATGACAGAAAAGATGCATGCTTACAAGCTGCATTTGGCTTATTCCATTTTTGACATTTCCAGCTTTGTGGTCATAATTTCCTAAAAATAAGGACAGGAAAATAAATATACTAGCCCTAACATTCTGAGGCAAATTTCTTTGACCATATTAACTAAATAAAAACTTTCGTTTATTTGGTCGTCTAATACAAACAAACACTTTTGTTAAAATTGCTATTATTTAAGGCAGCGTTTTTACAAGCAGTTAAATAGATTTGAAGTAGATTTGGCAAAGGAATAACAAGAAAAGGCCTACGAAAAAAAAGCCTACGAAAAAAAGGCCTACGAATCTTACCTCGTCTGAATCCAAACTTGGAAGAACACTATGATGAAAAAGGAAATAATGTTTAGCAAAATCTGGCTATGGAAATACCAATCAAAGGTAAATGAAATATTAGCACAGGTAATTAGGTTAATACATAGAAATTAAATTAAAGTTTTGGCATTTACGTGAAAAGGATATAAGGCTTGAAAAACAATCAAGTTTCGGACTAACATCATTACCCAAAGTCGAATAGAATGATGAACACAGCTATACATACGTAGTTGGAATCGAGGGGATGTTCTCTTCTACCCACTTCAAATCATCGTCCTACGAGAAAAAGTATCAGTTTGTTAAAAATCAATCAGATCCGACACGAAAGCTGCGAAACTTATTGAACCTACTTCATTGTACTTTATTGTACAAAACGAAATACTCGATTGTATAAAAAGGAAGGCTTGCTTACCGCAGCTCTGTTCTTTAGGTTTCCATTTGATTCTTTCTTCATGCCACGTAGTTTCATCCCATCTAGGAATAATCAACGCATAGTTTTCAGGCTTTAGACGTACCCTATCAACGTATTTTTACTGAAGCAGTTCGGCATTTGACAGCCGCATGCCCTGCGGAGTGTCCTCTAACTCTAAACCTCTAACTCTAAAGTTTAAACTATATCAAAAGTATAAAAAAATCATGAAAAATAACGCAAACGAATCATGTTCCATTTCGGTAATTTTCAAATCTATATCGAAGTGGATTACAGCTCACCGTAAGCTTCGGAGAGATTGGTTTCATCCTCATCATCACTTGCGTCGACAAGTGGCGTGAATGCGTATCTGGAAAAGAAGGCAAAAGATAATGTAAAAATATGGTCAAAATATATTATAGGCAAGGAACAACGCCAAACAACTAGCAAAGATCAAATAGAAAAAAGCCTTGATAAGAATGTAACGAACTAAGTAAAAATGATTAAAAATATGCCTTGGTGGTTGCGGAAAAACAGTAATTTGCGTTTTGCAACCCCGTTTTGTCAGGTAACTGCTTCATAGTCTGTTTGAATGTTTCATCTTCCCAGCAGATCCGTCGTGGTCGCTGGTCAAGAATATATGAAATAGATTATTTGGTTTTTTATGGATTCTAGCATGTGTTCTGAAGTTGTGTGTATGTACGTTTAAATGTATAAACTTGTTGGATCATTCGCGTGTAAACTTAATTGTCAGATAAACTCTGTTCTGTGTATCTTTGCAATTTCTCGCAAAGCTGGATGGAAGCATTCTAATTGACAAAGAAATCACGGCGTCTACAGAAATGTGATGCAAATATCACAGAAGCAGTAATGTAAATAGGCAGAAATGAATCGATAAACGACTGTGCCGAAAAGAGAACCAGAGTTGGATAAGGAATAAAATTATACTTAATGATTTAGTGCCACTTTAAGCGTCTCTTAATCGGATTGGCAAATACCTTTGATTGTTGTTAGTGGGTCTCCAAAGAATCATTATCACCAGGAGAACGAGAGAAAAGAGAAAAGGCCAGAAGGCATCGTCCAGCCAAACCTCAGTCCAGTCCTGCGATGAGAAAATCCACATCTCTTGACATTGGGAAATTGTTTATAACGTACAATTTGACAATTAAAACGTACAAAGGGTTATGGCAAGCAAAGCTTTTCTGTAGCTAACAAAAAAAGTAATCGACATACCAACAACAAGAGATGTGTGATTCTTCCTTAACTAATATATAATCCATAACTTCAATAATGCATTGTGAAAGAATTGTTAAAAAGTATGTTTTCAGTGTGAGACACCAATAAAGATCTTACCGTACAATCGCCATATGTATGCGTTTTGATGGACCAAGCCATATAAATAACAGAAGCTAGAGAAAAGGAATAGAGACGAAAAATGACATAAAATGAACTGCTGGAAGGTTTTTTCAAAAGGCAGATATTGTCTAAGATTATTGCGAGCATCGTAAAAAACCAGAACATCAAAGTTATAATAATAAAACTACGATGAACATACCTACAACTGCAAATATTAAAGTGTTTGTGAAGTGTCGATAAAGTGATAGCTTAACAACATTCTTTCTGATGCGTAGGGTCCTTGTTGTTTGAACCAGTGCAGTGAAAACGTTGAATACGTCAAGGAAATTAAAACGCGTGTAATTGATAAAGCAACTCAAGACAACCTAAATCAGTTTTAAAATATGGGTTATGGTGATTCAAATCAATTAATTTGAAATAATGAAATAATTAAAAACATCAAGGAAAAAGGTTCTAGAATCAAACATTTAAAAAAATACTTTAAAACTAGGCTCATCAATGTAAAATATCGCTGTCTTTGAGCTACAATTTATGCTAGGTTTCAAGGTGTAAAGATTTCGGAACAGAAAGGATATCCACCAACAAAGCACAGAATCGAGAACAACCAATGGTATGGCGGCTATCATCTGTTGCCTTGAGGGTGCCGCTTTTGGCTGAAATGAAATAAATGCAATCTTCATGAAGTAAATGCAATCTTCATGAAGTAAATGCAATCAGTGGCTGGAGGTAACAAATAACTACAGTAATGTAGGTACTATATATGGCTTCGAATATGATGTTGAAGCTGGACATAAATGATTTTTAAAAATATGAAGGAAACCTGAACTTAAATGAAAACAAAACCGAGGTATAATTTGGAAGTAGAAGTGGAGAAGCAGAAGTGGAGAAGTAAAAGTGGAGAAGGAGAAATGGAGAAGTAAAAGTTGAGAGTCACTTACACTGAGGGCCCTGAAGCAGCCTTCGACTGTGGCCAAAATGAAGAAAAGCAATCCGCAGGCAAGAATTTTTGGAAGTGCAGAACCAAGCCGAGGCCTTCAAAAAGAAGCAAAAAGATCTTAAACAAAAAAATCTCAGATGATTCGGGTTAAAAATTTCAAAGTTCATAACAAAATCCCAATAATTCATTAAGATATAAAGCTTCCTTTTTCTGAGAACAAAACTGACTTGGTGAAACTGCATCGTCAGGTTGTTCGACACTCGTTCCCCGAGAATTGGCTTGCTCGAAAATTCCAGTGCGCCTCAACCAAGGAAAACAAATTGTTAAGTTGAAAATAATTCAAATGAATTCTACAATTCTGAATCTGTTCGTTTGATTTGATCATTTCGAGTGCAACTGTGACCTGTTTATCCTACGCTGTAAAACTGACTTTGGCCTAAGCTTTGCAGCATTTCCCTCGGGTATCTTGGCTTGAGCAGAAAGGAAGTTTTGCCCCCTTATCCTGTATTGGAAAACAACTGACAGCTTCATACTTGCATTCTCAAAGCTTAAACGTATGCTTTATTGTAAGAGAGCCGCAACTGCTATCACTGGATTGCCCATCCTGCAAATCCTGACGTACGATTTCTTGGCTTCAAACATAGATGTGAGTTCATGTGAAATACACTATGACGCTACAGTTTCACCAACCAAAAACTCATTTCCTCGTTGTGTAATTCAATTATTGAAATTGTCGCATTTGCAACGGAAAACTAAACAAAATATTAAAGAAGAAAAAACAAAGACAAGATAAGATTAACTTATATAGGGGACAACGCTAATTTTGGCAGGAGAGGCCACTTAACATTGGCATTGAAAAAGCTAGGGTTCTACAAATTACAAAGTCAGTTTTACAGGGGAAAGCAAAACACGATGACATACTTAACAATTCCGAATCCCATGCTGACAATGATGACCAGTATCCTTGCCAAAGTTCTTTTAACACAAGAAATCAGTTCTGCAAACACCACAAGGCCATTGGCTAAAAAGCAATACTATTGTGTTACGTCAATGTTGTGGCAAAAATTACCGTAGATACACTTCATTAATTAAAGACAAAAAGAAAGGTCCTAGAACAGCAGAAAGCAATTAGAATGATCAAAGTGAAGGAAAAGTTTATAGCAATACGTACACTCTTCACCAGTATGGTTGACATTTTGATACTCCGAAAAAAAGAGCGCTTTCTCTAGCATCCCTAAAAGCAGGAAAGAAGCTGTATTGGGGAAGCAAAAATCAAGCCCTTATCATTGGGTAGCAAAAACCAAGAAATAAATACAAAACTGTACACTAGGTGAGCAAAAGTATTGCACCACTTCGACGAATTAATAATGGCGTCAGCGTTGAGAATAACATGCTGTTCAAAACTCAAAAAACTCAAAACTATGATGCCATTAAGCGTTATTCCATGATTAAAACTCAATCAAACAAAACTTCAAACAATTGGCAACAATTTTTATTTCAATTTGAGAAAAATATCTTTGTAAAATATCAAAAAAGTAGGTTTCTATTTGGACAGTCTTGAAGCTTTGAAGCCCTTGTAAAACTTGTTAAACTCAATCAAAAACTTTTGCAGCAGGTTACTTTTAAACGCCACATGATATATTTAATAAACTTTGGCAAGATCACATTTAGATGCATGAAATCCCAGAAGACCATTATTATCCTTGAATCTAGCGAAAAATGACACTTTTACAGCCATTTTTAATGAAGGTTTATTGGACACTGGTGGGTCACTTTTTACGACTGTTTATCGCAGAAATTTCGGTATTTTCATTCAACGAGGAGATGAAATGCTGTTTTGAACATGTTGCTGTAATATTTGTTCCCTAAACAACATCTCAATTGCCTGGAAGAGATGGAGTTAAAGGCTACTGACATATTTTATCGATTGTATTCTGTTGCAACATGTTACGAAATGTTATCCAAAATTAGGCCTTTTGCAGGACGAAAAATACATATGGTTTAAAAATAAGAAGATATATTTGCATTTTTCATTTTCACTACTCTACCTTGATAAATTTCCCATGATTTCCCACCCAAACGGTCATCTTAAACTTTCATTTAATTTGCTTTAGCTATTTGAATCTCGGTTTGCTATAAAAAGTTCGCGGCGGTGTATATTGCAGAAAGAGCAACGCGCTGCGGAAAAAAGCAGCATACAGCTAACATGAGTATTTGGAATAGGTTTGCACTGTAATTTTGGAATGCACTTACCTAGAGCAACAACTGCGCCAATCCAAAACTATGAAACAAAATTTGTTAATAAACACATTACAGAATAAACAAGATTGAAAAACCGAAAACTACATAGCAATTCTAATGTTATATAGGTTTGGGTTAATGCTGCAAATCTGTACGATGTGATGAAAACACAATGACTTTGTTTTCATAAAAAAGTCTTTTTTTATCACGTAGCTCCTTCACAAAAAAAGCGGAAAAGGAGATTAGTTTTTAGCCTCAATGTAGTTACATTAACCTATAAGGAAAAAACACACGATTGGTTCCTTTTTGGCCAAGCAGTGTCCTCTAAATACTGGGCGCTGCTTGAATGAAACTGAAATTCAACTTAAAAATGAAATTGAAGAGTGACAACCTTGAGCTTAATATCATATTTTCATTCCAAAGCATCTGAAAAGTAAGGGAATCCGGCATACCTGGATTCGCAAGAGATCCCTCCAGTTCAAACAGGATGCAACGAACCAGCCAGCAGCATATACCGCGTAAACCAATGACATTACACCAAAGAACTAAACACCAAAATCAATACGAAGAGACGTTAAAACAGTGCTTTGAGAGAGGCTTATGTGAGAGGATCTTATGTGAGAGGATCTTATGTGAGAGGATGTGCGAGAGGATGGGGACAAGATCCCCCGGGATGTCCTGTAAACAGTTAATCAATAAGCATTAAGTTTACTGTGAAATCTTTTTAGTATATTATGTAACCTTGTATCTCCCTCCTTACTAAACTGTATAACGGCAAATCCTAGCTATTTCAAAACCGAAGACTGTGTCGCCTACACAGTCCAAAAGGTTTGCAATAGCTATGCTAAAATAGGCGATTAACATGCAGCTCTCTGATTGGCAAAATCCAAAACCACTGTGTTAAAATGGGACACATAATTGAAGAAAAAATGAAACAGGAAGCTAATTGTTTCGAAAGTCGTAACGAAAACGTGTCATAGGGAGGCTAGTTTGACACATAAATCTACGCAGCAAAATCATTTTATATTGAAAAATACGATGTTAATAAAAATCTAAGTTAAAACTAAGGCAATTAAGCGACAGGGCAATTTAAGTAGGTAGATAACGGTATATTTTGTATTTTAATTCAAGAATATATAACAACAATTTGCTATTCTACAGTTTTGTATCTCCGTTTCACATAGCATAACAAAATTTAATGTGCTCACCGGAAGGAGAGGCCATTCTGTTGCAGACAAATAGCCGCGTTTTCCTTTAATTTCGACAGCAACTAGAAAGTCACGTAAACATGGAAGAACTGGCATACGCGCAAAAAGAAGGGTGACAAACAACTAGCACATACAGGGAGGTCAAACGTCACCATTGCCTCTTGATCCAACAGACAATTTTTACTAATTGCAAAGAAAAAAAGCTATCTTTCAAGGCAATAGCACCGACGGGGGGGGGTTCAGCTGGGGCCCGTGCTCAAAATTGAGATGATATTTTCATGTTTTAACGACAATGCCTCATTCCATGTAGGGTTTTCCCCCGTAAGGGCCCAAAAAGACCTGAAATTAAATATTAAAGTAATTGACACTAATTATGTGTTGTTTTCGTTGAAAACGTCTTTTCGACGATCTTGAACTCCGGCTACCAAATTGGGTCCGTCAAAACGCCGAGGAATGATGGCTTAAAGAATGACTTGGCCGTGCTGGGGGATTGAAGGCGATGTAGCTAAAAAGATTGACTTAGTGATGTTATCGACGCTTTTGCCGTAAAAAAGATCGTAAAGTGGTACTGCAAAGGTTTTGAAAATTTATGAGTAAGAAGGTTTGTTAGAAAGATTTTGAAAGGTGAACATTTTTCCGCTTTCGGTTTAATTTGGACAGACATGCAACATCGTCAATACTTGTGCCCCAAAGCAATGTTTGAAAAAAACACGTTAAATCAACTTACTGACAAGCTTAAAGTTTGTCTCTGGCTTGGCTCGTGCATTAATAACAAGCATATAAGCTCCTGACATGGGGGTCTTCACCTCAGAATTCTAAAATATAAAGCAACAACTTAATTAAGGAAGTTTTACTGAGAGATAATTTACTTAATAATTTTACAACCTCGCTGAAGGACAGTATGAAATATAGAAACACAATTTTAAAAAGGTTGAAAGAATATCCAAATAAGCATATCAGACCTCAAAGCAGCTACTTAAGTTGTGTTGAAAGTTTGGAAGAATCTTCAAACAAATAATATTCTTCCTTTATCATTGAAAATAACTAAGATACAAGAAAAATCCACTAAAGTGTTGGCATTCTCACCACTACAGATCGTGTTTTCCTTTGATTTGGTTTCTTTACCAATTTGTCCGTAGCATTATGAGTACTATTTGGTGAGTGAGTTTTAACTTTTTGCTGGAAGATGAAAAAATTGGACTTTTGTAATCTTTAAATAAATCCGAATGAAATTGCAGAAACGGTGAGACCTTTAACTGGCAAAAAAACATTTTTTCAGCTAAAGGTGAATTCACACTGCTGTACCAGACGACATGCAAAAATTAAGTCACTATGGCTGCTAAAAATATATTCTCGATAATGCAGAAACTAAAAGAAACATTAATTACACTGCAAGAGATTCTACAAACCTTCACTGCTTTGTCTCTTGAAATTATTTTTCCATTCCATTTCTGGTGATGTGACAAACAAACAGTTCAAGCATAGAATAGAAATCTTTGAGAACCATTAACATCATATAAAGAACAAAATAGTAGAAATATTAACAAAAACTATGCAGATGAACAAATAAATTTCCTTTGGTATTTGATGGTCGATTGAACATACAGTCAAATTATGTATCACAAGCACCGTCTTTTAATGATCATTAAAGGCTCATTATGATTTAAATAGAAAAGTGAAATTATTATTAATAGAAAAAGTAAAAACCAATAAATAAGACTGACTGAACAAATGTTTTATCCCTTTTCCATAAACTTGTAAATAGGACAATTTAAGCAAAAGTTGGTACTGTACAAGAAAATCTTTAAGAACTTACAGCAATTTTTGAAATTTCAGCTTTTACAAACTTATTGCATCTTATTTTTCCTGTCATGCCAATTATTTCTCCTTCCGATTCCGTGACATATGCAATGGGAGCCTAAAATGAAAACCGAAGAAGTATATCTTTCCTGATTTTTCAAGAGATCTTTGTCTTCAGCAGTTTATTGAGTTAAAAGTGCTAGGTGTAGAGTTCCAGGAAATTATAACAGCTTCTTGTTGAATGAGGATGGTTTGATAACATGTCCGGGTTTAAATAAACTAAAATCGAGTTTTTTTCTCTAGTGCGGGTATCTAGATCAAACATCCACAGGGAACTATTAAAAACAAAAAACAGCATGTTAAGGTGAAGCACATCAACTGCTTTTTAATACCAAAGTAGGCTAATGCCTTTTCAAGAGGGGGCCTTTACAAAAGAGGGGCCTTAATGAAAGAATGGCCAATTCAATGAATAGCGGTAACCAGGCTCTTTCTGTACCAATCAAAGAATAAACTGTACCAATATACACTGAGCAACCGATTTTCACTTAATTAACAACTCCATCATCAAGCTTCAAGAATCTTCCAAATCTGAAAGCTTCAAGTATGCTACAAACTAGCAATCCCTTTGTTGACAAATTGACACTAAAATATGTTACTGGTCTGTGTCTTACTTCTAGGATGTTGATGAATTTTTCTGCACAAGGGCTGTACTTTAGCCTCCAGTTAACTTCAATTTCTGGAGACTCCTTGTCTGTTGAATCGCATTTGACTGAAAAAATAATTTGTTACTCAGTTACAGCGATTAAAAAATTTAAATATTATCATGATTAAGCAATAAGATTTTCAGTTCTAATCTAAATCAAAAGGATTCTGTCTTCATTTCCATTCTGATTCTCAGGGTTCATGAGTAAAAGCGTTGATGAAAATATGACGGTCTTAGCAGATTCTCAGTTTCACAGTAACAATGCATATCTCTAGATATGGAAAATATTGATTTGATAAAACTTTTTCGAAACTTTTTTTTCAACTTTCACAATACACTAGACAGCTGATTGTTGTGTCTTGTCTTTCATATATGATAGGGCTTCTGTTCACATTAGACTGATTTGATATGTAACAATGAAAGGTTGATCCAGTTTGTCACAAAAATCAAATAAATTTCAACGAAAATCTATTTTCAAATAAATTATGGGCTTCATAAAGAGCCATACCGTAATGCCTCAAACAAGCGCCCCCCTCAAATAAGCGCCCCCTCTAATAAGCACCCACCCCTTCAACCTTCAGAAACGGGCAATAGATTTTCGTTGAAAATTCTGATTAATTTTATACAAAAATTTTTACTTTAAGGAAAGTGCAAAGGAATGCATTCAAAGTCCAAACACAGAGAGATCATAAACAAAGAGATCAGAAAGATAGGAATTTGGTTAATTTTAACTGTGCAAATTTAATTGTGCAAAAACTGCTTAATTGTTTAAATCTTGCTATGATCAACCCAACCCATCTGCTTCTGCCGGAGGAAACAACAGACATAACTGTAATCCTGAAATGATTTTGTCAGCACCGAAGATGCCCTAACCCCTTTGGATGTGGTTCAACAAATCTTTCTCATGCCTATTGAATGCATTAACTCCAAAAGAAAAGCTTTTAAACCATGTTTACTGAAATGTGGGTGATTCACATTCACACAGGATATCCTAGATTGACACAATCTGAACATACTCTTACCATGTTTCTGGTGCATTTTGCTCTATTGAGAAGCAAATTGAGCTTTACAGAAACATAACTAAAACTGAAAAGATAATAAAAAATGTACCTCCTATCATAACCACTTGACTGTTTTTAAATGAAACTTTTTTGAACATGCCATATGATTGATCCTGTAAAAGAAATAATAAAAAGATCAAAATCACATACATGGGAGGTTGGCGGGGTGATAAGTAGTGCCAGAAAGCTGCGCAATTTGTTAGCTGATCAATTTATATGTAAATACTCTATAAAAAACTAGGAGTTTCATCGATTTAAGAGTTACACTTATTGAGGTAAAAGACAGGCTGCCCTATAGGCAATGCCAAACACAAATTATGCATATTCAATTTCTGTGACATATGTGGCATGAAATGCCTAACAAAGCACTATGCTAGCTTCATAGAACTTTGAAAAATTTTGCTTGTCCCCTCTGTGCAAGTTATCCCAGCTATACAGGCACTGAAAACAAATGATAGATAGGACAAAAGAAACACGAAGATAAAGCTCTGTTTATATTTTGCCATGGCCTATAGGGCTTCATCATCAGATGTATCTACTCTGAGTAAGCCCCACATGCCAAGGCAAAATTTTGGCTTATTCATATTTTACTTTTATATTTTAGTTTTCATACTGGATTTATATTTCATATCTTTGCAAGACCTCAAGAAGCTATCTTGACAACATTAAACAAAGATATCACCAGAGTGAGCTCAATGGAAAATTATTTCCAATACCAACTATCCAGAACAAAGGAGATTTCAACAGATAAGATCCACAGCAAAAGACCCCAAAGAATGGAGAAGAATTTTAGAAACAATATGCAGAGCAGCAGAAGCAGAACCTACAAGAAATCTTTATGTAACAACTGCGTGACTGCAATTATATTTATATATATATATTGGGTTCATTTAAACTGGATGGCCTCGCATCATTTAGCTGTGCTCCTACCTATCACTTATTATCAATTTGGCTTTGAAAAAAGCAAAGATTTTGAGTCTTTCTTAACAGGCCTTTTCGGTAAAAAATGTGGATCAGCTTGGGAGGGTGATCGTCCATCCATCACTATCTGTTGAACGAAAACCTTCAAGGCCTGAGGGGAAATTAGGGTATTATCTAACCAGGACTGCCTACCCTTTAATTTATTAAATGCAAGGACAATGGCGAGGGCGAAGGCAATTGCCCGCATGAAACGAGAAGGCCTATTCTTAAGCTTTTTGTTTGACACTATTCAGAGTGAAAAATGTCAGAACATAGATCAAAACACCAAGCTAAGAAATATATGTACCCAGTTGTAGATCGAAAGGCCAATCAGAAACATGAACACATGACTGTTGAGGTTGCCCAATCACTCCTGCTTGCCTATTGAAAATGTTACCAATTGAGTCCTAAGGTGCCTGCTGCCTGATAGCAGAATGGCATGTTTTAGTTGTAGTTTTGGATCTGCAAAACTGAGGTGGATATTTTCTTTGGGGGAGTTAAGAAATTATGAAAATTAGGGAAATTATTTCTTTGCGATATGAAAGTCAGATCAAATTATTTCTTGGTACTGCTAAACCTACAATTCAACGTAAAACAGTCTTACTAAAATGAAACTTTATATGAAAATAAAATAAATCTAGCTAGTAATAGTATAAAAATGAGTTTACATGAAAGGTTGTTTACAATAAGCAGAATTCATGTTCCGTTTCACGTAAAACTGTAGTACCTCCCAATAAAACCCCTGGCTGATGCATCTAAAGCACATCTTAATGACCGTTGGACTGCTTATTTTGCCTAATGTTGATCCCCGTTGAGAAAACAGAACTGGGCCTAGTCAGATGGCCCTAGACTACAAATCTATCTGTAACTAGGCAAGAATCTTAGAACAGCAGAAATTTTTACTTACATTAGAAAGCTCTAGTTTTGCTTTCCCAGGTTCTGGAAGACTGGTAATTAAGTCCAACAGCAAAGAGAAGAGAACGAAATACACTGTCAAATATTCCATTTTGTTTTGTTAGCTTCCAAGAGTCGCCATCTTGAATGACACTGTCCTTTATTTCTAAAAGCGCATGCGCCACGTTGTCACATTCGTGTCCTCCACAAAATGATGAAATAATGAGGCAAAAATCAATTTTTTGGCAACACTGCCTCTTAAATGTTGGGGAGATTTTGTTACAGAACACGATGTTGGCTACCTTCACCAAATCACACTAAACAACACTGCCTGGAGAGTTTGGGGAACAGTGGCGATTCTAGCCTTAAAAATCTGGGGGGGGGGCTAACCGGGGGCCAAACTTTCAGTCATAGGAGCCAACACTAGCTATTACTTTGGGAACTAGTAGAATGTAAAGCAACCACGTAGCTGTAGGTGTCGGCTAGGGGGGGGGCAAACTCGAGCAAGAACCATTCCTGAGGGGGGCAGGCTTTAAAACAAGAAAACAGATATTTAACAAACAGATATATAAGGACAAAATCAAGGTCATGGAATTATAAATGTGCCAAATTTTCAGAGGGGGAAGCTGTTTTCAAAATTTTCATTTGGGGGAGCAGAGTCCCCCGTGCCCCCCCCCCCCCCCCTGCAGCTACGTGGCTGATGTAAAGCAGTCGCGTGGTGGCTCAAAATTAGCTAGCTACAAGGCACCAGTTCTTAGCTCCCCATAGATAAGTATGTCCTTGGTACAGCTCTATCAAGGCTGTTATCATTTTGCTAAATAGTTTTATTAGTGGTGTAAAGAGCAGCTGTTTCCCCAAGAAGGTGGATATTCGTGATAATATATAGCAAATATAGAATTTAAATGATTGCCAAGAATGAGTTTTTCTTGGTAACTACAGAACTCTTGGTAACAGTTGGTTTTTACTTTGTAACTTATTAGAAAGGAGCCAAAATGTCCACCTCGGTTACAAACCAAAACGCTTATCAGGGCCCCTAGTTTGTTAAATAAATGCAATAAAGATAGCATTGAGGAAAATACAGAGAGCAACCCTAACAAAGTGAAAAAACGATTGAACAGCTTCGGCAGAAAACATTGATTTTTTAATAGAAACTTTTGAAAAAACTGGGGGGGGGCAAAACAAGGGGCAAAGAAAATTTCTGGGGGGGCGTGGTCTCCCTTGGCCCCCCTGTAGAGTCGCCACTGTTGGGGAAGGGGGCGAGGTTGGATGGGTAAGAGCAGGCGCCGCGGAGCAGGGAACAGGGTAGCCTCTGCTTCTGGCCACAGAATAGAAAATACTTATTTCATTCATGTATTTTTATTCTGCGTCCAGACTCCCAAATTTCAAGTTGGGGGCCGGAACACATGCTAGGGAGTGGGGCCAGGTCCAAACTCTTTTGTCAAAATTACAAAGGGCTATCTTATAATTTCATTGCGATACATCTGCTTGAAATTATCATGGTATCATGCGTCAGACAAGCGATGACATTATTTTGGAGAGGGAAGGAAAATCAATTCTACAATTCGATGGACGATTCCAGATTTAAGACCTTCGCTCGAAATTGCCTATAATGCTAACCTTAAATCATTTTTCGACAAAGAATCTTATAGGTAAAGGCATACAGAATAGGTAATTTAGACAAAGAAACAAGGAGAAAAAGTCATTAACAAAGTCACAGAAGCTTTAAATTTCTTTCAGCCTTTCACCAGCAGTTTTAACGATCAGCCATCCAACTGAATCATTTGAATCATCCAACTGAGAGCAGGTAGATCATAAAGCCCTTTGAAGAAGAAGTTTTTTCATTGCAGTGTTTCTTGCATGAAAAATAGTAGATTTCCAGACCGTGGAAAGCGGGCTGCAGTCACACCTCTTGACAAAGGCGAACCTGTTCGAACAGTAGAAAAAAATTTCCGTCCAGTTAGTGTGCTCAACACACTTTTTCCAAGATATACGAAAAAATAGTAAAATATCAAATTAGTCCTCACCTCGATAAAGCCCTGTCCGCTTTCGTTGCTGCCTACAGGAAGGCTTACAGTACACAGCATATCTAAATTAAAATACTTGAAGACTGGAAACTCAAATTGGACAATGATTATATTGTCGGAGCAGTACTGATGGATTTATCAAAGGCCTTCGACTGTATTCCGCATGACCTTCTTATTGCAAAAGTTCATGCTTATGGTTTTGATGAAGGTTCTCTAGTCCTCATTTACTCATATTTAAAAAGGCGCTTACAAGCAGTTCGAATTAATGATACTTACAGTGATTTTCAATCTGTTTTATCAGGGGGACCGCAAGGATCAGTCCTTAGCCCTATTCTTTTCATTTTCTACATTAATGACCTGTTTTATTTCATTAAAAAGGCTTCTCTTGTGAATTACGCAGATAACAACACTTTAACACATTTTTCAAAAGACCTGCCTCAATTAATTAACGTCTTGGAAAAAGAAGCAAGCATCGCCCTGCCTGGCTCAATCAGAATGAAATGATTGGTAACCCAGAAAAATTTCATGCTCTTCTCGTCAGAAAGGATGAAAAAAGTACCATTGGACATAGCATTTCAAGGGAAACAATAAATTCTGAAGCTTCAGTGTTGCTTGGCGTAACTATAGATCACAAACTTAATTTTGACATTCACATATCCGAACTTTGTAAAAAGGCAGCAACCCAGCTAAATGTGCTCAAAAGACTTCATTTCGATGTGCTCAAAATCTTTTATTGGCTTTAATGAGAAAAAGGTATTGGTCTAAAGCTTTGTTTTCTCTAACTTTAACTACTGCCCTTAAGTGTGGTTCTTCTCCACGGCTAGATCTACGGAGAAGATCGAAAAAATACAGGAATGAGCCCTACGATTCCTTTACGATGACCATGATTCATCTTATAGAGATCTGCTTTGCAAATCACAAAAATGCACAATGCATGTTAATCGGCAAAGGAACCTCTGTATTGAAATTTTCAAAACTGTAAAAAGATTAAACCCTGAATTCATGCAAAATATTTTCGAACAAAGAACCACTGATCGATCCTCACATCGTCCACACCGGCTTGCAGAACTTCAGGCCCAACCAAACAACTTTCGGTACAAACACCCTCAGGTCCCTCGGACCACAAATTTGGAATGGCTAACCACAGGAAATAAAATCTGCAGAAAATCTGATCCAATTCAAAAGATTAATTAAAAACTGGGACGGGGCAACCTGTACATGCAACGTATGCAAAACTTAATGATTTTATTGTAATTTGTATTTAAAAATTAATAAAAATTGTTAATTTAATTTGGATATTTTGTAAATAATCGAATTAGACAAGTTACGGTTGTGTAGCTTAAAATTATATATATTTGATTTAAAATAAGATTACAAAACAAAACAAACTTGCATGGTCATATCAGCGTTTGTAGGGGGGATGTTCACAAATATTTTCATCTTGGGATGCCAGACACCTTGCCGGGACAGAAGCCTTGACGGGTCCCCAATTTGCGTCAAAGACAAACAAATTTTAAGGCCACGCCCTATTTTTATTCCTAGAAACGCGCTTGTTCTGAATTTGAAGGTTAAAATGGGATTTGTACGTTGTTTTGTAGCGTGGTTAAAAAGAGTATCCTTTACATCTTTTTTAAATCTTTCTCACTAACCTTTGGCCTGAGGCTCTATCTATAAAAAATAGGTATAAATGAGGTGTTTAAAATTAACTCAAAAAGATTAGCTACTTGGCAATTAAAAGTGAGTCAGCTTCTGAGCCCTTATTTCTCCGACATATTTTGTTCAAACTGTTAACCATTAATTTTCATAACCTTTACTGTACCACCTAACGGGTTATGCCTGTATCTTTGAAATTATGCCTGAATTTATGGACATTTAGTTTGCTTAGTCCCACCCTTGACTGGGTTAAATATGCAACACCTTTTGGATTGTGGATACCATTTACAGGGTTCAGTGAAGGCCTAGTTTGTGAGCCTAATTTCTTTTTAAAAATACTAACGGAAGGAGATTCACTAAGCCATCATTCAGTAAGCCATCATTCAGTAATCTTAAATGCCTTTAGAGGCCTATGCAGGAGAAAGCCTTACCTGGAAGATGCATAGTTGTTAAGAAAGAAAAATATAGCTGAGTTTAGAGCTCGGGCCTCGGGGCATTGCCCCGGCTGAACCCCCCTTTCAGCGCTACTGCCTTGGACATCATGATTTTGGAGTTATTCATTAAATCCTGAAATTTGAAGTTATTCGTAAAATACTAAAATTATTCATCAGACTTTCATATTGTTTTCACTCACATTGCGCACCGAAAATCTCTTCCTCTTTCAGTGAACTGATTGGTGGCAGGTTTCGTCTTAATTAGACTTCACGTTTCATTGCTTTTTCTTTAAAATGCCTATATAGGCAATCAACTACTGACTCCAACATTCCCGTTCTAGGCATTCCTCTTGGTCTTTTTCCTTTAATTCTTCCTTCTATGGCAACTTTTAGCAAGTTCTCATCATCAAGACTTTGCCAGTTTTCATTAGTAACTCCCTCCCCCCTTTGTAGAAAATTAAGAGTTTTAAAGCTTGAAATTCCGCAAATGTGTAAGATGAGTTACAGGCTTCTCCACACCAACATTGTTTCGGGAGTGCGGAACCTGTTCATTTTCCAAAAATGTTATTTTAATGTAGGATGCTCCGATGACATTTTGCAAGAATCGCATGATTATACAAATAAAGAAAGATACACATAAATGAAGAAAGATTTTTTCCCTCAAAATGTGCAAATTGGAAAGAGAGCTAAAAGATAAACTTCACCGAAAAATATAACCAAGGACAGAAAATTCAACTTCATTTTTATCATTTCCTTTCACTTTATACAATAAATTCAATAAATCAACCTCCAAACTTAAGATATTTACAGTTAAAATAAAACCCATCTTCACAATATTCAGACTTACAAAAAAAGAAATCTAAATTTAGACGTATTTAAACGACTTGTTTACTTTCGTTAATTTGAGTAGCCCAATCCGTGCTTCTTTGGTCGCTTGTGAGCTGCGATTGGTTTGATAATCCCATTCCCATCTGGTCCTAGGCCCGTTCCAGGTTTCCATCCCATCGACCGCAGCATTTGGTTTCCCACGTTGGTTTCTGGTATTGGATTAGCATTTTCAGTTGTAAATACTAAGAGGAAAGAATTTCCGATGTTGGAAAGTTGGAACAGATGCAGGGGAAGTTGGAAAAGAGATGTTGCCAACAATAATACCATTTTCGGCTCAAAATATTCTAAAGGGAGTAAATTAGACAAAATGTTGCGAAGTTGTAAACAAAGCGAGTGACAAATTACCGTCGACTAATCAGATCCGACAGCTAAATGTTGAGACTGTTGACAAACGACATACCTTCGGGAGCAGTCGTTTTCCTTCGCTTTGAAGCGTAGCGCTGCGAATGAGCACTCAATGATCGTCTGTGGATGAAAACAACAATGTATTCGAAAAAACAAAAACAAAAAAACACATTAACACATGAAGTATAAAAGGAGGAGTCATCAGTCACCGGCACTGGAAGACCTCGGGTTCTAGAGTATTTCGTGTTCACTACTAATATTTCTGTTGGGCAGGTACATTCATAAACAAATCCAGATAAAATGAATTCTGAAAATCATCACCAGAAAGAGATAACGATAACACATATTTATTGCAATGTATTAAAGATACACATGAGGTAGTTTGAAAAATTCATAAATAATTTGACATTACGATTTGCGAGCTTCTCTTCGAAGAAATCTTTTCAAAAGCCGCCTTTCAGGTTCTCTTGTATTTCTAAAAAAATAACAAAACGGACATAAAAGAGAAGGCAAGGTATGATAAAAGTCTGGGGTTTTTTTAATTTATCGTTGGTAAGATGAGTGTCTTGAGATTGTATTGCTATTTCTTATAATTACTCCACAAATCCATCAAGAGTCAATAAAGATACATATGAACAGGTCTTGAAGGAAATATTTAAAAGCATTCGAATAGATTGTGTGTTGTCTATTAAAGGCAAATGGAAATTAGATAATTAGATAAACAAGGCAAATTGGATAAAAACAAAATAAAAGGAGCACCCTAATGCGCCGGGATATGATAGAAAACGATAATAAATAAATGTTCGGCTTCAAAATGTAATGATGGCGGTGTTGGGATGGCGGTGTTGGGATGGCGGTGTTGGGATGGCGGTGTTGGGATGGCGGTGTTGGGATGGCGGTGTTGGAATGGCGGTGAGGTTGGCGTATAGATGGGAGGAAAAAGAAGAAACGAAGATGACAGTGTTCCAGGGACTGCACTTCCAATTGGGCTAGGAGAAGGCATGTTCCTCCACCCCAAACTTGTTACAGAGGAAGGTTCTACAAAAATGGAAATCTAATCCGTCTTATTTTGATTGATGGGCGGTAACTGAAAACAACTCTTATAGATCAATGTTTGAGTGAATAACATCAACTTAGCACTACGTGTAACAAGACCACATTGCCACTTACTGTTACAGAAAACTAAGTTTAAAAACGCTTCATTTTGTAGTTACAGATTACAAGAAAGGTTTTTGGAGCAAAATCGCGGTAATGATGTCGAAATGATATCACGCAGTGCCTAGGCTTTCCCTTTTCAGATAAATACAGCATACTCTCGTTAAGTGGGATCCCGGATAAGTAGGACACGCGCTATGTAGTACAGATTTTCCCGGTCACTTGAACTTGCTTACCCTTTTAAAGCATTCGGGTAAGTAGGACACGCGCTATGTAGTACAGATTTTCCCGGTCACTTGAACTTGCTTACTCTTTTAAAGCATTCGGGTAAGTAGGACACGCGCTATGTAGTACAGATTTTCCCGGTCACTTGAACTTGCTTACCCTTTTAAAGCATTCGGGTAAGTAGGACACGCGCTATGTAGTACAGATTTTCCCGGTCACTTGAACTTGCTTACCCTTTTAAAGCATTCGGGTAAGTAGGACACGCGCTATGTAGTACAGATTTTCCCGGTCACTTGAACTTGCTTACTCTTTTAAAGCATTCGGGTAAGTAGGACACGCGCTATGTAGTACAGATTTTCCCGGTCACTTGAACTTGCTTACCCTTTTAAAGCATTCAGGTAAGTAGGACACGCGCTATGTAGTACAGATTTTCCCGGTCACTTGAACTTGCTTACCCTTTTAAAGCATTCGGGTAAGTAGGACACGCGCTATGTAGTACAGATTTTCCCGGTCACTTGAACTTGCTTACTCTTTTAAAGCATTCGGGTAAGTAGGACACGCGCTATGTAGTACAGATTTTCCCGGTCACTTGAACTTGCTTACCCTTTTAAAGCATTCGGGTAAGTAGGACACGCGCTATGTAGTACAGATTTTCCCGGTCACTTGAACTTGCTTACCCTTTTAAAGCATTCGGGTAAGTAGGACACGCGCTATGTAGTACAGATTTTCCCGGTCACTTGAACTTGCTTACTCTTTTAAAGCATTCGGGTAAGTAGGACACGCGCTATGTAGTACAGATTTTCCCGGTCACTTGAACTTGCTTACCCTTTTAAAGCATTCGGGTAAGTAGGACACGCGCTATGTAGTACAGATTTTCCCGGTCACTTGAACTTGCTTACCCTTTTAAAGCATTCGGGTAAGTAGGACACGCGCTATGTAGTACAGATTTTCCCGGTCACTTGAACTTGCTTACCCTTTTAAAGCATTCGGGTAAGTAGGACACGCGCTATGTAGTACAGATTTTCCCAGTCACTTGAACTTGCTTACCCTTTTAAAGCATTCCGGTAAGTAGGACACGCGCTATGTAGTACAGATTTTCCCGGTCACTTGAACTTGCTTACCCTTTTAAAGCATTCGGGTAAGTAGGACACGCGCTATGTAGTACAGATTTTCCCGGTCCCTTGAGTGTCCCACTTAACGAGAGTGTACTGTAGAAAGAAAGAAGCAGATATGAAACAAGCAAGATTTGGTAATCAGCGGATACGATGTATCCCGTTAAAACTGCTAAAGATTTCGTACAAACTGAAAATTTGCACCACTTCTTGTCTATTTTCTTTAATTTTTCTCTTGTACGATAAAGGCTTAGCTGTATTTTGTAATTTGGCGTTCGCTAGAAATATCTGTATCATGTTTCCGTACTGTAAAAAGGGACCCAAAGGAGCATCTTTTGAAGGGACATCTTCTGGTGTTCTTGTTAATTCGACGTCGTTTCCGACCGTTAGACGGTTCCTGATATGATGACAAGGAAAGTAATGGAAGTGAAGATTATGGATTAGGGCAGTGAGGCTGATGGTTGATGATTAAAATAACGTCGATAACTACATACAATGCAAGGTAAAGAAAAATTTCTGGCTCCTCAAAATAAGAAGATTTAATAAAAATTTGGAACTGACAGTTACCATATTACTGTCACCAAGAAATACTGAATTCGATAATACAAAGTAAATTTTGAATCTTTATTGCAAACCTGGTTTTTGTCAGAAAAATTTTCTTTCTGTTGCTACCATCTTCAAAACGACAGTGTAGTGAATAAAGGCTAGCAAGCTCAATAATCTAAAACATCAAAAAATCACACCTAAAGGATTTACAACGAACAAGGATACTGCTAAAGTTCATAATTAGAAATACGTATAAATTAGCCACTAATCTCTCTTTGGTCTCTTTCGTGGTTGATACTCAATAAAAAATTTTACAGAGCCAAAAGTTCAAACTATTAATCGATTAATTGTCATATACTGTTAAAATTGTTCAAATTGAATGCCAGCATTGGAGATATATTTTATGACGTTAGAAGACTAATGTGTAAATGTAATGAAGATACTCCTTGGATGAAGAAGGCCTACGGCCTAACCTTCCCACTTTGAGTTGGATCGGCAAAAAGGGATTCTGATGAACACTTAACTTGTATGCTTGACTTCAAAATTACAAAGCTGAAAGTGCGAGTCGTTCAAGAAACGTCACTCTACTAATTGTGTTCCACTTCAAGACCTTCATTGCCTATCACAACAACATACATTCAGCTTCCGTTGACTTACTAAGGAATGCAAATTCGTCCCGCATTGAACAATCAGAAAGGAGCATTTCATTAGTGAATTCTTTTCTAGTCTGGTGCTGGTCCTAAAAGCTCGGGACATGGTTTCTGATACGCATTTTTGTCTAATTTTCGAAAGATCCGCGGGCAGTAGAACTAAAGAAACTGGAGATTGGAAAAGTAGTGAAACGTGAAGCAACGAAATTAGTGAGCAGCAGTAAAATTATAATGGACGTTTATTATATTTAAATATAAATATCTAAAACTTATTCTTGGAAATCTTTGGTGGGGAATCTTGGAAGTCACTAGCCCCAATACACGAGCCGTCACTGTTAATGGCTTAAACTATACGACCAATCTCTTCAGTAAAATTCCATATAAAGCCTAGATTCCTATCAAAGTTTAACTGTTGATTTTTAAATAGGAATAATAAAGACTTTATTACCAAGCATGATGCAAGTGCCGTTGAACTAACCTGATCTCTTTCAGTGTCACATGAAGCATTCATACACAGCCTAAAAAAAGACAACCGTTTAAGTGTTTCGGTCAACATGCATAAATCATCAGACGAAGAACAAAGATGGTCGAACCCATAAATTCATCCTTTGTCATCAAGGTGTTGGCACCTCTTAACAGGGGGACTGGGCCATAAGCCCCCTAACACTACATTTCTGGCTGGTCAGCGCGATTTCAAACCCATCAAACTCATCAAGCGATTTCAAGCTAATGCAAGTATTAAAACCCATCGTGCAATGATACTACAGCTGAAAACTTTTGAATAAATATGCACTAGAACGATTTTACAAGGATTGCACCAAGAACAGTAATGGAATGGCACACACTAACAGGTAATGCAACTGATGACACATTAGAACAAAAGCTTGTATTATTCACCCAGCAGTATTCTGTGGAAAAAATGTGACAAGTAAAATAATCAGGACACAAATAAGGTAATTTAACTTGAAAAAAGGAATAATTATAATGTGCCTCATTAAGTATGTTGGATAATCTGTTACCTAATATTGCCTGGCATGTTCATTTTCCACTCAATCTATATAATCAAATGAACTTACTCATGTTCATCTTCATGCTGTAGAAATGCTCTTGTTCTTTTGTTAGCATATGTGATGAAATGACCATTTTCATTAAGCTGCAAAACAAGAGTCACTCTAAATAGCTTAATACAAAAAATTCTTAAAAATGTTATTTGCAATTATATTATGTTTATTTGAGGTCATGTACCAGATTTCTGGGTCAAGAAAAAAGTGCAACTCCAACGTTCTGTTAGCATAGATCCTCAAATGACACTCTCCCCATTTTGAGGATGAGGAACTTCCTCCTGTAAAGGTCTTGCAGGCAGTCACACAAGCACTAATCATCTGAAAATTACAAGGGCAGTGTGTAAAGACAACACATTTGCTTTGGAAGGCCAAGATGACAATGTGGATTCACACAACAATTTTTTTAATTTTTTCACACACACTCAAATCAAGCTCCCAAAATCAATAAGTTTGTAAGCCTTGATGGACGTTTGCTTTGCTTCATCCATTTGTTGTGTTTTTACCAGTGACAAAAGATGAACATTTTTTCCACTTTTAAAACTTTAATATGTTTTTAATATATTAAATTTTATTTATATTTTATTTAACGAAATGTTAATATGTTTCTTTATTTATTTCGTTTGTTTGCTGAAGCAATTGATTTATTTTCTGGCAAAAATCTAAATAAACTTACTTACTAACATGGCGTAAGTCAAGACTAGGCCAATAATTATACCTGACAGTACAAATACTTTTCAGAGGGGAGTGTATTTTCTGAATAAGATAATATAAAACAGAGCTTTCTTTCGACTACTTTCATTTAATCTTCATTGTCTAATCGTCAGTGAAGGAAGATTACAAAAACTAGTATTGAAATTTTTTTGTTACAAAAATTGTAAGGTTTTTCAGGTTTTTCAAATTGTTGAAAGTTTTTCAATTCTATTACTCAAGTTTTTTGCCTCCAAAAAATAAGCTGCAATCTTTGATTCAATCAGCTGACAAGTGATTCTTAATGGCATTGCCCCTCTACACCTTTTCAGGACTGGCTTTGTGCCTGACCATTTTGCTGTTGAAAACAGACAAATTATTCTTATAAAATTAAAAAATTGAAGATTATACCTTGGGAGCCAATCTGTTCAACTTTTTATCAAGCCCTCTTTCCAGATCTAGAAAAAAGGGGTTAAATTGAAATCAATAAACATTGACATCAACTGTTATAAACATTGCAATAGGTTGTATAAGGAATTATAGTCTGTGCATAAGTAAATAAAGGAAAGGCCACAGTAGCAGGCTGCTTTAGAGACTCTAATGGAATGCTTGAGGTGAAAAGTTGATAAAAATTTAGAAAATAAGGAACATAACAAGGCACTGTGAAAAAACAACAATGAACACAAACAAATTAATGGTGGCTAATCTTTCACCCTGGCATACAGGGGTTCATCAGTGCAAAAGCCAATTATTAGCTACCTTTAATATGTATGTCAGGGGCAGATCTGGAAATTATTCTGAGGGGTGCTCAATTTCAAGGCTTTGTAACCGAGGGCGTGGCTATGGACAAACTCTGTACCCCTGCTCATAGGCCATGATGAAATGGAAGTCTTCTATGAACCATAGATACCTGGATCTAAACGTTTCTGCACAAGTAATATCTTTATTTTTCTTGCTACACTCTAATCAGACTAGAATTGAAACTTTGGCTTTAGAATTTTGGGTCACAAATACTTTACACCCACGTCCTAAAAGCAAATCAGATTCAAGCACAGCATGCATCGTCAAATGACGCAAAACCAAACAAAGAAGACCCCAAACTTTTCACTTTGGGTAATTTCTGTTACTTTAACAAGGCCAAAAGCTCTTCTGTAAAGAAACATTATTTTATATAGGAATAAGAAACCAATTGGGACACCTGAATAGCATCATGCTTCATGATTGATGGATAAAGCGTTGCAACTTATGACCATTGCAACTAGTGACTGTTCTGTTCTATAAAAAAAAGCATGTTGTACAAGTTCTGCCTTTAATGGCATCAAGCACTATAAGATAGACATTTGTTGCACTTTCTTTGGCTATGCCTTAATTTTAGCTATACTCTTTCCCAGTGTTCAATATGATATTATAATTCAACTCCTCCTGGTCAATGTCAACTACCCCTGGTCAGCTTCAACTCCCTCTGGTCACAAAATCAGTATACATTTGACTGCAGTTTACAGAGAAGAAACTCTCCTTGGTTTAATCGGTATTCTTTGATGTTTTAGATTTTTTAAATCCATGGGTTCTCTAGCCAATGTTGATGTGCATAGTACTCAGTGTAAAAGATGCTTAATAGTATAAGTAATAATAAAAAAAACCTGAAACAGAAAAGGCTTTCGCTAAGATCTGACGGGTGCTTGAGCACCTTTCGTACCCTTCTGTATCTGCCCCTGTATGTTTATATTACTGTATTAGTGGAAGCATCCAATCAGAGGTCTTGCAACAGCTGCAAATGTAATTTTCAATATTATGCAATGTTAGCAAATTTTGTGCAAGTTTAATTTCAAATGAAAAAAGCAGCAAAAAGTTGCAACCTTGCTTTGATTCATCTGAAAGGAGTTTAAAAGACTGTGCAAGAACTAATTGAAAATCTTCTTCCTCTTTGTCCTCTAACATTTTTTCATCCTCCCAGTATGGAATTGCTGCTGAAATATTGGTTTCAATGCAACTCTCTTCTCCTTCATCATCTGCTTCATTTGATCCTGAGCTTGAGCCTTCACTTTCTTCCTCAGATTCTTCTTCTGATGAGATGTCACTGCCATCCATAATTACATCTTCCTCATCACCTTCTTCATCGATGTCATCATCATCAACAGCATCACAGTCCCTACCCATTTGTTCATGTTCACAAGCAAAACTATTCTTAGTGGGTGAATGTTTCTTCTTTTTTGTCTGATTAAACTCGAATTCATTTTTCAGCTTACAATTTTTCTGCTTTGTCTTATTCTTAATTGGACCTTTCACAGGTACACTCATTGTTTCCAGGTTTTCTAGAGCTTTGAATTTCTTATTGATTTTCTTTATTTTTTTCTTTCTTCTTGCATTGAAATTCATTATATTTTCAGTGAATGAATCACTTTCTCCAAGGTCAAGCGGACTCCATGGCACCCCGTTTGGCAATGTAAGACACTTCCTCCGAGGAACAAATTCATCATCATCTGAGTCCGTCACAATTATCTTAGCATTCTCGCAGTAATCTCTTGCAGCTTCATCTTCACTTGAATCAACACAAGAACTTTCTGTTCCTGTTTCTAATTCTGGATGCGATTCCAATCTTCGTTTCCTTCCCCGCCTTCTTCTTGATTTACTTTTATTCCTCATTTGCAACAAATCTAGGCCGATGCCAGGTGGTCTCCCCTGTTCACCAACTTCAGATGTCGAATTTGAATCGGACTGACTTTCCTCGAGCTTCGATGACAACGTTTTGAGCTCCTTCATCAAATCTTCCATCAAAAGACTCATCTTTGGGGTTTCTTTTGGACTGAAATATCCCTAACTTGCCTGACGAATATCGTCATCATCTCATCGTCACGAAAACAACACCTGAACTCCTAATTAATAACAACAGCACCAACAACAAGAGTGACATGCAGCAACAACAGCTTACTGTCATGGCCAATAAAAAATTCAAGCCTCTAAGCGCAAAACTCTAGTTTTCTCTCTAAAATGGCTCATTTCACTTCATTCTCTGGTGCCCTCGCCAATCAAAGATTTTTGAAAAAGCAGGACCGCCGATAGGGGTCAAGGGGGCAAATGGGCCCAGGGCCTCATGATCTTGTAGAAGACCTCATAAAGTAAAAAATTATGTTTTAAAACTGAATAGAATTCAAAGTAAATGATGAATAAATTTATGATGCTGTAAAAAACTCATCTCAATCATGAAATTTGTCACAGATGCTTATGACATAACATTACATTAAATTAAGTCCGGTAGTGAAGCTTAAACTGACACGTTTCAAATCAAATCAAAAAACCTTTTCAGCAACAAATCAGTTAATTACAAGATGCGTCATGATAGCTGTTAAGATACAATCATCAATAACTGTAAAGATTACATTACAAGGAACAACATAAGATATCATATAAGACCAGCTGATGGACACGTGGAAAAAAACTCATGAAGGGGCTATCATACCCTGGGTACCAGAGCCGCAAAAATTTAACGGCAGCAAAAACTCTGGTACCAAGTGTAGACCTATCAGAGCCATGTGCCCAATTGATGTGACGTGAAATGACGATAATTTAATATTAGTTTTGTATGAATAATAACAGCAAGAGTAATAAAACAATAATTTAAAAAAGAAAAACAGAAATCAAATAATGATGGTTTACAATTTTTTTTGCGGTACAGAATTTGAAAATGGCTTTGAAAAAAGCAAACATTTTACAACATACTTAAAGCTTTTTCGTCTGACACTCCTCAGAGCATAAAACGTCAGAATAGGTTCCGAAAAACATGTTTGAAAAATGATGGTTTAGCCTACAATATGCAGAAATAGTTAAATTGTATTAGAATGGTTTTCAGCGAATAAAAGTTCGGACGAAAAAGTTCGGTAAAAATGTTTTTAGAAATGTTTTTGGCACCTTGGACAGATATATTTTTGGACAAATGTTTATCTGGAATGTGATCTAAGTACTGTTGCTTGATGGGTCAGGTCCCTCGTGAGATATCAAGACCAATTTCATATCAAGGCCAATTTTTTATATTTTGAAACACGAAGGTAACTTTTTGAGAAAGTGGTAGATGAAAAATATGGACCTTCTCTGATTCCAAACGGTGGTCTGGAAATTGCTTTGACCATTACCTGCAAAATATCAGTAACATAAAGAAACATTCTACATGACACACGATAAGGTTTCATGATAATAGCAAAGTATGACCAGTCATATCTCGAAGAACCGATCCTTAGTTTGTCGGTGAAATCATCTATCATTAGGTGAAATAGCACCTAAATTCTTCCCCATCTATGTCTTCGTCGGTAAATTTTTCCATTGATGACTCCACCCCCTAGTCTGGATGTTGCACGATTTTCTAATGTCTAGTGTCGATTTTCTAAACTCAAGGCCTAATGTCTAAAGCTCCTTATTCTTGGCTTCTACAGCCTGTTATGTTTGGGAATGAAATGATAAAATATGTTACAGAGAGCACTTCCCTGGAGGTCAAAATTGACAACAAACTAAGCTGGAAAAGTCATCTTAGTTAAAAATGGCTACGAACTAACAACGAGTTTTCATAGCAAATCTAAAAAGATGAGAAGACTAAAGTATTTACCTATCAAGATTCAAGAGGACATATATTTCAAAACTATGACAAACTATGACATATGGATGGTATAGATAATCTACATAGCAGGGCTTCATACACAAGATCAAAGATAGAACCCTTACCAATGAAGAGATGATGAGCAAAGTAAAATGGCAGCCAATAAGTTATATTTATAAGAAAAGGCTGCCAGCCTACATGCACACAATCTATTATGGAAACTGCCCTGTTCTACTCTCAGGGCCTTTTAAAAAACGAGGGAATAGAGCTCGGAATAAATTGCAGTTTGACATAATGCGAGAGACATTGGCAGAAAGAGTCTTAGATGAAGAGGATTTCTTCTGTGGAATGTAATTGACAACAGTGTAAAAGAGAAAGAAAAGACACAAGAATTCAAGAACAACATCAAATTACATATTGATTTTATAAATAAATTTTCTTTTAAATCTGAAACTTGTATTTTAACAACTAGGCTTGAGGGCTTTTATTACTGAATAATTTTAACATTTCTGTATACTTTCAGGAAAACTTTTCATTTATTAGTAGTATATGCAGGTCTACATCAGCATAAGCTGACTTTAGCGTAACCTGCAATAACAAATATCGCATGTACGTATGTACGTATGTATGTATGTATGTATGTATGTATGTATGTGTGTATATGTGTATGTATGTATGTATGTGTGTATTGTTCATTTTGCAGTAGCAAGAGTTCCTTAATAGTTTCTTGATTTTAACTGCACATTTAGTTACATGCAAAGACGCATGCAAAGATGCTGCACATTTAGTCGCTTCAGGAACCTACGTATAGGAGGCCAAAGAAGGCAAGAAAGAAGCTTAATATTGGTCAAAGTACATATCTGTAAAAAAGTAGCCTTGGCCCCTACTATTGCTGGCCTTGGCTCTCCCCTTACTTTCAAATTAGTGATGTGGGCCCTGAACAAAGAGGCAGCATGTCTATTCCACCATTAATTATGATTCCATTGATATCCTTTGATGTAACGTAGTCTTCACTCGCACCGTCGACAGACTCGGAACTTTTGAGAAATACTCGCACTATTTATGTGAGTTTTGACTCAATATGAATGGAACCGGCGTTCTAATTCCTGATTGTTTGCTGTGAGTAAAATGTTCACAATTGAAAAGTTCCTAGAGATTTTGTCTCTAGTGTGTAGTATCAGTTTTCTAAACTTTAGGCCTCCTACATACAGGTTTCTTGTATTGCGGTTCCTCACAAAAGAAGCGTGTAGTTGTTTGGACTGATATTTCTATTAGCTTGAAAGAACAAATGTTTTTAAAAATTTTGCAGATCAACTCACATTTAAAGATTGCAAAGAAACCTATTGTTTCGTTTTTCCTGCTTCAGTCAGTTTTAAAAATGTGCATGTGCAGTTTATGCAACAACTTTCGGCGTGTAAAACTTTCGAACAACTCTTATTTTCGTAAAAGTAAATTTCGGACAACTCTTTGTTCGACCGTTTTTCACGCTGAAATTGTTTATTAATGTCTGCTAGGAAAAAATGTTTAAGCCATTTCCGTATCTTTGAACAATTTCGTTCAAAAGAGGGCGAAGAAATAGAAAGTGACGACGAGCAGGTCCACGTCGTTTTTCTTTAAGGGGCTAATCATATGGGCTCGGTTAACCGGGCTAGCCCGCTTTGCCTTTATCTCACCTTTGCAGTCAAATGCTGTTAAAAACTAGCATGCTATCATATGACAAGCGGGCTAGCCCTGTAAACCGGGATCTCGCTTTCTTCAGCCGATATATTGATTAGGCCCTAAGAAACATTGGAAAAAGAGACACGATGCCCAAATTACCTAAATACTAAGAAATATCTAATAAACATCGCCAGGCTCAAATCAGCAAAATGTTAAGAATCTTTAAACCTGCTTGGTCTGACGTATTTCTTAAAAGAGAGACGTGAATCTTATGTATAAAACGTGTTGATCAGGTTGATTTATACATATTGCATGTGGCAATGCACGAAAAATATTTGCAGTAAAAGAACATATGCAAAAAGCTCTCGGTACACTAAATTACCGCACTTTATCTCTTTGTTCTCAGGTAGAACAAATCTCAAACAGATCTCGGATAGAACTTACAAGCAAGCAGAGTAGCAAATTGTTCTCCTACTTGAGATCTTTGTTGGAAATCACGCTTTATGATATCAAAAGTAACATTTGAAATGATTTGCATAATCGGAGATCTTTGAAGTTTCAAGGGATACACTTACATTGCTTTTAAAGTCTATAAACTATACTCCTATAAATTTAGCAGGAAAAAGTCAAAAGATTTTTTTTTTGGTGAAATGTCCGGGAGGGGGGGGGATTGTGTTGTTTAAGGTGCGAATAATCCTACCAGATTTGGTGGGAAGGAAAAGCTGTTGCACGATTCCTGCCACGAAATGTGTCAGCTTCTACAGGGCGATAGCAGATGTCATGTGTTCCTCGTTGTTTTTAAGTTATGAAAGAAAGATACCACGTACCTGAGCGTAAAGGTAATTGTACAAAATTGGGAATAAAGTTAAAGAATTTGCGAGACAAAGGAGACAGTTTTTCTGAGTAAAATGTATTGTAATATTTTTTCAGGTCAGTTACTGAAGCACTAATGTCGTCATGTTAAGATCTTAAAACTTAATTTATATGATGTTTTCTTGATTGCTAAAAATATTAAGTTTGCAAACGGGTTACTGTTATTTTGGCTTGATTCATAAGGCTTAGAACCAGGAGGTAGAAACCTGTAATCATTTTGCTTTGCACAGTTCGATTTGTTTCATGATGTTTCTCCGGGCTTGGTGTTAATAATTCAAACATTTAAAAAAAAGATTTTGCGACATCATCATTTTGCTTCTTTATTAGTGAGCTCCAGACATGACATTCAAGCAAGACAAGGTATTTTCTGAACATTCAAGGTCCCAGATTGAAACCAATTCAAACATCATTTATCCTAAAGTAAAAATATAAAATCAAAGTCCAAAAACATTATGTGATTCATCAAAAGGTACTAGCGTGATCATCGAGTAGTTACAACTAGAGAACTAACTCTTCAATGGAAGCTCTTGTTATAATGCTTTCCTTCGAGCAAGTAAGGAAACATTTTATTTCTGCCAACGTAATAAAACCTCTCTTCGTCAAACAGACAATTGGTAGAGGATGTTTGTGATTTGGTAGGAAAGCATTATTTGGCAATCCTTTTGATTTGGGTCCTGTCCCGATCATTGTTGGTGATTACTCACTTGTAGGCTTGGTCTTCATTCTTTGGAGTACTAGCCCTCTTCCAAACCGATTCATATGAAAACCAGCAAGCCCTCTTGCCAGCAAGAAGGTCTACATTTGATTGCAATCTAAAATGATTGCTTTTCTATGAATACCAAGATTTCAGGAAAAGCATCAGAGAGCATAAAATACAGTTTCAGTTAAAATACATTTTACGGTTACATTGTAGAACTATCTGCACAGTTTTCAACTCTGAATTGAATTCATAGCCTTTATACCTTACAAGCTCTTAACCAACAAATAACTTTTTAAGTAAAACTTAGTTACATAGTTAGATTACAGAGATTATAGAAAGGAAGAATTGCTTTTTTGGCTACAAAAGCCCTTACACATATCATACATTACAGCTATATATCATAGAAAATAAAGACAAGTGACTTGACAAGGTAATGAATAAATAGCCCTTAGCATACCAGATGACAATGTTTAGAGACGCTTTTTGGGAGCAGCTCACAATGCCAAAAATAGCTTTAAATGCAAAATTCAAAGTCTCCATCCTTAGCTCTCAAAACATGGAACAATGTTCCTTTGAAAGCAAGACAACATTTTCTTTGAATACATGTACAAAACTTGATCTGAAAATTTATTCTCTTGAGTAGGGGGAGTTGGGTTGAGTTTTGAGCCTGTTGAGTGGGGTAAAGCGAACCCGGGCTTCGTTTGCCAATATTTATCAAAATGAGTTTTTTTAAAATCACCTTCACTTTGAACTGGTCAACTGTGTAACTGACTCACAGTCCAAAGTCTGTCTACGAATTTGCACAGAGTGTTCGAATTTGTAGAGATAATGTTTCTAACTGCGATAAAATTTATGTTAAACACAACAACGACAACAATTCGAATCAATGACTCGTTTCATCTCCAGAGCAAAAAGTATGAAATGTTTCGTCTTGTCCAGCAGATGAATTAGAGTGAGAAACTAGTAGCTCAATCAGCTCAAAGTTATCCGTGTAGTCGATGGGCAGGAGGCCTCGGTTGTCAACGACATTCGGATCTGCATTCGATTCCAACAGGAGCTTCGCCACATTGAAGTCCCCGTACCGACTCGCATAATGCAGCGGGGTCTGCCCTTTAAATGAAATATTACAAAGGTTTGGAGATTAGTGAGAAAAATCAAAACACAACCTCAGATTCATAGCGAGTAAAGGATTCAACTCTGTTTAGATCAAAATTCATAGTAAGGTATGGTTTTTTAAGCAAAACAGATTTTCTAGATCTACATAAATGGGATTTTCCGGAAAATAAACTCGTTTTTCAATGAGTCGACTAGCATTTAACAGTTAATCAATGTTAGACAGTGCACTTAAGAACTTTAAAAAAATAAGAAGGTAAATGCCCAGAGAAGTCAGCTTTAAGAAAAAAAAAGTCCTAAATTGTGATTTGACCAAGACAAACAGTAAGTAATCCGATTCCATTATACACATCTGTTGAAGCGATTTAGTAGCAGATGCAACGAAGGTTTCTGCAGAGGTACGAAGACTCTGAACTTGAGTCGTCATCATACTTTAATTTCTTAAGGAATGTAGATCAGTGCAAGTACAAAATGGGAGTTGAACTGACCTTCTTCATCGGCTCGATTGACATCAGCCCCTAAACTAATCATAACTCGGACGCACTTCAAATTGCTATTTTTTATCAGGTCTTCCAAAGCAGTACTGCCATCTTTATTCCGTTTGTTTACATCCACATCCACACTTGTACGTCTCAAAAAGCTGACTATCTCAGAACTATCGCCCTCTTTCACAATTTCATCAAAGACAAGGTCTTGTGGAAACTTTACTTTCTTAACGTCTTTTTTCTTGGATTCTTGTTTGATCAAGTGACTTTTCCTTCCTTTCATATTCGTCTTACTAAATCATTGCTTGTCAGACAAAGATGCTAATATAAAACTGAACCAACTTCCTTTCTCGATTCTTTGACCTGCTCTACAAAACTACCTGGTACGTCATTAACAACACCAACGCAATACTGCGTCACCCGCACAGATAGTGCAGAACCTTGCAACTCAGTCAAAGAAGGTCTTTGTTTACAGCGAGATTAATCCCACAATGAAGTGTCACGGATAAAATATCAGACAGGATTTGCTTCTCCTACGCTCTCGGGTTCAATAAAGACCCAGCTTTGCTTCACGAAACATTTTCGGCTGTTACGGGGGTACTACGACGAAAAGTTTGGCATAGTGACTGAAATACAACGAATCAGGTTTTATTGTAGTTTTAACCAAAATAATTCATACCATAACCTCATTAAGACATTATGAAAATAGACAGGCCTTAGGCTAAAGTGGAAGTATTAAATTTCTAGGAGGACGAGCGAATAAATCGCTTCTTATTTCTGACCATCGTTTGACACTTCAATATTGAATTTCA
Organism: Rhopilema esculentum; assembly: GCF_057945365.1. Taxonomy (NCBI): domain Eukaryota; kingdom Metazoa; phylum Cnidaria; class Scyphozoa; order Rhizostomeae; family Rhizostomatidae; genus Rhopilema; species Rhopilema esculentum. The sequence goes on along the minus strand of NC_142826.1, from coordinate 396,931 downwards.
AGAGAAGTAAAGAACAATTTGCATTAACATGTTTGGCTTGATAACAAGGAGAAGGACTGGTAGGCGATTTCCAGCATTTCCAGCATGTGTATCTCATTTCCTTGTTACTATCATTAAGAACTAATAAAACAGAGAAGAACGTTCTAAATCCGCATCTATGCCGTTGTCGTGGCAACTGCGAAACTTAAATACAGGCGAAATCCCCCTGCAGCGAACACAAATCACCTGTCATTAATATTTCTTCTGAATTTCTACGTTTGCCAATTAATGTTTGCGCGATTTATCAGCTGATCCTAGTGCTTCAATCGGTAAAGAACATGAGCAAGTAAACACTAATGTATTTTTGAAAAGGATCTTCAAAGGTTTTAACAGATAAGCCGGTAGTTAAAGATTTGCTTTGTGCAACAGATAGTTCGATATGGACTCAGCTTACTTTCAGTTGTCAATCTTTTTGCTCTAAGACAGACACGGGCGTCGTGGCCGGGGGCAGGGGGGCCGTGACCCCCTCTGCCTTCAAAGTTTGACAGATTTTTGGAAAAATCATTTTCCAAAGAACAAAGTTTGACAGATTTTCGGAAAAATCATGTTATGTCGGAAAATTCTCAAACTTGAGCTTTGGGTAAAAGGAGAAGTGAAACGTACCTTTTAGCGACATAAATTACTTGGACTAAAATAATTATCATGTTATCGAGAAGCAACTCACTTTTGTAAAGAAAATACTAGATTTCCACAAAAACAAAATGATTTCTCAGGATTTACTGACTTCTACCATAGTGTGGTTTGCTGCTCGGATTTTGTCAGTTAAAATCCGAATCTTCAAGGGTCAAATTTGGTTATGGAAATTTGCAACATTTGTCATAAATTATATCTTTATTTTATATTGAAGACCGGGACAGTGCCAATTTTGTGTTTATCACCAAGTTTGAAAACTTTGTTCCAGATTTGAAAATTTATGCAGTTATGTTGCATAAGGTAAAACAAGGAAAAAGTCGATCAATACCATCGCTTTCTGTCAGTGGATATTCAATTTTGGAAAATAAAGACTTAATGCTTCAAGTTCGCCGGATTAAGATTATAAAAAATTGTGGAAATTAATGATTAAAATTATAAAAAATTGTTTCCATCGGCGGCACCCGGTGCCACCCCAGGTAGTAACTTTACCCTTGTCCTCATCTACTAATCTACAAGGTTGCAAGATGTCAGGAACTTTCACAGCAAGTTTAAAAAAAGCCACAAAGATAAAAGTGCATTTTATATATCTTTCCAGCTAAAGCAAAGGATATATGCTTCTCTCCCTCCTTACACTAACATGGAATGCTTCTATTTGATTAAGATAATTCACAAAAGTCTTGTCGGAAAACTTTTCTTTCTGGCCCTCTCTAGAATTGATTCGCCACGAAGCCCCGGAAGACAGAGCCTATAAAATTCTTGTGAACACGAACCTCACTTTGTTAAATGAGAGTGGAGAACTTCTGAAGTAAAACTGCTTTCTTTGAAAATGTTGTCGTGTTCAGATTTGGTTTACTACCTAAAGTAGCTACCCACTGGTGATAAAGCATCAAAATTGATCCCAAAGTATTGATTTTCCTAAATTTTCTGATTTGGTATTCAGGAAAGAGATACTATCAGTCCTTTAAAAACACTTAAGGCTGTTTTCAAAGTGTTTGAGAGTAGGGTTCTCTCTCATATCTGTCGGAATTTCGTTAAAAATCATCGCTTACATCTTAGTACTGACTACTGAAATATTTCGCACATGCGCAGCTTTTTCGTTGAAGAAACTGTAGATCCTTACACTTCCCTGTTTCATACTGTGAATACGAAGGTCTCTTCTGATGGAACTTATGCTAACGACTTTTAGACCGATAAAGTCGAACTAATCCATTAAAAGATTACAATACAGATCTACAACGATACTTTACAAAATTACTGTACAAACTATACGATACTTTTTTGACGATACCCAGGGGAGCAGAAGGCTATGACTACCTCCGGGCCATTTGGACACAGAGATTAAAATCAAAACTTAAACATTAAATAGACGACCTAAAAGAAAAACAAAATGAAATGAAATAAATAAAGAACACATTTATCTAACGATAAAAACTGACGATGATCAATTCAGCTGATGATGATCAATTCAGCTGATGATAATAACGAGTGAGAAATGAGTCAAAATTGAGTGAGTAAAACTTAGTCATATCTTTGTGAATGCTTTTCTTATATAATGGCAACTAGAATACACTTTGAATGATTTCATATTTTCAGAACTGAGGCAAAAATAAATGGAACGACTACTCTCTACTATACACGCACTAAGAACATTTACCACAACCAGATCAACACGCCGTCAGTCTGAAAGGCTAGGCCTGTTTCATATGTCGTGCTGTTTCATATCTCCTTATCACTAAACTTCATACTTACGGTTTCAACCACGATGCGTTGACCATTCTGCATACTTATTTGAGTGATAGGCAGCAACGAGCCTAAATGAATCGTTCGTTTAGTTCTTAGCAGAAACTGAACTTGGCTGTTCCATAGGGATCGGTTTTAGGACCTCTGCTTCTAAACATCTATTTGAACGATTTGTTAATTCTATTGATGATATTGAGATATGCAAATATGCTGATGGATAAAGATAAATATATGACTGTGCACCAATGAAGCCTGGAGCTCCTCATAACCGAAATGTACTAGCTAGAATCCAGCCTTTATGAGAAGTTTTTTGAACATATATTCAGCATAATCTGTGGGAACGCTAATAATTATTCTCTTCCTAAAATATAAACTATTACATATGGCTTAAAAACCAAGCGCTTAAGAGGCCCGTAAGTCTGGGCTACCGTCCCAAAATTTATCAAAGGTTTTCTACAGCTCTTACTGAGCTCAAGTAACCTGTCATTGCCGCCTATGTAAAACATTTATTCCAAACTAAGGACATTTGATTTTAATGTTTTTTAAACTGATTTTTCTTATTGTTATGTTTACTGTGCTTGCTCTATCAACAACTATTCAAAATTATTTATTATATGTGTATTGTAATTTTTAGTTGACCTAAATTAGCTTTTATCATAGCTACTGTATTGTTACCCAACTTTTAAAGAAATTGATAACAATAGAAATTCTTTATCAGACAAATAAGTTGGTCTTTACCAGCAAAAAAAGCTATGATTCATTTGCTAACTTTAAAACCAAGGAATTCAAATTGTTAAACTGGTTGGGCTCTTGTCCGCCTGAGTACGCCCCTGTTTCTTAAAGCAATTTACCATGAGCAATTCCTATATCTAAAGGGGAAGGCCGTTACAACATAAATCTGTCTTTTGAAGTTTTTTTCTTTCTTGACAGATTGAAAGATCTACCATATCAAAATACAACACAAGGAATAGGAAGGATATCCACGTGTCAAAATTGGTACATTGGTATGCTTGCCCAGTTGTTTTGGACAATATCCCAAAATCCTAAAGAGATGTCGATTCAATCGTACGATTTAATAAACAAGAACTAAAATCTCGGCACGAATCAATGAAAGATCAGAAAATATATATTAAATCTTTAGAGTAACCTTCGCAAATTTGCATTGTAATTTTCTTTTCTTTTTATATATCGTAACTGAATGGATATTAAGCATAAACAAGATTAAATGAAATGAAATGAATGACGCAAAAAAGCTGAATTGATGCGGTGCAACTTTAAAGACCATCGTCGCTTTTTAAGGCAAAAATCAGTAACGCATGCATATAACCATGTCCCCAAAGCATTTGACAATCCTATCCCCGTCACGTCGCTTACTGTTTGCAATTAGTCAGCCCTTAAAAAAAGATAGAAACCGATTTCCAGCCGCTCTTTTGGCTGATGGGTTTCTCGCAAAGAACCTGACGAACTAAAATTGGTTTCATTACATCATGAACGCAGTCGGCTTTGAAATTCTGAATAGAAATTCTGGCTACTCTCTCAAACCAGCCTGGATATTGCAGAAAACAGCGACAAGATCTTGTGATAGGATTGCTTTCCTTAACTTGCTTTACCAAAGTAAGAAACTCTCTTTTGCGAGGTCTAATAAAGGTTCATATAGTAGCTACATCAATGTAATCATTCAATTCTCTTGACCTAATGGACGCATACCTAGACAGTTCAGTTCAGCTGGGAAGTTAGGCATTTTTGCAGCGTTCTTTCATTTTATTAAACTTGAAGGATTATAAATATAACACTGATCGCCAAGTGCATTTGGAAAAGCTGAAGGCCTACTCTGAAGGCCTACTCTGAAGGCCTACTCTGAAGGCCTACTCTGAAGGCCTACTCTGAAGGCCTACTCTGAAGGTTGTCTCTGAAGGTTGACTCTAAAGGCTGATGAACTACGACAACAATCAAATCTTTTGGGATTAGGACCACACCCCCTTTATTTGTAGGACACGCCCACTATATGGGCAAATGCTGTAACCATGTGTGTTCATAGCCGCTTTGTATTCATAAGTATTCCTTTGAATTTCCTTTTCCTATTTCCTAGCAGACCCTAGCCTTTGAAGCTACATTACCGGAGAAGTACTGTGGATACTCATATTCTATTGGTTTAAAGGCTATTTTCAAACTTGACTATAGCTTCACTAAAGCTCGCGCCAAAAATTGTAGTACGAGTTTCATTGTCTTTGATGCATTTTCCAGAGCAAATCCTGAGATCGACTATAGCTCGGAATACCCACTATAGCTCAACTCTGGTTGTTTACTCTCAACAAAGAACGGAACTTCTAATTCGCCTAAATTTTAATATTAGACCATTGTGTGCTCAGTGTTTTATATCTTATCTGGAGCAGTGTTTGACATATTTCAGAGGCATTGTGATGACACATTTTCAGTTTGTTAACCTCATTTAATAACCGGAGACGCTGATATAGCAGAGAAAGAATGAACACTTGCGGGGATAAATTCTATCTCTATTTGACAAACACATTTTTTGGGACTGCAAGGAAACCTTGAACTCTAAAAATCAAACATGGAGGATCTGACTATAGCTCGAACTACAGTTGCTATAGTCTGGATCCGCTCCTGGTAAGTACTTGCAAGCAAATTTTGGTTACCAATACCTTCCCTGTCTCAAAAATATGAATACAGCCCAACAATGTCCTATAAATCAAATTTTTCATGTGGATCTCTCCGCAGTCGGACAATACTGGTAGCAACAAGACTCCTTTAAAATTCCAAATATTTTTTACATTTCCATGTTTCTTTGAAAGTTTCAGTGGACAATTTCAAGAATCATTCAAGGTATATCTATTCAAGAATTTCAGGATATATAAAAAAATGCTTTATACTATCTTTGTGCTGTTACTTTCTAAATTTCAAAGCGTCGCACTTGTCCGCCGCATTAGGCAGCATGACATTGGCACTTTCGCTGTTAATCCATGAAAAATTGCGGGTCAGACTACAGTACAGTTCGGACTAACCTCGCTTGCAGTACCATTCACCGCATCTGGAAACGAGGGAACATAAACTCTATGAAAGTATCCTTGTCAAGGCTGTCACATAAATCTATATCTACAGAATTCAAATCCTTTTTAATCTCCTCTATTGAAATCTTCTTTCCAATATCTTCTAGAAAGTTTTGGACATCCTTCAAGGAAACCTTGCCATCTTTATCTTGGTCTAAGTCCACAAAAAAATCCGAAAGCGTTTCCTGCTTGTCAAGCATCGACTCAAAGTCATTCAAATTGGGAATATAGTTGAGAAACTGCAAGGATAAATTCTGTCCGCCATCTAAAACGAAAGAAGAAAAGCCTTATCAGGGAATAAAGGACCGTATTCATTGAATGACATGAATTGATAGGCCTAAGGCAGATGATTTTGTTTCAGGCAGTTGATCCAGTTACTGTGGTCCAAAACAAAAGAAGGAACGGCTTTTAGAAAGACACAATCTATGTAGATCTGGAGCCATTAAGATTTTCAAGTCAGCGTCAGGGCAAGTCAGAATGTTAGAAGCAGGCGATGTTATGGCAAGATCTAGTAGCAAACAGCCCAATGAATGTAACATAAGAATGTCGTTCTAAAGATCGTTAGCAGGCTTGCGAGAACGATGCCGTTCAAATGTCTTTGTTTAACGGATATCCAACAGACTGGTAATGAACTTCAATTTCCAGGCTACAAACGATAGCCAAGTATTATATTACAAAGAGGTTTACTTGCAAGAAGAACATTAATAATTCCTCACGCAATTTGATAAAACCCATTTTTGGACATGGAGCTCTAAGGCTTCTCGGAAAACCAACAAGCTAATTGTACTTATATCTCAATGTTGATCGGTACCTGAAAGGCAGTCTGTCCCCTCAATGATTGGCTAATATGAACAATTAGTCTTCCCGCCTTAACGGATTACGCTCCTCGCTTTTACTATCCTAGCTGCAGTCATGGAAAACATTTGAAACTGGGAGCAAAAAGCAATCGGAAATGGCAAGAAGATTTAATTACTTGAATTGAATGATAATGGAAGCATTTTCTTTCGCTGTTGACATATCTGTTGCACAAACCGAAAATGGAACCACATTTTTCTAGCCACAGCTACACTTCAACGGGAACACAGCCATTTGCTTCAAAAGCTCTGGAATCAAAGTTCTCTCTGATTGGTTTAACTAGTTTAATAATCGATCAAGCTCAACGGTGCGTGAATTTCACTCCCGTGAAAATAAAGTCGAGCAGAATAGAGGACAGACTGCCTCTAATATAAAGAACAGACTTTTTGCCAGGGAAGATGTACGGACAATGATTGGTTTTTAGATTTGATCTATGAAAAACGGAATCTTGCGGATTCATGGAGAAAACGAGAATAGTTAATGTTTTCTCTTCTCTTTGGAAAAAAATTTCCCCTCCCCCGATTCAATGTTCAATACATATTTTTGAAGCACAAATGATAGGACTACTAATGGAACATTGATTTGGGAGGAAAGGGGAAATTTGAATTTTCAGGGGCAACGAAAAGTAGAAAATACAAAAATTGCATTTCGTCTCAATAATGAGAATAGCTAGTTATGCCATTTCTAACTCACAGTGCAAACCAAACTTTGAAAACTATGGCCTGAGAGGCCTGTTAGAACCAATCACTGAACAGTTGCTTGTTAATGTTTTGCAAAGAACAGATGCAAGTGCAACCTATGGCAACCGTGTCTGAACAATATGCGATTAAATTTGTTTGAAAGAAACCAATTTATAACTTTCATTATCATTCCTACAGACAGATCACCTGCACATGTTTAACCAACATCAATTCGACCCAATTCAATTTAAAGACAGCGCCATTCTCCGCTATATATAAAAATAGTGCGGCATCCGTCTACATAATCATTTCGTTAACTTGTATCTAATTCTCGACGCGAAATATATTAGTGTCTATCGTTTCCCTTTTTCAAAAGATAACTTTCTGACACTGATCAGATGCCCAATAATATCAGCAATGTATTTATGCTAACCTGGTAGCAAGAGAATCTGTTCCAACTCTGTGACAGAAGAGGGCCATAAAATGAGTTGGCACTCTCCATACACGTGTCCTGGGGGTTTAATCCCCAGTCACAAAAGATCTGTGATACCGCCAACGCAAAGGAATCTGTGGTTAATTCGCCTTCAAAGGAGCAAAACCTTCGTTCCATAGCAAATAGTAGGAATAATGGGGATTAAATTTAGTGGCAAATCGATGAGAAGGGGGTTCATGCGAACTTATACCAATCAGAGGTGTTCACTAACAACTACTAGTTAATTCAAACAACTTACCAGAACCCTTTGATTTCAATTGTTCTTCGATAATTTTTTCAGCTTTATTTTTCGCCTTCCCAACAACTCCAGCCGTATCGATAATCTTTAAAATTTCACTTTTCTCGTTCGCCTTTATGGTTAACCATATCAGAGTATTTTGAAATAAGGCAGACTTGGGCTGTCTTAAAATATCAATTATAAATTCCAGATCTCTTGGATATTCGAGTTTAGGCTGTAAAGTCATGAAAGCTCTCATCGAAACAACGCCAGTTTCGTGAAGACAAGCCTTCTTTAGTCCTTCGACAACTTGCTCCCAGTCGCCATCGCACAGCTGAATACGTTGTAAGCCCACGGATGATGACAGGATATAATAGGGGCTCTCCACATCATGAAGCCCCCTTTTCAAACTCTGCATGCGAATGTCTTCTGGAATCAAATGGGGATACTGGAGTAGGTTCGAGACCATTTGTTCTTCGTCTTCCCAGTTTTCTTCCAAAATTTTCCTTACCATAATAACATCATGATGATCCAAGTGCCGAAGATTGTACGCGATAATTCCCGCTTGGTTTATATCTTCAACCATCAAAAACTGCCCTGTGGATAGAGGGTTTAGCGTTGATTGTCGAGATCATTTTTAGCAAGGAATTAAAGTATGCCTAGGCCTAGTCAGAGAAATTAATCCAGACAAAACTTCGACAGCAACAAAACCGTACTTTGACATGATATTAACTTTAAACAGCTCACAATTCCTGCAATGCGTTTCAATAACAGAAAATGTAAAAAACATCTTACCTAGAGTGACTCCAGAGCTAGAGAGTGAATTGGGAGAGGCCATCATCAATTTGCAGGAGGGCGTCAATTTCAGTTCATTCAATTAGGAAGCCATCGATGGAATGCAAGTGAAAACCAGATGTAGGTGGAACTTTGGTGGTGGATTGGTGCTTCATCGAATCAAAACACTACAGCACAACTTAAATTGTCATAGCTAACGTTGCCCGACAAACAAATACTTCCTAGACGAAAAACCGTGAAAGGTAAATAAAACCAATCTGCGATCACCACATGATCTTTGGTCATAGGGCGTCCAAGCGAGAAAAACTCAAGCAAATCCTGATTTTGTGCCTGTTTGTTGAGAAAACTCAGAACTTACAGTGCTACCAAAATAACAAGAGGGGCTATTGCACAAAATGTTGCGCAAAATAACAAGAGGGGCTATTGCACAATTTACTCAGCCCCCTGAGCCCCCTAGCACTACACCCCTGAGTCTTTTATCAGGTTTACGTGTATTCCATGGGTTTTATTATGATCACTAGATACTTCAGTTACTATATAAGCACAGATGATGCCACATCCAGAGCCCAGCCCCCCCCCCAAAAAAATACCATAAAGGCTAAAAACAATACATGTTTGATAAAACATCCTTTGATAACTGAACCATTCAGCGTTCTATCTCTATTGAGTTATAAACGAAATTCATATGGAAAAAATGCAATATAGATGTCTAGCATTTGCAAGTAAATGATTCAATAAGTTTACAGAAAGAGTGCTTCCCACATCATCAGAAAGTCAGAAGGTCAAGTCAACAAAAAATTCCCTGCATGGTTTGCCCATAGATTTAAGTTTTTCATGCCCACAGCAACTTTTCAATTTGTCCCTAACAAATTCTCCATTCCCTTACTCACTGAACTTCACTGAAATACATCTTGAACATTTGAAAATTCAACAAGCATGGTTGGGATAATAATTATGCTGCAAATTGGGGGGGGGGGGGTAACTTCAATAGGCAGAGGACTGGGGATTGTACCAGTGTATGTGGAGGTTACCCCCTCCCCAAAAAAATGACACAAAAAGATTGGATAAAGGTACAGATAAAGATATATAAATCATGTTGCACATTTACCTACAAAGGTTTGATGGTTATTTTTGAGAAGTAGATGCAATTAAATCAAACAAGTTGATAAAGTGAATATTTATGTAATATAAAATTTGTGTGTTGAGCAAATTTTCTTGTTTGACAATGTTTATTAATGAATTCAAAATATTGTAAAATTTTACATATCTTCAAGCTAAAGAATTCATGTCTCCTTTACAATTTAACAACAAGAGGTATCTAAAGCTGAAGCTAGGCTAAGAGCAGCAAGTGTGAGTGTTTTTTCAACTGCAAGAATATGGATTTTTTCAATATATACTTGTTTCAGACAGCAGATCCTTCTTTTTCTGCCCAAGCTTCATCTATATTGTAATCATCTCTGATGTGCTGCAGGAACAGGTGAACAACAACTTGACCTGATAAAAACAAGCTCCTTTTTAAGAACACCTTGAACCTTACAGAAAAACACTACACTCAGACTGCAGAGATCAGCAAGTGCACCCACAAGTTAATTTTTCTAAAATTCCCCTGCACATCTGGTTAAGAATGCTGCATTTGTGTTTAGGCATCACACTTATACCAAAGTGCACACTTGCATACTTGAAATTCTGCTGTTGCTTACCTGAGATCTTGTTGGAAACTGCTGTACTCTGCAGTCAAGCAATATGCAGGGGCATGTGACATGAATCTTATTTAATTAGAAGCCTCTAGATATGATTCCTAGGATGATGGGGATACCCGTTGTAAATAAGGTAGTGTTACTGAAATGAAAAATTTGTGGGACAGGGAATTTTTCAACATCAAGTCAATGAATTAATAAAAAATTGACTGTGTTACAAGCTAAGGCTGAGATTTTTCAGATACAGGTGATGCTAAATTCACAGTTGAACATAATGCTTCAGGCAACATTGATTTTATATTTATCCTGGTATAGGGTGCTATAAACTCACCCCATAAGCTAGAGTTCAGATTTCTTTCAGACACAAACAAAACCTTCAAAATTAAGCTTCTGAAATTCCCTTTAAACACAAGATATTCATCTTTTTTCTTTCTCATTTTAAAGTGGAAAAATTGGATCAATCTGTGGTAATATCTGTTGTTCTTTACAGCACCTGAAAAATCCCTTCTCAATTTGGGTAGACTTTATTGGGGGAGGAGAATAGAAGACACAGGTAAAAAAAGTAAATCAAACTGCCTGAATCTACCTCTGTTCTTTTTATGGTTTTGGCTACACTATTTTTGTACAAAAGGCAAAATATTGCCTTGTATTCTATTGAATTGTACTAAAAAATTGCAATAAATCAAGACTAAACTGGAAACTTTGATTCTTGCGCAGACAAGATAATTTTGCAAATTTGCAGCAGCATGCCAGAAATATGAAATGTTATGGAATAGGGACTTTGCGTGGCCAATATGTAAAACTGCACAGATGGAAAATTTGAGTGTTTAGACCGTTTATTGCAGAAGCATGGCAAAGTTTCCAGTATGGCATTAGAAGTTAATTAGAGAGAGACAAGAGACGAAAATTGCCAAAAAAGGAAATATAACAAACCTGCATCAACAACCATCCAGTCAAAGCTTCCCAGCCCCTCTACATGTATTGCATCTCCTTGGTGTGCAGCAATGAGCTTAAAAAAATGTTAGCAGTTAGGTTCTTGGAAATTCAACAAGTTCCTTGAAATCTTATTATACTTGCAAAGTTCACCAGGACTATAGAAAAATCTCCAAATCAACAATTGTAACATCATGGAAAATTCTTTTTATGCCAAAAAATCAAAAACAGAGTATTTGCAAGGGCAAAACCGAATAGGGCTACAATGGGGAGTGGCGAGGGGGTGACACCCTCTAGGGAAAAAAAATTATAGCAAAAACGAGGAGTTTTTTGCAATGTAAGGTACTTCATTGGCAATTTTTCAGACTTTGTTGGAAAAAAGGCTGGGTCACACACTTTGTTGGCAAAAGGAATCCGAGAACCCTCTTGGGCACAAGAGCTAAGCTAACGACGGCCTGGTCGAACCAGATGTGGTTTTATGGTTTTAAAAGTATAGCAGCAAGTATTGACTAGATAATCTTAAACCTTTGATGCAAGCTCTTGTGTCATCGACTTTAAATGTTCTGTGTTCTTCGCACTGACAATAACAAAATGATCCGCATAATGTAAATCTTGGTGCAGCTTCGCCAATTTAATATTTTCTCCGCCATTACTTCTTAGTATATCAACAATCTCCTCCACTGTAACAGAGCCCATTGTTCCCTTTGACTTCTCTCGTTTCAACTTTCCTTCGGGTGTTTTCTCGATGTCAAAAGGGTACTCAGGGCCAACTGTTTGTCCATAACTGTTTGCATCGTACCTGGCCTTCAGCTTACCTGCCCCCATGCGTGGGAATATTTTCCTGAATGCTTCCTTGGCAGATTCAGATTTGAAACAAAGTTGGGGCCGCAAGACAGTACTCAGTCTTGGTACCAACAGCCGTCCACGAGAAAACAAACAAGATGCCATGTTCAAGTCGTTTCTATAATCAGTTCCACCGGACTCTTTTCCACAATCGTTGCACCTAAATTGCCAGGAATAGCTTTGAAAACACTAAAACGTGGAAGGGTGTAAACAAAAGCCAAGAAGACTGGGCCCAGCCTCGTTGTAACCCTGAATACCAGGGTGCCAATGATATAGGGTGCCCAATAACCAGTATTTGCAAAACAAAAACTTGTTTGGTGCAATTTTTTTAATTTCAATTTCATGTTATTCAACAACATCATTTACAATGTAACGTATGTAATATAAAATTAAAAATAAGAGAGAGAGGAACAATCAAAAACATAAACTAATAATTCAAAAAACATGCCAAAATGTTGTCCATGGCACTGGGATAAACCAAATCGGTAATCGAGTCCTGTGCCCTCTTGTGCAAGGTTAAATAACAATATAAAAGTATATAGCCTTAAATGTTACAGCAGTTTTATTTGAAGTTTGAAAAAGAAAAAAATTTTATACTGAAGTTAACAAAACAGAATTATGCTATAAGTGTTAAAAGATAAAATGTTCATAGCCAGCAAATAATGGAAAAAATTATATACATTCCCCTCACGAAAGTATCCGGACAGTTTCGAATTCAGTTGCGAATCTGTTGTTAGAGGAATTTGTTTACAAATTTCAGTGTCAGTTTTCATGAAAACGTTTTAATCAATTTCCTCGAATTTTTTCTTGACGTTTTTTTGGCCTTTAATCTATGTATTCGTCGAAAAAATATAATTTTATTGATATGTCAGCAAACTCTGTGAGGGTTTTTCCTGAAGATGGTAGCGACCAAAAGACATGAATTGACTTCTGAGCAGTGTCTAGAAATAATGTTTTACCACAATGATGGAAAAAAGCTATCATTAAATTGCTAGTATCATTGAATGCCCAAAGACTGCCGCTTTCGAGATATGCAAAAAGATTTGTAAAACAAGAAGTCTAAAAAATTGTTCACGGTTAAAAAGAGCAAGAGCTCTCGCGATACCAACGTCTGAGCGTTCAGCCCTAACCAAATTTGCATCAAAACTGGTTTGCATCATTACGCAAAACTGCATTAAATGTTCATAAACAATTGAACTTTCAAGGAAATTGCAAGGAAGTTTTATAATCGATCAGTGGCATCTCTATGCTAACATTTTTCCAAACTGAGAGTAAACACGTTGAATTTCTATTTATTCGAAAATATGTGTGTCTCAAGAACCAGTTTGTAAAAAATTACCATGCTTTATTGGCCCATTTTAACTGAGTCCAAGTCACCTGACTTTGCTGTTCTTCGCCTATTTGACATCAGTTGATTTGCGTAAGGCTTGAGCGCAAAGGTTTCTCATATTTTGCGGGGTTTCTCAAAAAATCATTTTCACTAAGTTAAAAAGTCGTTTTTGCCAGCCTAAATTTGTTTTTGTCTGAAAGCGCCATCGATCTTCGGACTGTCCGGGTACTTTCGTGAGGGGAGTGTATATGAATATATAATGATAATGGAAACTTTTCATTTTCAATTCAATTAAAATACAATTACCAACTTCACTATTAAAAGAGTAATTTGCAATTGGCTAGCCTGGGTTTACGAAGAAAAAGACTATTAAAAGCACAAACAAAATAAATTAACAAAAAAGGAAAAAGTGTGTTCGTCATTGTTTGTTTTAGAAGTTGTCAGTAGCAGAGATCGTTAGAATTGAAGAAGTTCAGGATTATTCCAAGATTTATTTCTGCGGCAGAAAATGTAATAGGTAGTACGGATAGTTAAGTTGGATAGTTTGGAAATCATGAAGCGGAGATGATTCTCGCTGATATCTAGAGCGTTGCACATGTCGATGAAAAAGGAGCAGGAGAGACCAAAGATACCTAGGGAACTGATAGAAAGATTAACAAACATGATAGAAGAATAGGCTGAGCTTAGGCTGTGAATGAGATGCAAGTATTTCCCTCTTTTGCGGTCAGCATTAACATCCAAGTTAGTTTCGTATCCTACTGTAAGCTCGAGTATGAATAGGCGATGGTCAGAAGTGACTAGAAGTAGATCAGGACGGAAAGAGTCTCCTGTTATGATAGAGGGTGTGAGATAACCTAAAAGGTCTATGTAAAAGAGAGCAATTAGGTATAGCCCTAAAAGACTGTGCTAGGAAGTTTAATGCAGAGTTCCATTTAGATAGGTTTTTTCGCGCGGCAAGGGAGTTGCTAAGATTTTTGATAGTTAAACTGTAAATGTTTTTGGGCATGTTGCTTTGAGCCGTGGTCCATATTTTAGAGGCTATAGGAAGAGAGTGGTCAAAGATGAAGGAAAGAACGGTACCTTGAGATACAAGATGGTTTTGAAGGCGCTCTTTATGTTCTGATCTAACAGCGGTTTTAAACATTTTTAAACATTCAGTGGTTTCCTTGACGTCTGAAAGTTCTTGCAGAAATGTCTCTACCTTGAGTTTAGTATTTTCAACACAATGAACATCACGTACACTGATCCTTATAAGTGCAGATGAATATTTGGTGACATTGATGGCATTGCCATCCACATCTTTGTTATTGGGGTCAAGCATTTTCTCAACCTTTGAAATTATGTTTGAAACAGGCAGACTAACTAACTATCTAAATTAGACTGCCAGACTATCTAAATCACTTGGATGGTAAAAGAATACGAAATGAAAAGCGCCAGGATGTGAGAAAGCAAAATCGGGAGGCAAACAAAGAAGAGGAGCTTGATGAGTTTTATTGGGTTGATTTGTTTCACAATGGCTTGCTAAAGAAACAGACAGTAAATGTTCTGGATAAAAACTTTCATCATTATCAACTGAAACATGCTGTGAAGCTTAAAAAGACCGCAAAGGTGAATTTCATTAAAGGACATATTGCAACAACGCTTGTTCCAGTGAATGCAGCAAGAGATGATGCTATAGACAAACCAGCAACAGAAATGGAAAAAGATGATCTTCCAGAAAATGGAAATGGTAGCAATTTTGGAGATTATAGCAGCAGCACAGAGGATGATGTGATTCGTGCAACAGCCAGTAACGATGGTGACAGTAAAAGGGGAGATGATGACAGTGATGGTGAAAGAGAAAATATCGAAAATGACTTTGTTCCTGAGAGTATTTTCATAAAAACAAAAAGTGGTCGTGTCACCACAAGCTACAACAGAGTTCGTTTCATGTAGATACATATTTCGTTTCAATAGACCAGCGTGAATTAGTGTAAATGATGGTTCAAGATTTTGATGGCAACAATTTTAATGTCATGATGAAAACATACCAACAAAATGAAACATCTAGATAACTAAATGCTATCAGCAAGCTGAAAAATAAACCATGAAGTTTTGACATGGGCCACGAAAAACATTTGTCTTTTCACAACGGGCCATGGAATTTTTCTGTCCTTTATTAAAGGGGCTATGAAATCTTTTTTGGATAAAGCCACATATCCTCCGCCCCCCCCCCCCCTGTTGTAGATACTTCGACGCGTCCCTAAATAAGACTTTTGAGCTAGCACATAATTAGCATTTTGGTGAAAGCAAAGCCAAAAAACTAATTAAGTATGTAAAGTTGCTGAGCTGCCATCATCACAACAAACTTTACGTAGGAAGATTTCCTAGAAATGTTTAAAAGTTGAGATGTTAGACACTTCGTCAACTACACGCCGATTTCAATTCTGCTTAAAATAAGCATAATCTAGCAAGCTGTTAAAATGGTCTTCTTCAATGATTCAGGCACTGATTTGCTTGACTTTACGAAAGGCTGGATATGAGACATTTTGGCCAGACTCTACACAAAAATACATCAACTTTCCAAACCTACGTAGCACTGTATATTCAGTAGTGGAGCTCTTCTATCGATATTCTTGTGTTCATGCGGTTCAGTTAAACGGGTTTCTAAAACGTTGCAAGACCTTTGCCCTTGACCGACAATTCATAATGAAAATCTAACGCTGATGGGGCTCTTGAGGATGGGCACCATGTGCCGTTGTAACGCAATTACATTTCTAATAAAAAAGCCAAATCAAGTTTAAATCTATGCCAAACAGCAATTTATTTTATTTAACTATACGAAACATGAGTTTTCTGGCTCAAAGTTAAGTAGCCTAATTCCTAATTCCCATATTGGGTTACCATGAACAATGTATTAAGCAGATTTTATCATTCAAACCGCTTAGCAACAACTGCATCGAAAATTAGTGTTGATCATGGAGCAGAGCATAGAGCACTTGTGGCTAGAAAAACGAACAAATGCTTAAAATTTATAAGGAAACATATTTCATTAATATATAGAGAAGAATACTGATGCTTTTCAATGTTTTATATCAACTTGACTTATAAGAATGTTTCGAATTTGACTTTTCGTTAATGAATACATCCAAATATTTCGAAAAGTTTTTTTGAGAAAGTATTCATTTTATCCAATTATTTTTTTCTAGGTTTAGATACTTTACCTTCCTTACTGTGTGTGTGAACTACCAGAAAATAGGATAAAGCCATGCTTAAATTTTTTCGTTGACTACAGATCAAATATAAGCTATAAATCATTATAACGATTTGCCGCAGATGTAACAAAACAGCCTGGAAAAATGACTTGAAAAACAATCGAATTAGAATCTATAGACGCGATTTGAACAAACACTCTTGTTTGAATGAAAAACGAGCTTTCTTAAAATCGATAACCCAGTTATCAAAATGGCCGAAAAGAAAAAATTCAACAATCAATACCAATGAAAACGTTATTTGATGATACTTGTGGCAAATGGCCTTTGAATAGATTGTGTCAAGAAAACCTAGAGAAGATTTAGAAGCGGTACGATTAACATGAGAGCAGTAATCTAAAGTAGGACGAATTCCGATTTGTAAAAGGCTAACAGATACTTGGATGAGAAGAATCAATGAGAAAGTTTTACCCACTTCTCACATTTCTTTGAAAGGTAGTGTTCATCAGTGAATTGTGTTGTGACCAAAAGGACCCTAAAAAGTTTAGGTGTCATCAGCGAAAGAATGATACTTATAAAGGTCGAAGAAAGTAGATGATTGTTGAAACGAATGAATAAAACAGGAGATACGATATAACTCTGTGGAGCACCAGCATATATTGTGTAAGGACTGAAGTGGTAGCAATCGACTCTAAAGGCTTTGGACTTATGGGAAAGAATGCTGTCAATCCACTTTATGAAGGTTTGGTATCGACCATAAACAGGGAGTTTCGAATCAGGAGTAATGTTTCTTGCACCAAAATATTCCGATTGCATCGGTTGCAAACAAGGTCAAAGTAGCTAAAAGTGGATGTCAAGCTTAAGAATAGATGAAATTGTACGCGGCTCGCTACTAAGTCTTTGCTTTCTATTGACAGAGGTGTCATGAAATGTTGTATGACCTTTGCCCCATGCAAATCTAAGCAATACATTCAATGAAAGATCCTATATTTCAGAGTAGAGAACTGGTAAATATGAGATCTTCAAATTCTTAAATTCAAGCTAGATTATGCAAAGCAAAGTTTCTTTTTCTGGCTCAAAAACCGATTTTAGAGAGAACACTTGAACTTACAGGCCCCAAACCACCCCTTGGTAGAACAGCGCAGTACTTTGCTTCAGGCTGTTGAGTTACTAATTTGAACGGGAAAGAAAATGTTACTGAAAAAATGAGTAAAATGAATGGAAGGAGTGAGCTTTAGAGCAATGAATATTTTAATGTATTATTAAAACCTCCTTGTTTCGAACAGGCTTTAGGAAAGAATAGATCTAGAACACATAAAAAATCATTTCAGTTAGGACATGCATCACAACATAGTGGTTTCTTTTTGGCATCTAAAGGTTAGAAATACAAAAATACAGCCATGAAACAGTAGGCCCAAATCAATACTTGATACATTTTGACATTGATGCATTGGTACATCAGCATCTTTGCTGCAGAAGCGTACATTCAATTTTATGCAACCACGCGTCATGTCAGTCACATTTTATCCCCTTTGAAAGCCGCTTCCCGCTTGTAAATTTAGACTTAAATGGCAACACCATCTCAGATTCGTTAGGGAGATTTGCCATTTCTACCAGCTGATCGTCAAAATACGGTCCTAAAGTCCAAAGCTTCTCCAGTTCGTAAATTTCCCTGGTTTCTGGCATCATGAAGTGGACAACAATGTTGCCTACAAATGAAAGATTTAAAGATACAAGTAGCAAATTTGCTGTCTCCCAAATGACCTTTATCAATCTCATCCACATCTGCAAATAGCAGCATTTACATTTCAAGAGCTTGACAAAACAAGGATAAATATGAATTTTTTTGATAGGCATATTCTATGCAATTGATTCCTTGCCATATTGACATTTAACAACGACAGCAGTGCTATGCTCATTTTAGTAACCAAGCAACTTCTCCCAATACAGCATCTCTCAATGCTAAATCTCTTAACACTGCAACTTTCAATGCTGCATCCTTAAATGTTGCATCACTTAAAAAATCAATTAAAGTCACTGCCTCTGCAGTCCCCCCAGACACAAAAGTTACTTTTGAAAATTATTTTCTCAATAGGTAACGTATCGCGCCTGTTGTGGGTCATTAATGGCTCCTATGAAATAGACATGAATGTTGGCTACTGCAAATTACAGTATATAGAAAAATGCAGCACAAATTGTATCATCTGATTAGAGAAAAAATGTGACAAAACATTACCTCTCGCTCTTTGGAGTAGTTTCTGATGCTAAATTGCATGGATATTCATTAATTTGAATCAAGACTTCATCCACAGGTTATACAACTAACTTTTGATTCAGGGGACCTTAAATGGTTTCATCTATGATGCCCTTTACATCCGCTGTCTAAATTTTGTTAATCAAATTATCTTTTGCAAAAGACATTACTAGCAAAAGTATAACTTCATTTTTTGCATATTCTCAAAGTTATTTCCAGGAATGTTTTGCATATTCAAAACAGACAAAGAAATTTTTGGAGGCATAGGGGCAAAATTACCAGGGCAAAGGATGTTGAATATGGCATGGATTAAACATCAGGCACATTTTGATCATTTGAATAAGGATTTCAAAAAGTTTTAATTGAATGAACTAAAAAACAAATAAAGATTGGCTCTTTGAATTGCAGGCTTCCTAAAAAATTTTTGTGAAAAAGTGGCAGGGTACAGAGAAGCTGCGACATTTTTTGCAAGTTCAGAGCATGCATGTCTCCTTCTTTGAAAATGAAAATTTTACTTGATGAATACCTTTAATACCACCCCAAGCTGCCCCTGGTTCCAATCATTCAACTGAAATTCAAAGTTTATTTTGTATAAAATGAAATTTTTGTTGTTTTGATCTGTTAATCAAATATTGGTAAGAAATCATCTGTAACTGCAATATGCATGAATTCACTATAAATAAAATGTTTCAAAACTAAGTTTTTCCATATACTAGCAAGATTGAGTGAAAACTAACCATACCAATATCAACAACCATCCAATCATTGCAATGTTCCCCTTCAACAACTGCTGTAGACTTCCCTCTCCTCTCTCTAACCTTTTCCTTAAACTAAATTAATAAAAACAAACAACATTTTTAACAAAGCACCACTATATAACATGAAACAAAATGCCATAATACAAAGTAAATTATATCAAAGTTTATGGCTTTGAAAAAAGCAAACATTTAGTAAACTAAAGCTTTTCGTCTGACACTCTTCAGAGTTTAAAACGTCATAACATAGATCGAAAACTCTACGCTAGGAAATATATATACCCAGTTGTGGATCGAAATGGGCCAATCAGAAAACACCAGCACATGACTGTATAGGTTGACCAATCAGTGTCCCTTGCCTATTGAGAATGTTACCAATGGAGTCCTAAGGTGAAAACTAACTCCTTTTGTCTACACAGTAGCGGTTTTTTCGTGCTTATGTAGATAGATTCCAAAACTGCTAGGTGGAACAACGATCGGGCTTTACCAATAATCCGAAACATGTCGCCGTTATAGTTTTTTGCACAATCTGGGTTTTCTAGTAAATGCTGCCCGATAGCAGAATCGCAGGTTTTAGTTGTAATTTTAGATTTGCAAGACCGAGGTGGCTGTTTTCTTTGCGGATGGGTTTTGTTTCTAATATTAGACGAAACATGTTGTTTTATTCTATCCTCCACTCTTTGAGTGGTGCGTCCTACGTAGCCAGAATCACACTGGCACGTAAATTTATAAATTCATATGAAATTTATAAAGGCCATGGTTCGATTGCTTTTGACTCCAATTCAGTCACTTACATAAGCTTCCAATATACTTTGAAAAGTATCTTATTCTTTTTCTACCCATCTCTTCCCTAACATTTGAGGAATATCGAAAAGGTAATCAAAACAATCAAATTTATCATTACAATGCTTCTTTGTAATCAATCCATAAGTTGTCTACAGTACAAGAAGGACCCTTACATTCATTCAAAATATTGTGTTCCTACCTTCCTAAAGGGTTCCTTTACATATGTTTATATGCCAGCGTGATTTTTCTGGCTCGTTGTAGGCACACACAACCCAAAAATCGGGGGACAGAAACGTATGTTAACGAACCTGACCTTCAAAAAATGAAAAAATATTTACCTTGGCACACAGTGCGTTTGCCATTGACTTCAAATGCCTCACAGAGCGTCCACTTACAACAATAAAATAGTCTACATAATGGAATTGGACTCTTGTAACATCTACCTTAATAACACAAAGATCTTCGCAAGAATTATCTCTTAAAATTGACACAAGCTCATCGATACTTAGATAGTCCTTGTCCACAGGTCTAGATATTTGAAGATGGCTGCTAGTGTTCTCTGTTAATTCCCTTTCCCTGCTGTTTTGGAAAATTTGCATTTTATATCTGTCATCTAATGTTGCTGACATCCAACAGCTTCTCTGCTTATTACTAGAAATTGTTTTTTTGCTGGTAGTCCTTCGTAATAAATTGCATCTTTCGCATCTACTACTTTGGTGAAATAGTTTCGTTGTATATAGGCTTCTGCTTAATCTAAATAGCTTCTTCCCTGAAAACATTATCTATCATCTATATTCTTAACAAATCCACAAACAACTGTGATAAAATTCACTGCAATAAAACCTCAGCTTTTCCTGAAATTCTGTTGGAAACAGGGGGCTTTATTGATTTTGCCTCGTTATGAAGAAGCCTCCACTATCCCTCTACAAAAAGTGAATAGAGCAAGCGTTTAAGTTAGGCCAGCCGTTTTTGTAGTAATATTGATCAAAACTTTCTAAATAAAACTAAAAAGAGCTATGGAATCATCAAGTGTAGACAAAGAAACAACGAAAGAGCAACTGATTGATAAGGTTGTAGTGCATCCCTTAGTACTACTGAGTGTCGTGGATCACTTTAACAGAATTGGAAAAACTGGCAATGTTCAAAGGGTTGTGGGAGTCTTGCTTGGGTCAAGGAGAAATAAAATATTGGACATTTCGAACAGCTTTGCAGGTAATTTCCATTTGAATGAAGTTATTTAATTTTACTAATTCAAACAAAATATGCTCTTTTATGAAGAATGGAACGTGCCTACCTGCTACGGCTAGTACCTAGATTAAAGATGTATTTAGTTAGGCTAAGCCTTCTTTTCTTGGCTGCATCCAGGCAGCAAAACTTTCATATGCTCACAGCTACGCTTTAAATGAACGTTAATATGTTGCAGAACATACTTATCTTGCACTAACACCTTGCCATGTCAATAAGTTTAAGTGAAATGCCTATAAGAGCGCAATCTACATTGCTTGTTGCTCAAATACCTTGCCGGTTCGCATTTGAAAGTTTTATTGCTCAGAGCTTTCCGTAGCCATAATCATACATGTTTCCCAACCTTGCACTGCAGAGTATGGCAGTTCCTGAATTAATCTCTTATGTAAAATAAACAGCAGTTGATGCTGTGTGCATTTGTCTAATTCGAATTCATATTATCTTGTAATGTTTAAATACCTAAATTTTTGTTATTATAAGTCCTTTTCACTGTTACTTTGATCATATTACTATTTCACTGAAAGTTAGAGAGTTGGGCTGAGGGGCGGACACTTGGTCAAATATTAGGGGGGGGCAAGCCTATTGTCTTGATAAGATGATGTCACATTTCCCATTGCTTTGGAACAGAAGACCATTGTCCTCTAAAGTATTGGAGGGGCAGTCACCCCCCCCTTGCCCCCCAGGTGTCCATCACTGGTTGGGCTCAAAAACAGTTTTGGTTCCTCCCAATATCCTAGGTAACATTATTGTTAAAATTTTAGTTATTGTTAAATTGTTAATTATCTTTATTGAGACTTTATTGACTTTAAATATGGTAAAATGATTGCTGAATATTAAATGAATTTGAATTTGTTCAAGTGTACTGACATAGTGTGCACACATCATCAATTGCTGTATTTCTCTCCTCATTTTTGAGATGAAACATTGATCAAAATTAAAGTCTTAGCTTGTTCTTAATTTTTTCTAAACTTTTGACCAATTTTGAGGCTCTTGTTCTTATATATAAAATAGTTTTTGTTAAAAATGAGTGTATGGAGTGCATCATACAACTTTTTGTTATTAGCATAAAGATGCAGAACCTTTGGGACAACTTCAGTTTATGGATTCTTTGTATTCTTTTAGTTCCTTTTGATGAAGATGATAAAGATGCAACTGTATGGTACTTGGACCACGACTATCTTGAAAATATGTCAGCCATGTTCAAGAAAGTAAATGGTGGGTAGTTTTAGCCTGCAAACTGTAGTCATTATAATGATTATATACATATGTTTATAAAAAACAACTTGGCAAATGTTTTGCAAAGTACTTATTCAGTATAACTTCACTTAGATATGGAACTTTAAATAAAGACTTACAAGACAAAAGAACAAAACCAGGTGCAATAATTTTACAGCTGGCATCACTCTGAAGGAAATAATTTCCTCCTGTCAGCCTTAGTCTACTGAATATTATAATCATAACTTTATATAATTATATAAATATATAAAGTTATAAGACCAAATCATTATTGCCATGGTTTTACAAAAGATTTTAGACCATTGTGTTGAATTTTTGTTGAACTTGTGGGTAATCCCATATCAAGTCCAGAATCAAGAATAGCTGAATTACCTCATAACATTATTTGATGTTTTTGATCGGTGCATCCTGGGAGTGATGGTTACTTGAAAAAAGTAATTGTTTCCTTTGGTGTGTAGTTTATTTCATAGATGCCAAAAATGAGATCAGGCATGGCACAGCAATCTGAAAGTAGTAGAGCTGAAAAGGGTGTGACCAACAATTTTTTAGGCCGTGCACTTAAGAACGCCGGAAAATGTCCCCTTTAGAAGATACTTGCTTCTTTCCAGTTATTATTTACACTAACGTATTAACTATCCGCTAACTGTCTGATTCAGAGAAGATTTCAATTATTATACAAATACTAGATACAATTAGCTTGAGGATAGTTACACCAAACTAAACAAGTTAAAAACTATAACATATCATCAATCAAGATAAAACACCAAGAAAATGAATGAAAAAGGGTTCCCAGTCAAGATAAACGGCTTCCACTCTCGATCTGTGAGAAGAAACATTCTAAAGTTATGTTAACATAAGCTTTCAAAAAATTTGCTAACCTATTATTGCAAAAAAATGCAAAAAAATGGCCCTTGCCAGATCAGTGCAAAATGTATTATCCTGTCCCTGGATCTCATCTTCAGCTGAATTTGTAAATGAGGCATCAACATACAATTGCCACCAAGTTCTTCTTTGATGCTAGGCGTTGGGCTAGACTCATTAACAATTTTGTATTCAAAGCAAAGGTTCACCCCTTTTTCAAGTCTATGACAATTTTTTTGAGGTTTGGTTTAGGAGCAATGGTTGGAAGGTTATTTTCTTTGGTTTAAATTTGGATAGTTAAAGTGACCTTGCAAATAGGGCCAAATAGCCAATAAATACTTCTATTTTGCTGGCAGTTTCCACCGTGTTATTCTTGGCAAGAGCTTTGAAAGAAGCTAGGGATAGTTTTGGTGATCACTGATTCCTTATTTTAGCTGTTAAAAGTGATTATGTGACAGATTCCCAAGATTTCCACCATGAACAACATGCCAAAGGAAACACATACCACATCCTTGTAACTACTAATCTCAGGATGCACTGCACCGAAGCTTTAGATGATTTTATAGGGTATATTGGCTACTTGTTAAACTTCTGTCTAATAGTGCCTTAGTAGTATTAGGGGGTTTGAATTTATCAAAATCTACCAAAAATTGGCACATTAGCACATTATGCATTCTGTTTAGAATTTTAAAAGAACTTCATTTGTACTAAAATTGATTTTGTTATGTTAAAGCTAAGGAAAGAGTTGTTGGATGGTATCACACTGGACCAAAGCTACATCCAAATGATATAAGGATAAATGAAGTGGTCAGAAGATTCAATCCAAATTCTGTAAGTACCTTAGATATATACAGAAATTTTTTTTTATAATTCATTCCAAAAATAGTATGGTCTTTTCTAAATTTTCCTTTTAGAATAGTATGACATTACAAACCTCAGAGGCAGATTATAGCTAACTGGTGCCCTAAGCACTGACCAATCCTCGCTAGTTGTTGACCTTTTCTTAGTTGGTAATGTTAGGGAGAGGCTAGAGGGACCTTTAGCAGTGCTCTAAAAGGGGAAAGAAGAGAAATGTTAAGACAAATGGGAAGATTATCATCAAGTTTGTTGATATTGGTTTGAATAGAAGACTGATTCAAACAATCTTTTGGTGGTACAAAGCTTGAAAATGGCTTTTAAAAAAGCAAACATTTGACTGAACTAAAGACTTTCGTCTGACACTATTCAGAGTCTAAAACATCAGACCATAGAACACAAACTCTACGCTAGGGAATATATATACTAAGTTTGTGGATCAGAATAGGCCAATCAGAAACACGAGTACATGACTTTTGAGGTTGCCCAATCAGTGCGGCTTGCCTATTGAGAATGTTACCAATGGAGTCCTAAGGGGAAAATGAACTCCTTTTGTCTACACAATAGCAGTTTTTCGTGCTTATACTGATTGATTATAAGAATCTGGGATGAGAAAAGTGCATTCCAATGTTTGAAAATTTTAAAAACATTCCAAATGTTCAAAAGTTTATAGCCCTTGGAAGGAAAATTTATAGCCCTTGGCACAACTCAGGAAACCAGGGATAAAATGTCAAATTTCCTGGTAGCTGTGTGCATGGAAATGCCTGTAAAACATAGATAGGTTAGCAGCACAATGCTGTGTAGAAAGAGGTTATGATACAGAAAGACCAAACACCAGCATCAATTGAATGAGGGTTAGGGAGGTACCCTAATGGCATTAGATCTATCAGAAAGAAAGCTGCCAATCAACTTGATAAGAGTATAAAGCAAACCTTACATATGGAGTTTAGGAAGAAAAAAGTTTTACCAGACATGATCAGAAGCTGTGGAAGTCCCAAAGTCAGAGTCATCAAAATCTCATGGCAACCTGTAGGTCCACTACTAAGTGACTACAAAGAATGTCTCTCACAGAAAATCTAAGATGAATGATAAGAGGCAGAAAAGATAAGAAATATATATTTATATATTGGAATTCAGAGAGAGAAGCTACTCAGCATAGTGTTGCTAACATTTTAGATTTTCAGAGATATCTCACACATCACACCACTCGGACATTTTTCACCAGAGTGCAAACATTTTAGTAGAATCTATATTCATATAGAGCTGATGTAGTGGGGGAAAACCAAGAGAGATTTGCTGCCAACATAGAAGGCTAACTAAGATTTGGGAGG
The DNA here is from genome assembly GCF_057945365.1 of Rhopilema esculentum. Lineage (NCBI taxonomy): Eukaryota > Metazoa > Cnidaria > Scyphozoa > Rhizostomeae > Rhizostomatidae > Rhopilema > Rhopilema esculentum. The sequence continues at coordinate 371,094 of NC_142826.1, read as the reverse complement.
GGGATTAAGAGCTATACCAGGTATCTTGAGTAAACTGCATAAGACCACTTGAATGTTTATGTATAGATTACATTTTGCATTTTATTTTTTACAGGTCTTAGTTATAATTGATGCAAAGCCAAAGGAACTTGGCCTCCCAACTGAAGCATACATAGCCGTCGAGGAAGTTCATGATGTATGTAATTATCACTGTCTGTCAATTTTCATTAAAAATCTGGATGTATATTTTGATGAGCAGAGTATAAAATTTCAGAACAAAGATAAAAAACACTAAACCAAGAAATTTATATACCAAGTTGTAGATCGAAATAGGCCAATCAGAAACGCGAGCACATGACTGTTGAAGTTGACCCATCAGTGCTACTTGCAAATTGAGAATGTTTCCTAAAAGATTGCTTTTGTCTACACAGTAGTGGCTTTTTCACATTTATGTAGATAGATTCCAAAACCGCTAGATGGAACGATGATCAGGCTCTACCAAAAGTCTGCAAGACTGAGGAAGTTCTCTCTTAGAGAGAAAGTTTTGTTTCTAATGCTGGGTTGTGCGTCCTATGTAGCCAGAATCACACTGACACATAAACTTATAGATATCAAAACTCTATTGTGTGGTAGGAACGAAATCCTTTTGAATTGATGGAAGGGCTTTTTCTACTTTAAACAATACAGGGATGAAAAGCAGAGAAGTATTTGGTAATGGCCTGTTTAATCTGACTTTCAACTTGCAAGGAAATCTATTGAACTTATTGACTTTATGTATATAAACATATTTCCGCAATTGATATATTTTTGATAGTGTTATCACAAGTTTACATGAATTAGTATTAGCTCCAGTCCTATTAAAGGGGGAGGGGTTGACAGCAGGAGTTCAGATGAAAGAGAATTTGAAAACTATTTGCCAAGCCATCATTGCCAAACATTGCAGCAAAATGTTAGAATTTGGTTGGTGTTGTTCACATTATCTCGTGCTATTTTCATTATATGCCTTTTTTTGTATCAGGATGGCACTCCAACATCCAAGACATTTGAACATATTCCGAGTGAAATTGGTGCTGAAGAAGCTGAAGAAGTTGGAGTTGAACACCTTTTAAGGTACTTATTTAGTTTTTCACAAATAGACTTCTGTTTCAGTTATATTTGTAAAAAGTCTTTTGTTTCTAAAAATGTACTTATTGATGGATTTTAGACATAATGCTATTAGACACAGAAACCAGAAATGGTTTAATTTTCACAATGAAAAAAATCTAGAGCTCCATCTTTCTGACTTGGTGTTTTGTTTGAGTAGACAAAATTTACACTAGCAAAAGTTTTAAATGAAGTTATTTTATTCACAGGGATATTCGAAACATTACGGTTGGTACTTTGTCGCAAAGAATCACAAATCAGCTTGTTTCCCTGAAAGGCTTGCATTCACATTTGCACGACATCCAAAATTACTTAGAACAAGTTGTTGCCAAAAAGCTCCCAATAAATCATGCCATCGTTTACCAACTCCAGGACGTTTTTAATCTTTTGCCAAATCTGAATATTGATGAGTTCATGAAGTCATTTTTAGTTAAAACTAATGATCAAATGCTGGTCATTTATGTTGCCTCTATGATTCGATCAATTATTGCTTTGCATAATTTGATCAATAACAAGCTACAAAATAAGGATTACGAAAAGGAGGAAACAAAAGGAAAGGATACCAAAGAAAAAAAAGAGAAGGAAAAGAAAAAGGACACGGAAAAAAAAGCCAAGGAAGAGAAGGAAAGTTCTACTGAAAAGTAGTTAATATTACAACAAAATGGATGGTTTAAAATATATTTGTTGATCGTGTTGGTTAGTTTCTCCTTCATTACTGAGTATGTGGTTTCAATACCATACCATTTAGTGCGTAATTTCTTTTGCATAAATGCTTTTCTGTATTTAAATCTGGTCTTCCTTAACTTTGATATGTGCTATAGGGAACGTTATGCTTCTTAAATGTGGAAGACGAAGAACTTTGTAAAAGCTCTTTATATTTGAATAACAGAATTGGCGAAAGATGAACAAAACGTCAGAATTTCAACGAGCATTCTTGGATTCTCCTTGTGGGTTATCCCCGTTCTTTCATCATAACATATTATTATTATTATTATATTCCTTCAACCTTTGTGGTCTGGCTGATCTTATTACCGTTTTACTTCTGCTAGACGAGTCATAACTAACAACCAAGGTCTTACAGGAGGGCTTTCATCTTTATTCTTTATTCACATGTCTAAGACTCTTCTTAGAATTTTAGCCGTTCCTAAAAAGGCAGTTTTCTGCATTTCAATTGTAATGCACGGAATTTTAAGACTTTCTGTCCATTTTTCAAACTCTTTTGAGACACTCCCTAGGGCTCCTATAATTACCGGTATAACTTGAACCTTTCTCATATTCCATAACCGTGTAACTTCTCTTTTCAGGTCCAATCTTTTCTCGTTCCTTCTCAGCCACCCTGACATCCGCTGGTACTGCTATATCAATGATTGTGCAAATTCTGTTGTTCTTATCAACTAGGACAATGTATGGTCTTCTTGCCTCAATAACATTGTCACATTGTATGTTGATATCCCACAGTATTTTCACATTATCATTTTTTACAGCACCTTCAGGAACATGTTCATACCATCTCTCTCGATATTCAAGACCATTCTTCTTGCACAGTTCCCAATGGACTCTCTTCGCTACATTTTCGTGCCTTATTTTGTATTCTCTTTGCATCCGCTCACGATATGCTGGACAGTTTCTCCTCTTTCTCCACATTAATTGATATATAAACCCTAAATCTTTGATAAAAACTTTACACAATCTGCAGGTGCATGAATCGCAATTCCACTGTTTTATTTTTCTTTTAAATTCCTGAATTGTGCCACAGTTTTTCAAAAAACTTGGAAGTGAAGACGACAAAAGGCAGCCTCTATACTGAAGATTTTATGTACCATATATTATCGTCCTTACTTTCGGCAGTTGCCAATGATTTACATTACGCAGACTATAATAGCTCAGCAATTTTGTTTACCTTAGAATTGATCGTCCTGTCATGGAACATCCATACAAGGGGACAGTAATTGAACTGCGAGTTAATGAATGCACCCACCAGCAATTTTAATTTGACAGGGTCCGTATAATTAGAGAGGCGAGCAAGTGCGTGCAATTTTTGATTTGCCTTTTTGCATAAATCTTCGACATGTTTTGTGAAACTTAATTTTTATCAAAAGTAACTCCCAAAAGCTTTTTCACTATCTTTAATTATGGAGTTACCAATAGGGACAACTGAGTCTTTACATTTGTTACCAGATATCATAAGGTGACATTTGTCTTCGTTAAGTTTCATGTAATTCTCTGAAAACCATTTTGCAAGTACAGCACTGTCTATTTCTAATCTATTAATTATAATCTGAATTGCAAGCATAGATAGTTGTCGCCAGCATAGTTACAAATGTTAGTATTATTAACAAAGAAGAACATGTCATTTATGAAGATATTGAATAAAAGAGGCCCTAGAACTGATCCTTGCGGTACCCCTATCGTAATATCTCTCCAACTACTATATGAGCTGTTTATTTTGACTCTTTGTTTCCTCTTTGATAAATAGCTTTTAATTAGTTTGAGAGCATCCCAGCTGAGACCATAAGCAGCTAGTTTTGCGATAAAAAGATCGTGATTCATGCCATCGAATGCTTTTGAAAGGTCCATCAGGATTTTTTCAGTTAGTTCCTTATTGTCAAGACTTGCTTTACATGTTTGTAAAAAGATTAACAAAACGTGCTGCGTGTTATACCCTTTTCGAAAACCACCCAAAAGCGGAGAGAAGAAGGTGGCAATGTAATCAAAAAGCTGATTATACATAATGCGCTCAAATAATGAAATAGCTGGAAGTAGGCTTATAGGCCTATAATTTTGCTTTCTTATGTTATCATCTTTCTTGTAAAGCGAAAAAATGTCAGCAAGTTTTAGATCATCTGGGAAAGCACAGTCAACTACAAGGTTGTTGAAATTTCAGTTAGTGGTAATCAAAACAGATCTGTATTTGCTCGAAGTATTTTTGCTGGAATGGCTTCTTGTGGCGACGCCTTTTTAGGATCTAATTTTATTAATTGGTTGGACATTCCTTGGACTGTGATTTGGTGAAATGAGAAACTTTGAGAGCTATTCACTGTAGCCCTAATCTTAGCAATACTAGGGTGGCACTGGAAACGTTGAACAGTCGTTTGTATCTTGCGAAGAAATATCCAGATTTGTGGAGTCCTCTTCACAAGCTACACCTAACATTTTGGTAATATCAACAAAATGTTCATTCAAGATTTCCGCAACCCTAGTATCGTCTGATTCAACAACATCGTTTTCGAGAAGAGTAATCCTAGCACTTCCTTCAATCTTGTTCGAGAAAAGGGGCTTTACTGTTCTCCAAAACATTTGGCTGTCGCTAACAACTTTTGGGTCTAGTCGATTATAATATGATCTTTTTTTTGACGGAGCAGTTCGAAACAAAAGTTTCTTTGTTTTTTAAAAGCAGTCCAGTTCTCATTAGTCTTACTTTTGTTAAACCTATTCTTTAGTCTAGTACGCTTCATTTTGCTTTTCTAAGTTCTTTGGTCATAAAAGGGCCGTCATTTGCTCGAACATATTTCTTCTTGCACGGAACATGCTTATCTATTATAATCCCGGTACGTTATAATTCTAGGGCCTCTTTTAAGAAAGCTTCCTTTCAAAGCGGTAGCTATCATAACGTGGAAGTCCGACAGCCCAGTTTCAATTGTTGTAGTATTTTTAAGTCTTGTGGTATCACTAAGTATCAAGTCAATGCAAGTTGGACTATCGGATTTAAAACATGTAGGTTTCTTAATGACATTTTATAAATTACAGCTGTTCATGAAGTCTTGCAAATTTGAATTTTCCTCGCCAAGGTTAAAATCCCCAACTACTAGAAAATTTTAATAATTGGTGAAATAATGCTCCATGCTTTTGCTGATTTCTTCGAAGAAAATCTCTCTGATTGAGACGGAGGACGGTAGATACCTATAGGAAGCCATTTTACTCTGTGAAGATTTATTTCAACGACTTTAATTTCCATTTCTTGGGAAGTTAAACCATTTGTTGATATTTCGCTGCAACACCCTCTTTTATATATACCAGAAGACCTCCCCCATGTCGATTTCTATCTGCTTTTAGGGGTGGCATATACCCATCAATACGGAATTGATTAGTAGGGAAAGCTTCGTCTATTTTCGTCTCTGCTATTATCAAGATATCGATATTTTTAGAAATCAAACATTTCAGTGCTTCTAATTTATTTCTGATCGAAGTAATATTCAGGTGTGCAATTAGTAAATTGTATTTATTAGATAGTCGCACATTTTTTAGAATCAAACTGGCATCTACATCCTCATTCTCATCATCAGAGTTATCTAATATATCATTAGTAACTATTATGTTAGGCTGCAATGTTTTTTTTTGTAATTTTTCGTTTTGTCCATCAAAGTTCTCATTCGATTCATTGCTAATACAGGCTGGAGGTCAATCCCGTACCGCAGATATAATATTCAAAGCAAGCTTACCATCCCCAATGTGATTCAAGTGCAGGCCACTGTGATTCAAATGTGTTTGAATGTTAAGGTTACTGGCATCAATAAAAGGAAACTTCTTTCCTTACAGAGCTCTTCGAGAATCTTGTTAACCTTCGTTGTTTTTTTTATTTATAAATTCATCTTCTCTACTGTATATAAATATATTTTGACCTATGAATAGGTTCACATATACTTTTCATTTAGATAGTAAAATTTAAGTAACTACTATAAAGTAACTACTATAAATAAATTGTTTCTTTTTGTAATTCAAAGTTAACGACTGTGTGGTAACAGATTTCCAGTTATACTGGTAATGATATTTTTGAATTACTCCAACCATCAGCTTTGCCAAAAAGCACTCCAGTTCATTTCATATCTCGATTAAAGGGAGGTGAAAAAACAAATAAATCTGTTTAAAACCAGTCAATATATAGAAGACACAGACTTAAAGTTGAAGCACATTGCACCCCCTCGACAGTGTCTCATTATCTCACATATATTCTCGTTACAAAGAGAAGTAAACATTGCAATAACCTATTAGCATCTGTATAGCTGCGACTGTCAAACGCTATGAACTTGCCAGTTTGAACTCATCGTCCCAGTCTAGCTGATCATGATTCACATTATCTACATGATCACTATTAGCGTATGAGCCATTGAGTTCAAGAGAGGTTCTTCCTAGGCTTTCCCCTAAGAAATAACGCCCTTCATTTATAGCATTTTGAAATGCTGACCGTTCAACAACTGGCTTTTCTGCAGTTAAATCGTTATTTTCAGATAGATTATCATCTGAAGCATGTTGTTCAGAACATTTACTCTCTATGAGTGGCTGGATGTCAGCAAATATCGGGGCCCTTCTGTCTTCCGAATATGACTGACTTCTCCCCCTTGGTAGAGTGTCCCCTGCATTCATCGCTTTACTTGTGAGGTTAAATGATCTGTCGGCATAAATCCTTTCTTGTAACTTTGTCTTTGTTTTTGGCTCTTCATTTGTTGTATACTTTTTCACTTGAAATTTCTTCCCACTACCAGAATAAATTTAAGCTCGCGTTTATTTTTTTAAAATCAAAGTAAAATTAAGTGCAAAGGATTCAAAATGATAAGTTATTTCAATTTGGCTAAGTTTTGGAGTGAAATAGGAAAAACCAAGAAAAATATGTTACCCTTGTTTTGCAGATGAGCGGTGGCACTTTCCAGTTTTCTTTCCATGGCTGTTTGTGCCACAACAGCATCGTTTAGCCTTGTTCTTGAAAGTAGGTGTTCGTTCACGTCTTAGGAAAAGAAAGGAATACAAATTACCAACAGTAAATGTTTCATATTTTGCTGGGCAATGCAAAAACAATTAAACTATAGGAGATGGTTTATCTCTCTTTCTTTCTTTTGACATCTACACTATATTTTGGTCGTCATCTGTCATTTCATACTCTTTAGGTTATGGTAAACGTTTTTTGAATAAAAACATCTAGTTTTCGATATTTTCACGTTCTAGTAGCCGAACTTCCAAGGCACACAATGATACCATGTTTGAAACTAACAGCAATTTTGAAAATGGAAAAAATCCCATGTGAACGAAGGTTTCCATAATTTCTTTATCAAAACTTTTAGTTGAGGTCTGAAAATTGCTTGACCTGTTAAGCCAATTACACTCATATTTTTTATAGCTTTTATGGCACAAAGTCGATGTTGAGTACTCCAGTTTCTTAATGTTCTGGAAATTTCAATACCGACTGTTCCTTAAGAGTTTCTTAATTATGATGTCATGAATGATGTTAAGAAACGTTCCTGACCTTTTTTTCATGTCAAGAGATTCGCTTTCGTTTTGACGCTGTATTTAGACGTGGGGAGTATATTTTTATCCCTTGTGTCTTTATTTCTAGGCCATCAGGGCAATCATGTTCTTGGATTTTGCAAAATTTCGTTGTTCTCAGTTTTATCACGATTTAATAGTTTCTTAATTTTTTTGCTTCGAGTACTGAAGTTTCTTAATTTTTTCTGACTGTCCAGTACTGGTCTCTTATAGCCAGTTTCTTATAAAAAAATAAGTGTATCGTTGCTTTGCGGTTGTGGTCGCATGTTTCATTTACAATTTCGCCTGGCACATCCATGTATCCCATGTACGGCCGTGTTTATTTAAACAGGCTTATTGATCTTAAAGCTTCAAATGACTTGACTCGAATTACATTGTGATTTACGAGTGTACCTTGCAAGCGTGATCAGTGAAATCCCGTTTTCTCCGGACTCAAAATTCCTCTATATACAGATTCGAAAAAGCTATTTTGTACCCAAGGAACCAATCAAATGGCTCAAAATTTGCACACGGCCCTGACAGACGTCGGGTAAGCAAAGCGTGTCTCAGAATTTTTGTATTTGCTCTGGTCCGTCTTTTATAGCCAAATATAACTGCGAGAGTGTAGAAAAATTGGTTACCAATTTTTAACAGGGCATAGTTTCAAAGGAAGGTGGAATTTGAAAAATCTGAGACAGACTTTGGTAGCTAAGGATCTGCGCTTTCTGCTGATATAAGTCAGATTTTGTTATATTAAAAGCAAGGGTACAAAATAGCTTTTGAAGGTGGCAATTTAAACAATAAAATAAGCAATATCATTTTACGACATTTGTTAATTATTTTGATATGGTTGAAATCACAAAGTTCTTGTGATTCGGATAATATATAGTTTAAACCGATTCCGTTAATAGTTTGACTTTTAGACAGAGAAAACCAAATATTGTGTTAGAAACGTTTACGCAAACTTAAGACGAATGTAAGAAGAAAGGTGCCTCAGTGCAGTGCACAACCTTTCCCTTTTTCATCTAAAAACTTTTTTCATCTAAAGTAAAACGGCTTTATTCAATTCAATCTGTCCTTCTTATACGGATAAGTAATTCAATTTCTTCTTCATTTTCTTCAAATGAGTAATTCAATAGTTATATTCTAACAATTTCAAAATTGTTTTTACTCATACTTCAATTTGATTTTCCCTCCCTTGCTATCGTTCACAAAATGCGTTAGTACCTGCAAGGCCATCACAGTGGAAAAGCAGTTTAATCAAGCATTTTCCTATTCATCTTATTCAAGTTTTTGAAAGAAATATATCAAGAAGCTAAGTGTAGAAAAATCGAAATTATATAAATTTGTGAATAAGGAAAATATGGATTCAATGACCCGAGTTGCTGATTTATTTTCTCTTAGTAGAACGTGGCGCTTTTCACGGCAGTCACACAAAAATCAAAACATGTAAAAATCTTGCCATAACAGCGTAATGGCCATTATTAGGAAGATCGAGGCAATTATTCTACTCAGAACTACGACAATTTTAAGGAAAAAATTAGTTAAACAAAGAGCACATTTTACTACTCGTATATTCTTTTCTCTATGTTGGTGAAGACGTTAAGGAAGTTTTCGACTCTGATCGGTGCATAAGAGTTTGGAAAACTTAAACCTTGAGCCATTTCTGGGAGCTTCTTATGCATCTAATGTAACTTTTAGTATAATATGCTTTGATAAAAATAAAGAATACATGTTAAGGGTTCAACGGCAGATAAATGTTACTATGTAAATTTTACTTCGGTAATTGCTCTTTAAAATAATTGCTTACAAAAATCAGACCAGAAATTGTGAAACCTACTTGAGTAAATCTTGCTCTCTTGTTTGCAGTTGGTGAATACAGTCCGTGAGTTCCTTATAAAGATTATTTGTTTTTGTCAATCGTTCTTCATACAAAAGTCTGACTTCTCTAGCATGCCTGAAATAAGTTAAATATAGTTAGCATATATGAAAGTCATATTTGCATCTCAAACAATATCAGCTTTAACTTTAATACTAGAGTATCAAAAAAAAATTTTCATTTGGCAAAATACTTTTATTCTTGATTCATTGAATTTAGTCTAGCGATAAATATCAAGATCTTCGAGTAACAAAAACTATCTTAGAATAAGAAATTTTTAGCACTGTAACGTCAAAGGTTTGCAAAAAAAACTTACTTCAATTGCTCCTTCCTTTTTCGGATAAGTTCTTCTTCAATAGCAGAGAACTGGGTTCCTTGGTGCTTCAGTTGATCAAAATAGGTATCAACCTCTCGTCTCCAGTTTACCTATAGAATGAAAGAGCCAGTATCAATTGACCTCTCCTGGTTAGGTACAGCAGATAGCAGAAAAGCACTCATTAACATAAATGGTGTTCCACCTTTTTATTTCCATACAGTTACCTACAATTGATATCTAGGCAATTTCGTACGACGTGTACCTCTCATTTTTTGTGTCAAGTTTTGTACAGTAACAAGTGACTTGAGTAATGGGTGCTAATAATTGGATAAGAAATTCACATTTTCTGCCTGGTCAATCAATGTTAAAGCCACATATCTATGCAATTACGAGGTATGAGTTGCAGGCAAGTTGCTGCGCAGCGTTTTGGTGTCACCAAAACATAACTGCAAAAATCGAGCACTTCATAGGCAAATAAGTAAATTGTTGATGTTTCGATGCCTCTTATAAAACGCCAAACAACTTACAAAACGTCAACCACAAATTTCTATAGGCCTTGAGACATAAGCATGGGAGTTCTTAAAAATCAAGAACTGAGTTACGAGAAAATTGATTTCTGCGAAAATAACACATAAGGATTCCGTATCACTTGTTGGCTGCTCAATGAGTGCAGCTTTTGTGGTGTGTAATCAGTCTTTCCTTGCAAGAAGAGTAAAAATTTCACAAAGGATTAGCAGACCGAAGAATTTTACGATGCCGAGAAACGAAAGGTCCTTTCTGAAAGAACAGCGAAGTCTGAATCCTCACCAGATATTATATTTGTCGTGTAAAAAGAAGCTAAATTTAGGTACATAAGCAAAAACGTGTCTAAGAAAATCATAAGAAATACAAATTTTCCAGCTATATAAGAAAAAATGCTCTCTTAAAGCAAAAATTAATCGTCGCCAACAAGTACTGTGGCTTTCTCTTTAGTCTTAGGCAGCTTTGAAAGTAGCTTGAGTAAGTTCAATAATTTAATGAATTTGTAACATTTTGGTTGACTCAACAAACTTTATTTAAGACTTAATAGTTTGATTTTGGAATTTTCTTTGTAATTTTTTTTTGTTATGCAAATGTGAATCTAAAAAATCGAGTTTGTTTGGCCATCTCCAAAAAATTGCCAAGGCTGTGTGAGTTTGCCGTTTTTAGGCCATACAACTCTATTGCAGATTTCGCTATTATTTATAAGAAAATTGTAAGAATCCAATGCTTTTATAGATATGATTCAACAGTTGAATTGATTTGTTTCAACTTTTAACACAGGCCTAAATTATTTGAAAAAAGGCTGCTCATATCTGAACACGGTTCCGTTATAGCGCAACGCCATAGTTCTTTTTTGAATTTGTTCCAATACTTTTTGAATGTAAGTGTACAAGAAAAAACAAACAACTGCACCTGTCTATTCATGTAGTTGTCCAAAGGAAGTCGCAACACATCAGTAGCAGCAATTTCTATGTGCATCAACACTTGTCGAAATGACGGGCGATTCTTTGGCTTTGAATGCCTGATAAAATTGGAGAAATTATCAGTCGCCTGGTGAACTCATGCCTTGTGAATGATACTGACAGAGAATACTTTGTACTATATTTTGCATCCATAAGCAGAAAAATAAGGGGAAACGCCAAAAAAGTGCAAAGAACAGAGGCACAAATTGTACATAAAAACAAAAACTTGCTAACAAGGGTTCTTTGAACTGACCCAGGTTAGAATCTCTCAGGTATCCTGTTGTGAAAGACTCGCTTTGTATAATATACACTCTCCTTACGAAAGTATCCGGACAGTTTCGAATTAAGTTGCGAATCTGTTGTTAGAGAACTTTTTTTTACAAATTTGAAAATCAGTTTTCATGAAAACAATTTTATCAATTTCCTCGAATTTTTTCTTGAAATCTTTTGGCCTTTAATCTAATTACTCGTCGAAAAAGCGACCGATACAAAATAATTGATTTCTAAGTCCACTAATTAAATTCAAGAATTCACTAAGTTAAAAAGTTGCTATTGCAAGCCTATTTTTTTCTGAAAGCGCAATCGATCTTCGAACTGTCCGGGTACTTTCGTGAGAGGAGTGTATTAGGGAATAAAGATATGAGATAGTGTGTTCTCTTATGATTACATCACCTTCGCCGATCAGCAGCTAGATAACGATTTTAAGCTGATCAACAGACTGCCTGGTAATGCTGAGGATTACCTACCAACAAAGATTCAGCAAAAGTTTATATCCTTCGGGGCAGCTTTGGGGTATTGGCAGTCGCAAACTGTTGTTCCCAACTCCCCAGATGATAGCTGAATAGTCAACACCCTAAAAAAGAATTCCTGAATATTCAACCATTGCATGACATAAACTCTATTTGCTTCTATATTGGTTGAAAAAGTGCTGGTCAAAACACAAAATATAAGCCAGCTTGAAATGAAGAGTAAAAATAGTTGAATGGAAAATGGAATTGATCTTTGGGAGTAATAGTGCATGCTCATTGTTTCGTCTGTTTTTCGTGGTCCTGCAACATAAAATGATTCTGCAACTATTCACATGTTTCTTTGTTTAGACAGATAAGCTTCTGATTTGATCTCAATTGGGTATTGGTGTTTTTCCACTGTTCTTTGTCACAGTATGTGAATCGTGGCAGTATCATAGAATGATGAAACGTAGCAGCTGTGGTATGATCAAGATACGATCTTTATTTTGCTAAAAGTCGTAGCCTATCAGAAGCTTTTTGAAAACAGCAGAAATTCGAATTTAGGTTCAGCAAGCTTTTTACAAGTCGTATAGATAGCTGGTTGAGACACGTTAAAGGCAACCGAGAAGGTTTCATTGGCACCAGGCACAACTAAAAAGTTTTTGCACGTTTTCGCAAAATATGGATAAATTTGAAAGCTTTGACTCTTCACAAGCCACCCTTACTTAGCTCAACGCAAAAGTAAAAGAGAAAGGTTTCCAGAAAAAGCAGAGCAGCAAGAATGGTTTTGGGTGATTATAAAGAAGCGTCTATATTTAGGAACAACCAAACCTAGATAGGGTAAATGTAAAGTTCTAAGCTAGGCTTTTGGTTTTGTTTCAAAAATAAAATTTCGGTTGGGTAACAGTTTCTGGCAATTTGAAGGGCGTGGTTTGCAAAAATTTTCCGGATGTGTAGCCCCCTGACCCCCCTTTTCCATTCAGCAAAAAACAGTGGTCTCGGAAAAAAGGCTCAAACTAGGCTGCGTTTACACGATACCGGATCTGAATATTTTTCCTGAAATTTAGGACCGTTCAATGCTCTTTAGCCAGTCTGCTAACCGATCCATATCCTTTGAAAATTTGGCTTGAATGAACTGGATGTCCTTGTCTGCAACATACAAGCCTGTATCGTCAACATACTTCAAAAAGCTCGAATACTCAATTTTGCCCACAACATCATTGACAGTATTAAGAGCAATAAAGGATCCAAATTTGATCCCTGTGATACTCCTGTCGGAAATGCGTGCTCTTTGGAAAAATTATTGTTCTGGGCTATTCTTGCTTTTAGGAAGATAAGGTAATCCTTAAACCACTCTAATTCCTTGTCTTGAACTCCATATAATAGAAGTTTATCTAGCAACATTGCCTAACTTACGGTTTCAAAAGCTTCGGTCCACAAATACCGCTCTAATCAATTTGCTTTTTCGATGTTGTTCATGATGCTATAGCAGGTGCCTATTTGACACACTGCGTATGTCACTTCAGAAGCAGGCCAAATTTTTGGCCGACGACATATTTTGGCAGCTCCGTGTAAACGCAACCTTTGTCAAGAGCACATCAATTAATTATTTTTTTCAAACCATATATTTCGAAGACCGATTGTAAACTTGATAGTCTCCAGGAGCAAGACAGTTTACATCCATGTCCCCAAGGACTATCATCTCCTGAAACTCCCCAGAGGTCTTTGTCATCAATGAATTGAATAACGTAATTGAAATCTTTATGCAGGCATTCAGAAATGTCCGAAGGCCGGTAAATAGTTGCCATCAGAATTAAAATAGTCCGCCATCACTCCTTTTTCCAATCACTCCAATGACCCTTTTCTACACCCATCACTTCAATGCTTTATACTGTGTTGACACCAAAACATTACGGAAAAATCAAATGTATTTTCAATAAGCATTTCATTTCTAAAATCTCCATACCTTGTATGGCATTTCTCCTGTTAACAGCTCCCAAACTACAATACCATAAGACCTAAAATACGATTGCTATCATGAAAACAAAAATCTGTCGCTTAAGTTTCTTTAACAATAAGATTTTCACAGACAGGCAATTAACATGTGATATTTGTGATAAAATATTAGAAACGAGATTATGAGATGTTATCACACACTCACAAAATCGTTGAGACATAATCCCAATGATATAATACATAACGATACACATGATTAAATCACATTAATCTTTATAGCATTAATCTTAGCAATGGGAATTAACTAAATCAAAAAGGAGAGATCCATTGACTCACCAAATATCAACTTTTTCTGAACATGGCTCATTTCGAATCATTTCAGGTGACATCCAAGCAACAGTACCAGTAAACGTCATTTTTGCACTTTTTTCTGACAACTCTTTGCATGTTCCAAAATCAGATATCTTTATAATATCATTATAAGATATCAAAATGCTGAAAATGAAATTGAAAAGTTAGTCAAGATTGTTGATAATTATATAGGTTGATTACGTCAGTATTTGTCACACTGTCATGGTCATTACATTTGTTGATGTATCGTTTGTTCCTATACTTTGCGTCTGTTGAGAATTTTTTCTTAAATGCGCGCAGAAAACGCAGATCCGAAAGAAAGGGTGTTTTATGTCCAATATGCCTTGAAGTGTTTACTGTTCTGAATTACAAAATTGGCCGTATACACAGGAAACGAAGGGACGCTAGAAACACATAAAAAAGTTGAAGCGAGCAAAGAACTATTGACGAAGGAGTAGAAGAAAGCACAAAGTAAAGTTTCACAGTAAATTGCAAGAAGATGTTCAACTTAAATGATTTAGGGAGTATTGAAGCAGATGACGGAAAATGTGATTGGGAAATTAAAAGAACAATAAGAATGGCAGAAGATACATTCCTAAAAATGGGAAAATACTTTAAGACCAGAAAATGTCTATTGGCATACCAAACTGAGAGCACTTTAATACCATGTTTGTGAATTCCATCCTTACATATGGCAGTGGGTGTAGGACAATTGAAACTCACACGAGGCAGGAAGCAATAAACTATTGTTCCTCAGAAATATGTTCAGAATGTCTTGGACAGATCATGTCAAAAAAAGAGGAACTAAGAAAACTGGGAAGAGCAAGAAGCTTCATTGAATGGATCAGAAAGAGAAAACATCTTTTCCTTGGGCACACAGTGGGTAAAGGCAGACAAGAAAAACTGGCTCTAACATGTTACATAGAGGGGAAAAGGTGTTGAAGCAGACAATGACTGACATACTTGGACTGAAGTTGATGTCAGCAAACCAAGAATTAGCCACAAAATAACACACATACTCAATATGCCACAGATAGCAAAATGGTGCATTTCTCCATACTAATGCACTTCCCGCAATAATGACAATGACATTAATGTCTGAATTTTTTTCAAAATATATTCTGCTACAGGTGCTACCAGGGGCAGATCTAGCAAAAAACCTTACTGAGTTCCAGGCAAAGGCTGGAGTCTTTCAGATAATGATATTGATGGTTTATAACTGTATCTGAGACAACTTTATTATATATATTTATGCATTTTGGTACCATGAAGGGGGGGGGGGTACTATCAACTCACCAAATCCTGAAAAAAGTGCTTCTAAAAATTTTTTGCAACCCCTTCCCCTTCTCAATATTTTTTTGTTTCTCTTGCATGCCACAGCAAAAAAATTTCCCTTTTGTTTTCTTTGCAATTTGTTGTTTTTGCTCTGTAGACACCAGCCAATTCATCAAAACATTGTGTTCTGTCTGAGCATAAGTCTCGCCGCCATCAAAGACTGCAAGTTAAACTAAGGAAGTAAATGCTTCTGGAAAATGAACACTATTTCCTGTTTTTTATCTCAATTCTTTTGCAAGGGTCGCAAATATAAAACATCTGTAGTCATCATTTTAAATTCAATGTTATGCAATCCCAAACCAGAACAAAAAAAATGTGGCCAATCAACTACTGGCAATTGTATGGTATCATTTCTGAGTTCCAGATGCTGTTCTGACTGATCTCCGTCCATGTTCCAAACAAAATTCCATTGCCTTATTTTACCCACTTCCCAGACACAAATCATTTATTTCCAAGTTCTAGTATCAACTTGCTTTTTTATCAGAGCTAGTGGTCTGTTGTCCTCAACAGCATCTGGGAAATTGATTCTAAATCATGACAGAGAAGAAAGGACAACAAGGGTGAATCAATTATATCAAACTGGCAATTTTAGGATTTTGAAGAGACTGCGATAAAACTTAAAATTTCTAGGTTTCACTTTTTAAGCTTAAATATTACTTTCAGATAACACTGTTTTTAGTTTTATGTTGGAAAACTGACTGAGTTCTTTGCACCAAGGAATTCACTCTGGATCTACCTTTGGCTATGTTATGCTTAGCATACACATTATAAAAGAGACTTGTTCAAAGCCCCAGCCATTTCTAGCATAGTACGCAATAAATTGGGTTAAAGAAAACGCTTCATTGAAAATTGTGCTACTTTATAGTTTTCAAAGACCTATCAATAGTCGCAACATAAAGTGATTGGCAGTAAAAGTAAGCAAGGCCTTTGAAAAAGTCAGCCACATGCTTTCAATACCTTTCTCCTTAAGAAAGCTGATTAAATGATTGAGAAAAAATAGTCAATCGTATAAATTTCGTCAGATTCAGGATTTTACTCACTTTGGTGATTTTAGATCTCTGTGGATGATTTTATGCAAATGTAGGTAGTGCATTCCATCTGCAATCTGCCTTGACCAATCAACCAATAGTGCAGGGGTTATGTCTTTTCCACCTTTGAGAACTTCAAAGAGCTGGCCATATGGACAGTATTCCATTATCAAGCAAAATGTGAATGATTGCTTGCAAATTCCTCTAAAGAAATCAAACATTTGTGCAAAATTAAAAAAAGTTGTCCTAAGAGTTTTCTTTGACAAATACAAGGTATTGTGGGATTCAGTGGAGGATATCTCTAAAATTTCTGTCAGGACAAAGCCATCCAAAAATATGTTTTTGGAAATTATTTCAGAAGAATGGCAAGAGTCATTGCACTGTTTAATGTCCTGTCACTTGAACAGGACCAATGTTTGAATATTTTAGAGCTTTATCTAACAGACAACTCAATTTAATTAAGTCATCATGAAACTGTTAAATAATATATATACTTTATAAAAAGTCACAGGATGACCAAAATCAAATGGAGTTGTCAGTCAAATTTGAAACTCAAAATTTTCTGACACACAGAAGCATATATATTAAAAATGGCTTTGAAAAAAGCAAACATTATATAACATACTAAAAGCTTTTTCGTCTGACACTCCTCAGAGCATAAAGCGTCAGAATAAGGGTCCAAAAGAACATGATGAAAAATATATACCCAGTTGTGGATCAAAATAGGCCAATCAGAAAAACACAAGCATAAGACCGGTATAGTTGAACAATCAGTGCAGCGAGCCTAAAGAAAAATTACCACTGTAGTCCAAGAGAGAAAATGAACTCTTTCTATCTACACTAGTTTGTTTTCTTTCTTCAGTGGTTCTACATTAGAGGCAGTTGGTAGCCTTGCGTCATATAGGTAGCCTATTCTGTTGTTGAAAGTGATAAAAATTCACTTTCAACTTTCTATGTCTTCGGAAAGATTTTAGGATGCCATTGCAAATCTTGAAAAGTTCAACTTTACCTAAATTTGACGATATTTTTGTGGTCGAGATGTTTCAAATGCCTGATATCAGTGTCTCTCTCATTTTTTACTTTCTTGATTGCAACCTCTTCGTTTTTGTAATGACCGAGGAACACTGCACCCTGGGCTCCTGACCCTATCAAACGGATTTCTGTCAAGGCGTTAAAAGGTATTATCCAAGAATCCTTCTTTATTTTTTCTTTCCTTGCAAAAATCCCGCAAATTGGTTTCAGGCAACTGCAAAAGATACCAGTGAGCAAGCCATTATCATTGCTTGATCGGCCAATTTCTGCTTTAGAATCATGTTTGGTCGAACTTGCTTCCCTCTTAGAAGAATCAGCTTGCTTGATTTCTAATTCGCTATTTGTGCAAGCAACATCACTTTTATTAGTCTCCGTGCTAGTTTTTGGAAACATTGCTTCTCATCACCACAACTTGAAATAAAACTTTTCACTGACAGCCTCGTTTTGAAGAAACCGTTTGCTTCACTTCGCAGAGTCACTGAATACGAACCCGTTGAACCCGGTGAATCCGTAGGTCAACGAGTCGCTACCAATCGAAACAACCGAAAAACAAGGAAGTAAGCAGAACCACATGCATGGGCCTGGTGGCAAAGATCTTGCTGCCACACATAATAAATCTACTCTGTTAACGCTTTAAGAAAGAAATATTAGAATCAGCTTTATTTTCACGTTGATGATATACCTGTTAAAAGGTGTTTAAACATTTTCAACATCTACGAAATATATTTAAAAGATGACATGACGGTCTGTTTTGCTTACAAATCGAAGATAAAAATGTTTACGGCTTCCCTATAAACATTCTTAAAACTCCAGTCAGAGTTTCAAAACGTTGTTGACCTTCCCCCGAACCTGAAATAAAAGATCTCAGCCTTTGGGAAAAATGTGATCACACGTGTACTTAAATCATATCAACAATAATTGTTGTTACATCCTTTCTTTTATAAAATACACAAAATCAATACATTGTTTAACTGGCCCTTTGACGTAATCGTCCTTCAATTGAGCAGGAGCTCCTCTCTCTCTGAGATAAAGTAACCTTGTCTCTATCCTTGCTTTTACAGGACTTTTTTGCTACATGTAGCATTTTTTCCCCTTCAGCCCAGGACAGGCAACCATTTCAACATGGGGACCAAGTTTACAATATTTTGTACCTTGGAAGAGTGGGTCAGGCTATGAAGGGCAAAGTTCTGTCCTATACTAGCAATGGAGCAATTCTCCTTCAATTCAATATTTCATGTTGATTGAAAATATTTGACAGCAAGCTATCATTTTCATAAAACATTTTATTCTTTGAATATTCAATTTTGAAAGTCAGAGAGCCACTAAAAAATTGCTGACGGGCCGGATTTGGCCCGCGGGCCGTATGTTTCCCACCCCTGCTTTAGCAGTTTATCCCACATTTTCCTAGGTAGTCTGATGTAGCTGCAGACGAAATCTCCACCATTCTATACTTCAAATTTTTTTTGATATTTCATAATCTTCACCGAGACTGATTTTCTGCTTTATCAAGCTTTTCCTCTCTGTGATTCTAAATAGCTGTCATATCTTGGAGCAGGTAATGATTCTGACATTTGGAAAAAAGGTCCAGCCGTTGACAGTGGGATAAAACAATGATGCCAGTACATTTTACAACATCAACAACAATTATAACAAAGTTGAACACAACCCACAATGTCAACGTAATGACGTTGTTATTCAATGCAGGAAGATTCAATGCGAGTACATTGATAATGTCAATAATAGAACACGCTTTTGGTGTATAAAACAGGGCTGTTCTAAGTTGCGACCAAAAGCCTGCACAGCTCTGCCCGATACGGCATCGAGCACTTAACGACAGGCCAGTTAAGTAATATGACCATTTTGCTTTCCCCGATAGAAGTCCAAAGACAGCCAAAACGCCAGAGTTTTCTTTGCAGATAGCTTGGGTCTTATATTGATGAGCTAAAATACAAAGGGAGGCTGATAAAAAAGCTTCGTCGATCTCATCTAAACTCCCATTTTGTGGAAATGTGGAATTTGACTCATGCAGGACGGATCATCGGAAATGAATAGACAAGAAATCAAAGGCTGCGGGTGATGATCTAGTTTTGCTAATCATTTTACACCCACAGACGTGCACCTGCAGTGCTTTGAAAATGCAAACTATAAGATTTTATCCCTGGAGCAAAATCGATGAGAAATACAACCATTCTTAATCGTGTTTATGCATGAAAACAAAGGCAAGGATTTTTCGCAGCATGTAAACTATATCTGTGGCTTTAGAGATTGAGATTCACTGTTTCATCTGGCAAATGTCATTTTGGTCATGCGACTTTCCAAGCCCACTCCATTAGCATGATTAACTCATCGCATATTTGTTTCAATCTCTGCAAGCAATGTTGGTTGAAGAAATTCTGACGTTCGATATCGAAGTCTTATTAAACGTTCGATAGTTTAATTCTACATTGTTATTGTGACCAATTTCTCTGTAAATCAAAATTTGCTTTCCCCAGATGCTAACTTTTGATGTTGTTTATACAAGAAATTAAATTTTAAAAGACTGAACAGCGCAGCGATAATCCCATCAAAGCCCTTTTCAGTTTTTATTTGATTTGAGCGGTTGAAAAGTAGTGACAAATCGGTAGCTGCAACAACAGCAGGAAGCTGCTTGCATTGTTAGTTTAGTTGCCTCTTTCTTACCAGCCAAAGTGCAGCCTTTTTAGCCTGTCATCAGGATGAGGCATGGATTTTGTAACCTTTTTTGACAAGGGAGTTCTTTTGATCGCAGTACACATGTGGACTTTCAATTAGAATCAACTTGAACAATATTTCAGGTGGAGCTACGAAGTTCAGCTAACTGATGTGTACTCTCTGGGTTTCGGTAACATTTAACACTAAAATCAAAACAAACAAGAAAGAAGAACAGAAGACCATATTGACAAAAATTCAGTTCGTTATCAAGTTGTGTTTTGCTGACGAGAATAGCGTATACACAGCACCTCTCTCTGACGAGAATAGCGTATACACAGAACTTCTTCGTTGCTCACCTTCTCTGACCACGGTATTCTCTTCATCTTCGTTAAGAACCACATCTCATAGCTTTCGAGGCTTCAAATCTGCTGTTAATGTCCAAGTCTCAGTCCCATAGTCCAGGACAGGATAGACATAACAGTTTAGCAAACGCAATCTCGCTGACATACTCATCTTGCAGTGTCTCAAAATGTTATCCAATTTTTGAAGAGCAAATTTTGCTAAAGCTACCCTTCGTTTGATCTCTGTAACACATCTAGCATCTTCGGTTATTAGACTGCCTAGATAGCTAAAAGACTAGACTTGTTTAACTTTCAGCGATCCTTTACTCTCAGCGTGAGCAAAGGACGTTCCCTTTTCTTTGAAACGACTAAAAATTCTGTTTTCTTACAGTTTATAGTCAGACCTTTTTTCTCACTCTCTTTTACGACAACATCGAGAAGCTTTTGTAGATCACTGGCAGATTCGGCTAACAAAACTGTGTCATCTGCATATCTTATGTTAGTGATATTGCTTTCACCTACCCTCAGACCATTCTTGTTATTAATCTCTCTCAAGATCTTTTAAGCGTAATAGTTGAAAAGTTTTGGGGACAACACACATCCTTGTCTAACTCCTGTCGCAATATCTGTGTAGTTACTGCATTCACCATCGACTCTAATGCAAGCAGATTGATTCCAGTAGAGATTCTGCAGCAATTGAAGATCTTTTCCATGCATATCCAACTTTTGGAGTTCCTCAAACATGTCATCATGACGAACATTATCAAACGCCTTGCTGTAGTCAATGAAACAGATGAACACATTTCTTTGTATTTCACACATACACAGCACAACACAAAGAAAAATTTTAGGAACGTAGCTATAGGTATACAAATAAATGCACAGTGTGGACAAAAGACCCAAAGTTCGAGTCACAGCCGTGACCCAACATTCACTTGGAATGAGAAGAGTGGACAGCTCTGTAATTCCAGGTGAAGAAATCATGAAGTTTGGTAGCATTGAGCGGCAGTGGCGTAGCGTGACTTTTTCGACTGGGTATTCTCTATTAAACAAAAGGGTGGGGCAGGGTGTGGCTTGATGGGGCTTGATGAAAATAGGGGGATAATAGGATAATTAAAAGGATTAGCTATTGACATTTTATCTAATTTTCTTTTTGGTTCGGTTGGCAAGTACTGCACTGTCAGGGCATTACTATTTTATCTTGCTATGATGAAAACGATACTTTGCTGAAGAACCCAACGCAAATATACTCTTCGAACTCATACATTGCATCAAATTACCACTAAACCATTTCATCAAAAGTAATTCAAATCAAAACATATCATTGAAAGCCAGTAAAATTTTACTGGTCGAAATATGTCCCAATAGTTGTTGTTGAATCGTCTAACATTTGCACTGATGTAAAGAGGAAGTAACTGTAAACACCTACTCTTAATACCTCAATACATAAGGGCTTTCGAAAGTTTCAAAATTATTCACATAGGGCGTTACATGAGTTATAAATGATTTTGTGGTATGCAGTATAGACTTTTTCTTCATGGCCTAATCGTGATATTTTCAATACAAGTTCATATTTGAAAGAATCGAAGGTAATGAGATGAGACTGCACAATAATGCAAATAAATGCGCTCGAATAATGCAAACAAAATAGGCCAACAAGATAACTGAATCACCAGGCAACTTTAAGGATATTATCCAGGCCTATCTGCATTTACTTTAATTCTATCACATAATACAAACAGAAACATCCCTGATTGGCAAGCAATAACAAATTGGCATTTCAAGAGGGAACAGATCTGAGTCAATGTAGTATTATGTAGCAGCCTACCTTTCCTTTCAACTTTGCTGTTGGTAATTTAAGATTAGGGGTCAAATGAGAGAATGATTATGAAACAGTAATACAGACATTGCAATAGTTTTTTTAATTAAGTCATGTTTACTGTTATCGATGCAGCTCCATCACTCCAACCGCTCCGCTCCGACGTCCATTAACTGTTTTTATCGATCTCATAACGAGACTATTTTGAACCAACTTTGAGGCTGTACGCTGCATATTTCTCAGCGTACAGAACCATTGTTTTAGCTGATTAACGGCAAATATTATTCATGGAAAGGAGCATTTTGATTGGTTAAAGTACCGTCTAGGGTATTCACTGCGTATTCATGACCGATCTCCATACAACATGAAGTAGCTCAATCTTCAAAATTAACTTCAAAGATCTCCCAGCTTCTCTATGCTTCGCAGCGTTATTGTTTCTATGAATTTGGTGATATTTTGTACTTGTACAAAATGTAGAATATCGGAGGTAACGATTTCAACCAGAATCAATAGCCCCAAAACATTTTTTACTTACTACAATTATACGTCGTATTAATATTTTTCTGAGAAATCTCAGGGTATTCACTGAATACCTTGAATACCCGGACGCTACGCCACTGTTGAGCGGAAGGATCAGGACACTCTCGATAAGGACAGCTTCTCGGTGGCCAAAAACTACCTTTGGAAACTGTTTAGTAACAAATAAAATTACAAATTTATTAACACCATACAATATATTAAAACTACACGTTTCACCAGAAACAGAACAGGCATTCAAATACTAATATTGTCCTGTTCTGTAAAATCCTCAAAGCAACTTTGTTGTACTCAAGAGGTGAACTAGTTCGTTTCCTGGCTCGGTGAACTCATGTCTGCTTTGTGTCACGAAATAACATAGCTGTCAATAAGGTATATTGTTGAAAGCGCAGAAAGGTATTCCAGGCAGCAAACCAGGCAGCAAACCAGGCAGCAAACCAGGCAGCAAACCAGGCAGCAAACCAGGCAGCAAACCAGGCAGCAAACCAGGCAGCAAACCAGGCAGCAAACCAGGCAGCAAACCAGGCAGCAAACCAGGCAGCAAACCAGGCAGCAAACCAGGCAGCAAACCAGGCAGCAAACCAGGCAGCAAACCAGGCAGCAAACCAGGCAGCAAACCAGGCAGCAAACCAGGCAGCAAACCAGGCAGCAAACTTGATAAAGAAAACGAAAATATTATCAGCTGACCAATTTTTGTCACGAACGACTCTCTGCCCTCGGTTCTTTTGCCAATTACCATGCAAATGCCTGCATACCTGCCATCGTTTCTATCCATCGTCCTATCTATCGTTTTTCTCTTATTTTGAAAGCAATAGTTATTACAAATTGAACCTGTAAAGATCATCAAGCTTATACTTGATTATATTGTCTTAACGACCATTATATGTGTGTTCTTAAAGTAAAAGATTTTATTCCTAAGTAGCCTACCTTCGTCTCGAAACTGTTTCAAGAAGGTCTACTTCACCAAGACACATAACTCTTTACCAGATTCAGCTTTAGATGTGCAAGCCGCTACTTGTTAGTATTTTCTGCCTTCTTCACTTTTCGATTCCTTTGTTTTCTTGACTATATTAGTTAATTCATGACCAGTTTATCTCTTCAAGCATTTCCAGTTCTTGTGTATTTCCTTGACCTTCTTTCCACAGCTTCGAGTCTGTCTAATCTGACGCCCTCTGCTGCTTTCAAAAAGTTACAAATTTGACATGTGTCTCATATTTTGAAAATAGCAAAGGGTTCTGTTTCCAGCTTTTGTCTCTACGCTTAGGCGACGTTATTTATCCGGAAAATTTCCAATAAATCTATTTCCAATATTCCAGGCCTTTATTTCCAAAAAATTTGCAAAAAGCAGAAGCGCCTGGGAAATCAGCTTTTGCAAAGAATCATAATTGACGTAAGTCTGAAGTTTATCATAAAGTATAAAGTTGATAAGAAAGACTAGGGCACATCTTAAACTGAGCATGGCAAACAAAGTACAGAACATTCTTATTCAAAGAACTGTGATTTCAGAAGATGCAGAAAAGTTTCTCACTTTGGAGTTTGGAGTTGCAATTTAATCAACTCTTTTTTTCTAGTATCAAATAAGTTGAGCGAAAAAAATCATATTGGGAGTTGATTTTAAACATAGCGTAAATCAGAGAAGAGGTGAGTTCAGAGTTAGTGAGCTTAGATTGAAGTCTGATTCGGCAGGACCGGCTGTTAAAGACAGCGTAATTTATGACTTGCGCTATAACAATTGTTTCACATTATAAATGATGATACTTATTATTTTCTTTCTTTGAAACATAGTTGTTTATTCATTGAGTAAATTTTATCTTAAGGGAGCGGAAGAAGAATGTTAATGGTATAAGAGTAATTGTCTGTTCACCCGAACACATAACTCATGTAACCAATCACCTGGTTTTGTCATGGACCAAGATTTATAGACAGATTTGTTGGCCATGAAGGTTTCTTTAATTAAAGTTCAGAGCAATTTCTTGACATAATCAATGCCCTCAATCATTAATCCAATAGACATTTCCTAAATTCAAGTCAGATTTCAATTACCAATCTGACACAAGTAATCGCCATTTGTAATCAATATTGATTCAAAGGACATGTGCTGCAAAGAACAAAACGATAAGTGATTCAGCGGTTGCATTCTCGAACCCAACTTCTCCTGTTTCCTATTGCTCCTTTAAATTAACTTGGATCAATGTGACAGGAATATCTCTAGTTCTCCATCTCGAATGACGTGAAACTTTAAGTACTGCTCAACGTCTCACCAGTCATTAACATCAAATCCTGACGAATCGATTTTTCTCAAAATATCTAACCTTATAAATCACCCTCACAGTGTTTGTGCTGTAAGACTTAGAGATTCTGCTTTTTAACTTGGAAGACTTTGCTTGGGCGCTTGATTTAAACATCAACGTCACATTGAAGCATAAAATGGTATATCTTTATTTAGTACGAAAACAACTTTAATGCATTCCTATCTAGTCTGAAAGTTTGTTAACCGCATTTTTTGCTATGAAAGTCTTGAAATCCAATAAATGTATTAAACCAAACTTAATGAAAATTAAAATGTGGTATGAAGCAGTGGAGAAGTCTTGTAACCTATGGAATGAAGCAATGGAGTTTTATCATCATAGAGGCGGAAATGTTTTCTTTGGGGGGGGGGGTAGGGGGGGTTGACATCCAAAAACAAGCAAAGGTGTCAACAAATGAGCAAATTTATCAAACTGCGCTAAAATTGTGTTTTAATCGACAATTTAGCAAAAATTTTGCTCCCCCACATCCCAGGGATTTCCACCACTGAACATCATCATGTAGGCATGTTACTTTTCAACTAACTTGTTCCTCTTCTCGACCTAATAAAATAAACCGGGTTAGGTCACGGCTGAGAATCGAACGAATCTCTATATTATAACGCATCTGAAACACAAGGGGGGAGGGATGTCTCCACAAACAGAATACTGTCATTAAGCTTGCACATGTTTGCTTTTGCAAAGCATAAACCATAAGGAGATGAATGTAGACTAGCAGCATACATAACTCGTCAAATATGGTTTACATCTTGGATACCGTCTTCGCAATTTTGGTTTTCTTCCGTTAATCACTACGCCTTCATGCCATCTTGAGTCTTCAATGCTTTATTCTGATATACGAAATCCTCCAACCTTGTTGTGCAGACGAAAATGTGGAACAGTAGTACCCAACAACAACCAAAACAACAAGTCTACAAAAATACTAACTTTTTAGCTGTTTAAATTATTTCTTGTTTAAATTATGTATAGAACAGGGTGAAACTGTTTCTGTCGGATTTAAAGAGCTGTGACGACACAGCAACTCTAGAGTGAGCATAGCGGAGTGAGTGGCAAAGGTAAAAAGACAAGGCTGTGTAAGATCCTTACATAAAACTGCTCAATGATTTCGCTAAAAAAGAGGTGTAAGAATTGACATCTGGTTGAGTATTCTTTAAAGTCATTGTTTTACCGGTATGTCATAAAGTGTTCGATGCCGTATGGGCAGAGCTGTACACTTTCCCTTTTTTTATTTGTGTGTGCGTGTTTATGACTTTTTCTCAAAAATTCATTACAGCAACCTAAAACCGTTACCTCTGATTCTAGTAACAAAGATGTTGAAGAGCTTTTAACCCCTTTCTCAGTCAATGATGAAAAGTAGAAGTTTTAAAAAAATGTCATCCATGTACAATGCACGCAGATATGCATGCAGCCAACCCGCAGCTCGATGTCAACTTTAGAGTGCAAAAGCACAATTTGGCAAAGTTCTTGAGAACTCAAAGGGTAGGCATTGGACCAATTTTCACAAGTTGGCAGAAGCTGGAATGACATTAAAAACCAGTTCGGCATCAATCACAGTGCACATTGAGCACTGCGCCGAGGGCCCTTAGCTTGAAAGGGGCCCCAATATTTCTGGAAATTTCAGATTTTTCGAAAAGAACTTATAACACAGATTAGAATCTAATTTTTGGACAAGCATTTTTACTTACTGCTCATCTGCAGCTGTCAGTGCCGTCGGAACGAAATATTGGGGGGGGGGGGCTGCCCATTGTATTCCTTCTCATTCAGTACACTGTTATAAAGGTTATATCCTATAGTTTGACAATTATTGGGGGGCCCCAGCCTCCTAGCCCCCGACAGGGTGCAAACAACATTTTCTGGGGTGCAAACAAAATTTAAAGAAATTAGCACATGTGCGCCCGCTCATTTGCTCAGTAGGATTGGTAGCAAAGCAGCTGAATGCTGCCTCTTAGTCGTTACATTCTTGTCATCACAAAGAAGATCCCAAGAAATCAAAAATCTCCACTGTCTTACCTATCTAATCCTAATCTGAATTCCTGCTTCATTTCCTCTTGCGCTTCTAAAAAAGTATCACTGGTTATTCAGTCTTTAAAGAATGATAAATCTAGTGGCCCTAACAGTATTCCAATTAAGTTATTAAAGATCTTAGATCCTCGGATTTCTGTTGCTCTATCCACCTTGATCAACGAATCATTTGAAACAGGTGTTTTCCTGGATAAGCTTAAAATAGCGAAAGTTATCCCCGTATTTAACAAAGGTCTCACTACAATGAAATCAAACTATAGACCAAATTCCCTACTCTCAATTTTCAGTACAATATTTAATAAAATTATGTATGAACGTTTATATAATTTTCTTGAAGTATATGAATTGCTATTCAGCATGCAATTTGGTTGTGGAATATTTATTGATCTCCAAAAAGCTTTTGATACTGTAAACCATGATATCTTTTTAAGTAAGCTTGAACATTATGGAATCAGAGAAACTGCTTTGAATTGGTTTCAGTCATATCTGAGTGAGCGAAAGCAGTTTGTTTCAGTCAATGGTCACTCATCTCCAATATGTGACATAATATGTGGTGTTTCTCAGAGATCAGTGCTGGGTCCTTTACCATTTCATATACCATTCCTTACTTACATAAATGACTTTCCTAACTCTTCTAAGCTATTATCTTTTTTCTATTTGCTGATGACACAAATATTTACTTTGAATCTGAGGATTTCACAACGTTGACCAGAAAAGTCAATAAGGAATTAACCAAAAGTAAATCCTGGCTAGATTGTAACAAGCTTGCATTAAACATTGACAAACCAAATTTTGTATTCTTTCATTCATCTAGAAAGAAGGTATCAGACCTGATAAACCTTAAACTTGGCAATAAAAAGGACTAAATATGTAAAATTCTTGGGTGTTCAGGTTGATGAACATCCTGGAAATATCACAACAGTGAACTCTGCAAAAAACTTTCTAGAACATGTGGGTTGTTCTCTAAACTTAGGCATTATAGTCCATTATCTACTTTTGTCTGTCTGTATAACTCATTATTCTCATATTTTCTCAATTATGGTATTATTGTCTGGGGTCTTACCTTTGACACTTACCTTTATCCACTATTTCTTCTTCAAAAGAAAATCCTCAGATGCATAAAATTGGAATCATCTACCGCCCCATCTGCACCTTAATTTCATTCATTAAGGATATTGAAACATGAGGATATGATTCAATTAAATATTTTAACCTTTTTTTAAAGCTATCAATGAGCTCTCGCCAATCTATTTTCATAACTACTTCACTCCAAACTCCTCTGTCCAGAGGTTTGGAACTCGTAGAGAAGGTGTATTTATATTTTTCAAGTTGATGTTAGGAGGCCTAAAAGGGTCTTAGGTAACATGCTGATGCAAGGACACGAAATTAGCCTAAAACAGGACATAATAAAATCATTGATATTCCGTGTTGTGACATCATGCAATTCAAACCAGTTTACTGGCGTAATGTGGAGCAAAATGAGGCAGCAGAAAACTTATTTCATTTTCTGAAAAATCGTTGGAATAAACTTCTTAGACTATTAAAAGACTCTCACAATAAATTCCTCAAGATCTTTATTTTGGTCGCCAAAGTCGGAGAGAAACCACAATTATTTTTAGTGTCACTTATTATGTCTCATTATACCATACTCAACATAATTTGCTCACTTGTTACAAAACTTCAAAAAAATCTTTACGAATGTGTTATTTTGAGGTACATACAGGTATACACATGAAGGCCCCTATTAAATCTTGTGCCCAGGGGCCAAAAAGTTTTAATGTGGCCCTGTTAACATTGTGGCGTAAGACATTTGTACTTTCCATGTTTCAAAAGAGCACTTAAAAAGCCACACCAAAAAACTTCTGTTTTTCTGAAAGAGGTGAAATAATGGAAAGCAAACCTGTTTAAGAACATTAAAGAACTGTCATGGAAGGCAAATGGGTTGGAGTTCTATACCCGCATTAGCGAATATTCAATACCTGCCTTTATTAAACTTGTTTGCCTCGCAGGCGAAATTGATTCAAAGCTGAGAAGTAATTCCTTCCCTTTTGATGGAAAAAGTTCAAGGAAGAAAACAAAAGCAAATGTTGCCAAATCAGAGAAAGAGAAGAAACAGAGGCTTCTGAAAAGTACATGCGATGTTCTGCAAGTTAAATGCAAAGATGGTTGATCATATGCATACCGCATCAGGGCCGCATTTACGTTTGTTGGGGCCCTGGGCCCAAAGTTGATTGGAGCCCCTTAGATTATACCATTTGTGTCATGTGTACAGCACTTGGCTAAACATAATCAAACATAATCAACCAACTATAAGACACGAATAAACTTTTATCCATTTCGCATTTCAGTACATTCCCAAGAAAACTACCTAACTGCTGAAAACTTTTCGATGATTTTATTAGGTTTTAAAACTCCCAGGACATCAAAATCTGCTGCCATTAAACATAAGGAAACAACGCGCTACTGGGGCATTGTGGACCTTAGCTCACACACATTCACAAAAATTTCATAGAATAGATTCCGGTGAGGATTACGTTGACATAGATCACAATCAAGTAGGAGGCCTGTGGCACAGGCAGTTTACTCTTTCAGCTTAAAACAGAGTTCTGCCAACTTTGCATTTCCACTGGCCACCACTTAGTTATGGTGGAAAACTACTAGTGCTCATTTGGAAAAGATTCTAGTGGCACAGTATCTATTGATTATTTTAGTGAAAATGCGATTTTCTTGAGGGCCACCATTTTAATGCAACCATTAATTAGTTTATAATGTTAGGGGATGGCCTGGAGGCCAAATGTAAAACATCACGAGAAAAGAAGTGGGAGGCTAAAAAATATGGGAAATTAGATCAAGTTTGCTAATTTTGTTTTGAAAGAAGACAGGTTATAAGAATCTGAGAGGGTGAAGAGGGTGAAGCCAACCAAAATTGATAAGCTATGGCAAATTACGACGAGACGTGGGAGAGAGCATGGAAGTTTGGCAAGAAGATTTACTAGTTTGGAAAGCTAGATGTTTTTGCAGGTGATGGGGCGAAAATGAACGGGTTTGGAAAGCGGCTACCAAGGCTGGCGACAAAACATTTTTAGAAATAGGGTGTTCTAGGAATGGCCGGAAACTGCATCTAAAAAATATATTTTCGCAGAAGAAAAATCCGAGGCAATACTGTCATGCTCTTTTTAATCACTATGTCCGATAGTTTATCTATTCTAATGCTGAGCTAAAACTTGTCTTACAAACTTTTACAAAGTCTTACAAAGTTCTATTTCAGCGAGTAATCAAGTGTTTCACATTAAATAAGGAACTAAAAGAAGGTGAAGAATATTTCTTTACACGTTTGTAATTAGCTTTTCTCCTTTTCTTCGGCAGAGCAGGATCATTGATTTAGTAGACTTCAAAGCTTTCTTAACATGCCAATTCTTCGTTTCTCAGATTCTCAAAATTTTCTTCCTAGCGCTTTCATTTCATTCAACAGCTAAGAATCTCTTTTTGAGGAGAAGTTACTTACATGCAATGACCAACACACAATTTTTACACTCATTCCATTTCTTCCAGCAAATTCCCATATTCAATATTAAAGACAAAGACAAAACATAAGCTAAGGGACAAGGAACATTAATTATGCACAATAACTTAGAGACAGGGGTGATTTCTGACAAATTTAACAGGGGGTGCGCAGGAGCGTCGTGGCCAGGGGACAGGGGGCCGTAGCCCCCTCTGGTTTCAAAATTTGACAGATTTTTGGAAGAATCATTGTTCTTCGGAAAAGTTTTAAAACTTGAGCTTTGGGTAAAACCGAGAAGTGAAACGAACTTCTTAGCGACGTAAATTACCTGATTTGTACCCCGGGTAGCAGTATTGTAGATGGCTAATCCTTACTAAAAATTTTTCCTGTAACTTGTTTCTAACTTTATTTCTGAGACTAAAGGATGGAGACTCTGGCACCCAGGGTAAGTCACTTACTGCTCGGATTTTGTCAGTTAAAATCCGAATCTTCAATGGCCAAATTTGATTTTGGAAATTGGTCAATATTGGTCATAAATTATATCTTTATATGATATTGCAGTCCGGAACAGTAAGTGCCAGGCTTGAAAATTTTTACATTTATGTTGCATAAGGTAAAACATTTCCGGCGAACTCGAAACATTAAGATGATAAAAAATTTCCTTTCGGCGGTAACCATGTTGCCGCCTCAGGAGATAGGTCTGAAAAATCTTTCAAAGATGGAGATAGGACTGAAAATCTAATTATCGTCCCATATCAGTCTTGCCTGTCATCTGAAAGCTCTTTGAAAGGCTTGTTTTCAACCAGCTGTACCAGTATATGAGAGAAAATGGTCTCTTCACATCAGACCAATCAGGCTTTTTGCGGCTACATTCCACACTAACTTGCTTGCTTAAAATGAGTGATGACTGGTACAACGGGCTCGATCTCGGTAAGCTCGTGGCATTGGTACTTATTGACCTGAAAAAGGCATTTGATACGGTCGCCCATGATATTCTCTGTAAAAAGCTCGAATTTTATGGGGTTCAGCAGCGAGAGCTGTCTTGGTTTAGGTCTTACTTATCCAGCCGCAATCAATTCTGTAGGGTTAATGGTGTTGATTCAAATGTCAGGGAAATAGAAGTGGGAGTCCCACAGGGTTATGCCTTGGCCCTCTTCAATTCCTTATCTATATCAATGATCTTGAACGGGCCATCCAAGAATCCTCTGTGACTATATATGCTGATGATACCAGTCTTTGTCACCAGTCTCACGATTCGA
This sequence comes from Rhopilema esculentum, assembly GCF_057945365.1. NCBI lineage: Eukaryota > Metazoa > Cnidaria > Scyphozoa > Rhizostomeae > Rhizostomatidae > Rhopilema > Rhopilema esculentum. Next base: position 339,173 of record NC_142826.1, on the reverse strand, counting down.
CTCAGCTGAATGAGGCTAGCGATCTCAAGAAATTGGAGACTTGGTTGCGAGGCAATAAGCTTCCATTGAGTGTGGCAAAAACTCATTCAATGCTCATATCCACCACGCAGAAAAGCAGCTTTCTTAGAAGTCGAAATGAAGCCTTGGAACTGAAAATACGCGACAATGAGCTCGAAGTACCTTGGAGTGCAAATAGATTGCTCATTAGATTGCTCTTCAGGAGAGTAACTCACTCTCCTGAAAAGTGAGTTACTCACGAAACAGGCTTGTAGAGATAAACCATGTAGTTTTACTTTCTTCAATCTATGATATATCACGCTCTTCGTGCTAACGTATTGAGCACTGTGCTACGGAAGTATCAAAAGACAAATTTCTATATATATACATATATAGAGACGCTTTTCCGTAACTTTTTTGCTATGC